>NW_026592481.1:2679252-2777633 GCF_907164565.1 Psammomys obesus | reverse complement strand
AGTCTTTGCTTTGAAAACACTGCTAGTTAGAGTCTTTCAAATGCGCTTAGTAGACTCCTGTCATACGTTCAATGCACATCCCATCTGTCTTTCTAAACGAGGATTGATCATCTTACCCCATGTCCGCTCTCTTGATTATCTTTTTTAGGTGTACAGATTTCATTATGTTTATCACATCTTATAGGTCTATATAAGTGAGTATATACACAGGCCAGTTTTTTAAGGACTGAAACATTTTATTAAATTCCATTCTGACTTTTTCATCTTAGCCATTCTGATGGGTGTAAGATGAAATCTCAGGGTCATTTTGATTTGCATTTCCTTGATGACTAAAGATGTTGAGCATTTCTTTAAGCATGTCTCTGTCATTCAATATTCCTTGATTGAGAATGCTCTGTTTAGCTCTATATCCCATGTTTTAATTGGATTACTAAGTTTGTTGCTGTTTATCTTCTTGCATTCTTTATATATACTGGATATTAGCCCTCTGTCAGATATAGGGTTGGTGAAGATCCTTTCCCAATCTGTAGGCAGTCGTTTTGTTTTGATGACAGTGTCCTTTGTTTTACAGAAGCTTTTCCATTTCATGAGGTCCCATTTATTGATTGGTGCTCTTAGAGCCTGTGCTGTTGGTGTTCTCTTCAGGAAGTTGTTTTCTGTGCCAATGAGTTCAAGGCTCTTCCACACTTTTTCTTCTAACAGGATTAGTGTGCCTGGTTTTATGTTGAAGTTTTTGATCCACTTGGAGTTTAGTTTTGTGCAGGTTGCTAAATATGGATCCAGTTGCATTTTTCTACATGTTGACCTCTAGTTAGACTAGCACCATTTGTTGAAGACTGTATGGTTTTGTCATCTTTGTCAAAAATTAGGTGTCCATAAGTGTGGGTTTATTTATGTGTCTTCTATTCATTTCCATTGATCCACCATTCTGTTTCTGTGTCAGTACCTTGCAGTTTTTATTTTACTGTTGCTGTATAGTACAGTTTGAGATCAGGGATGGAGATACCTCCAGACGATCTTTTATTGTAGAGGATTGTTTTAGCAATTCTGGGTTTCATGTTATTCCATATGAAGTTGAGAGATAGTAGGACCTGGAGAGGACAGGAGCTCCACAAGGAGAGCAACAGATCCAAAAATTCTGGGCACAGGGCTTTTTCTGAGACTGATACTGCAGCCAAGGACCACTCATGGAGATGGCCTGCAACCCCTGAACAGATGTAGCCCATGGCAGTTCAGTGTCCAAGTGGGTTCCATATTAACGGGGACAGGGACTGTCTCTGACATGAACTGATTGGCTTGCTCTTAGATCACCTCCCCCTGAGGGGGGAGCAGACTTACCAGGCCACAGAGGAAGACAATGAAGCCACTCCTGATGAGATCTGAGACCTGAGACCTGATAGACTAGGATCAGAGGAAAGGGGAAGAAGACCTCCCTTATCAGTGGACTGGAGGAGGGGTATTCATGGGGAAGAGGGAGGGAGGATGGGATCAGGAAGGGAAGAGGGTTTGAGCTACAGGGGGGATACAAAGTGAATAAACTGTAATAAATAAATAAATAAATTCCATTCTGAAAATGAAATCTTTTTCTGTTGCTACCATTGATGTCTTTACTCCTTAGTCTGACTCTGTGTTCTCTGTCCATTCAATAACTACTCAAGAAACACTTGTAAGGTATTAACTAAGTGCCGTGTACTGTTTATAAAATGAAATGACAAAAGTCTACATTCTTTGTCTGGTCTAATAAGAATCAACAATGCTTTGAGCATTTTGTTTAAACATTTACTTGTCAAGATGCTTCATAGGATGCTATTTTATCCACTCATTGGCAGGCAAACATTTATTTTTGTCCACTCATTGCCTCCCCCTTGCACCGATTCTCAATCTTCTCGCCCTACCCCTTCCAATTTCATATCTTTTATTCCCCACAGATTGAAAAGCCAGATAATCATGCTTGTTAGGAGCATGAATTAAATAACATGACTTTGATTCATCTACTGCTGTCATCCATTCTCGTAAATGGAAGAGAAATCCTTTTTTAGGCCATATTTTATTTAACTTAATTTATTATATCTCCCAAGAAGAGATTTCCCTGGAAGTCCTGAAGGGAAAGGAACCTTGTAAGGATATAAGAAGACAGTTTCTAAGAAATAATCTTCCTAGTGGAGTCTGTTGTCTTCTAAAATGAGGCGATAACAAATTTTAGGATGATAAATTGGTGCTAGAGATTAGATTTCTTTTAAAATCAGCATCTCATAGATTCTATTGCTAAAGGAAACAGTGACTGATTCTGTATTAAATTGGCAAGTAGATGCATTTCTCTTTAGGGGCTGCAATTTGGGTTTATTTTACATAATACCTATGATGATTATTCTCAGTTTTCAACTTGATGAGATTTATAATCACCTGGGAGATGAGCCTATGGAGGGATTATCTCAGTGACATTAAATGGTATGGGAAGACCCATCCTAATTATGGGAAAAGGATTTTGGACTATAAAGTAGAAAAGCCATGTGAATTAATCTCCATTTTCTGATTGATGGGGAGATGTGACTAGCTACTTCAAACTCCTGCTACCTAGACTTCCCCGCCATGATGGATCAAGCATTCACATATATGGGCCTATGGGACTAAGTTTTTTCAAATTGCCACAGTTTGTATTTAAATTCTGGATGTCTGCAGAGCTGCCCAGAAATGCAACCAACTTAGAACCTCAGGTTGTCAGACTCTAAATTCCTCTCTGTCTCAGGAAAGGAGCCAATGTACCTATGGACAGCTTCAGATAAGGTCCCCTCTCACTGAGAAAGAGAGAACCAAGATGCACAAATTAGTCTTCCACATATGTGCTGTGGTAAGCACACATACACACACACACAACACACAAAAGCACACACACAATGCTTAATAAAAACACACACATCTGTCACTTTGAATATTTATTTCTTCATAGGAAGATTTTTAAAATTTCCTTTTTCTAGTTTTTTTTTTTTACATTTGTTTATTACATCATGGAGAAAATAAGGTGTGTGTGTGTGTGTGTGTGTGTGTGTGTGTGTGTGTGTGCCACTGGTTCTGTGTAGAGGAGGTAGTTCTTTCCTTCCATCTCTACATAGGTTCTAGGGATTAAACTCAGGTTTTCAGGGTTGTGGTAAAATGCCTTTAATTCACTATGCAGTATTCCCAACTCTAAAAGATTTTTTAACAACTGAGACATGTTTATAATGCCATGGGAACCTTCAGGCCACTCTAGCCAGAGAAACAGGTACGCTATCTGCAGATCTTCACTTCTTCCTCCACTCCTCCAAATCCATTCCCCCAGACTTATCCCTAGCTGTGCAGTAACCTGCACAGGCTAACGAACCCCCCTCCATCGCCACACTGAGTGCTTCATTTCGAATGCATTATACATATCTTCCTTTCCTGACTTCCCTTCCCTCACTCATTGCTTTATCCCAGGCCTCAACTCCCTCATGCCATTCCAGCCAGCAAAGCAAGTAGGCTGATTGCATATATTCACCTCACTTCATTCCTCTAATTCCAATCCCCTAGTCTTATCACCAGCTCTGTAGCAGACCTTCTGCTCTGGCCTCTCCTCCTCTCTTCACTTCCAACCCCTATTTCCAGGGAACTAAGCAGATCCTGGCGAAACACACCTTGCATTTCTTCCTCCTGTGAACTCCCTCAGAGACAACACTTCTAGTCCATCTTCATTACTAAGTGTCACTTCTGAATATCTGGAAACCCATTTTACCTGAAAACCTCAGTGGCCATACCTATCAGGATCATAGAATTTCCTATCAGGCAACACACAGCTATCACACTCTCCTCCTAACAACAAGAGAGGAAACAGAAACTAAAGAACAAAAATCCACTCATAAAAGAAAAGACCAGTTATCAGCACCTAGAATTACAATCTTGCCGATCAACAACAGCCGGGACTCAGTATATCTGCACTACAGCCAAGCAACCCTACCACATCAGGCTCTGAATATTCCAAAATAGCTGGAGCACAAGTAAAAGACCTTAAAATGGCCTTTATGACTAAGATAGAGATTCTTAAAGAGGACACAACTAAATCCATTAAAGAAATCTATGAAAATACAAACATACAGTGGAAGAAAATGAAAACAGTGCAAGACCTGAAAGTGGAAATTTAATCAACAAAGAAAAACCCAAAATGCAGAAAATGTGGAAATGAAAATTTTAGGAACTCAAACAGGAATCTCAGAGGCAAGTTTTGCCAACAGAATACACAAAATAAAAAAAAAAGAATGTCAGACAATGAAAACATGAATGAAGAAACATACACTGGTCAAGGAAATGGTAACTCTAAAAAGAAAAATACTGGCACAAAACGTGCAAGAAATCTGCAAGAATTTTCAAAATAATAGAAATAGAGGAAGGAGAAAGACAGACATATACATCAACGGCACAGAAAATATTTTCCACAAAAGAAAGTTTTCCAAATCTAAAGGAGATGTCTATCAGGATACAAGAAACATACAGAATAGTATCGACCAGAAAAGAAAGTCCCCTTGGCATATTATGATTAAAAACACTAAGCTCATAGAATGAAGAAAGAATATCAAAAGCTTCAAGGGAATAAGACCAGTTACATATAAAGGCAGACCTATCAGAATTGCACCAGATTTCTAAACAGAAACTCTAAAAGCAGAAGGGCCTTGACAGAGGTGCTACATACTCTGAAAGTCCACATATTTCAGTGCAGACTATTATATCCAGTTAAACTTTCAATCACAATAGATCTAGAAAATGAGACATTCTATTATAAAATCAAATTTAAGTAATATCTGTCTAAAAAACTACTGTCCCACAGAAGGGAAGGATAATTCCAACCTTAAGAGGTTAACCACACTCGAGGGAATAAATAATCCCAGAGCAGCAAATCAAAAGAAGGAAACACACAATAACAATAATACTAACAACAAAAACAACAGGAATCAACAAACATCTAAACGTTAATGTTCTCAATTTCCAAATAAAAAGCCACAAAAGAAAGGAATGTATGTGTAAATAGGATCCATCCTTTTTCTGCATTCCCCCAACTCCCAAAAAACACCATAACATCAATGATAGACATTACCTCAGGGTAAAAATGGAAAAAGACATTCCAAGCAAATAAATCTCAAAACCGTTTGTGTAGCCATTTTAATATCTGACAAATTAGTTTTTCAAACCAAAACTAATTATAAAATGTAGAGGACACTAAAGTCTCATTAAAGAAAAAAATCCACCAAGAGGACATTGCAATTCTTAACATCTATGCACCAAACACGAGTGCACCCAAATATATATATATATATATATATATATATATATATATATATATATATATATATATATATATATATATATATATATATACATGACTACAGCTTAAATCATATATTGACCCTCACGCACTGATAGTGAGACTGCAATACCCAACTCTCATCAATACACATATCATCAAGAAAAAAACTAAACAAAGAAATGCTGGAGCTAACTGTTATTAAAAACCTAATGGGCCAAATATATTTACAGAACATTTCATCCAAACACACACACCAAAAAATACCTTCTTCTCAGCCTTTCATGACATTTTCTCCAGAATGGACCACCTACTCACACACAAGCAAGTCTCAAAAGATACAATGAAATTGAAATAATTCCCTGCATCCTGTCAGACCACCACAGATTAAAGGTATATCTCATTAACAGCAGAAAAAATAGAAAGCCTACAAACTAGTGGAAACTGAATAACTTAATACTGAATGAAAAAATGGGTCAAGACAGAAATTAAGAGAGAAGTATAAGACTTTACAGAACTGAATAAAAATAAATACAAAAGATACCCAAACTTAGGGGACACAATTAAGGCATTTCTAAGAAACAAGTTCACAGCACTAAGTGCATACTTAAAATACTAGAGAGATCTCATACTAGTAACTTAACAGCTCAACCAAAAGCTCCAGAACAGTGGTTCCCAACCTGTGGATCGCAACCTCATTGGGGATTGCATATCAGATACCCTGTATATCAGGAAAATACATTATATTTCATAATATTAGCAAAATTACAGTTAGCAACAAAATCATTTTATGGATGGAGTTCATCACAACATGTAAAATTATATTAAAATTTCACAACATTAGGAAGGTTGAAAACCACTGCTTCAGAACAAAAATAATAACTCACACTCAAAAGGAGTAGATGTCAAGAAATAGTCAAACTCAGGCCTAAAATCAATAAAATACAGACAGAAATTACAAAAATCAATGAAACAAACAATTGTTTCTTAGAGAAAATGAATATGCTTTAAAAAAAAACCCTTTATTCAGATTAAATAAAAGGTAGAGAGAAAATCTAAATGAATGAAGTTAGAAGTGAAAAGGGGGAAATACCAAAGTTAAGACATACTTAGAAACCTGTACTCCAACAAATTGGGAAATCTAAAAGAAATTGACAATTTTATCAAAACATACCAGTTAATAAGGTTAAATCAAGATCAGATAAATAATTTTAAAAGGGGGTGGAAAGATGCCTCAGAGGTTAACATAGCTTCTACTGGCTGCTCTTCCAGGGGTCCGGACTTCAATTTCCAGCAACCACAAAGTGGCTCATAACCATCTATAATGAGATCTGGTGAGCTGCTCAGGCATGCAGGCAAAATGATTTATACAAAATAAATAGATAGGTAGATAGATAGATAGATAGATAGATAGATAGATAGATAGATAGACAGATACATACATACATACATACATACATACATACATACATACATAGACACACGTTAAGTAGACCTATAACCCCAAAAGAAAAGAAAAGAAAACAATGACAAAAAAAGTCAGTTGGTTTTAGCACAGAATACTACCAGACCCCCAAAGAAGCATTAATACCAATACTCTTATGAACATGATGCAAATATACCTAATAAAATACTTGAAAGCTGAATCCAAGAACACATAAAATATATGATCCATCATGACCAAGTAGGCTTCACCCAGGCTTGCAGGGGTGGTTCAATATAAGAAATCCATCAATGTAATCTGCCATATTAAAAAACTGAAGGAGAAAAAAAAAACACATGGTCATCTTCTTAGATGCCTAAAAATCATTTGACAAAATTCAACACCCATTCATGTTTAAAGTCTTGGAGAGATGAGGTATACAAGGCACATAACTAACCATAGTAAAGACAATATACAACAGCAAGCCTATAGCCAATGTCAAACTAAGAGAGAAACTTAAATAAACTACACTAAAATCAGGAACAAGGCAAGGCTTCCCACTCTCTCCATACCTCTTCAACATAGTACTTGAAGTCCTAGCTAGGGCAATAACATAACTAAAAGAGATCAACGGGATACAAATCAGAAAGGAAGACTTCAAAGTATCACTATTTTCAGATGATATGATAGTATACATGAGTGACACCAAAAATTCAACCAGAGAACTCCTTCAGCTGATAAACACCTTCAGCAAAGTGGCTGGATACAATATTAACTCAAAACACACAAACAAACAAACAACAAACAAACAAACAAACAGAAGCCCTCCTGTATACCAAAGACAAAAGTGCCGAGAAAAAAATTAGGGAAACAACACCCTTCACAATAGCCAAAAATGACATAAAGTACCTTGGTGTAACTCTAACCAGGCAAGTGGAAGACCTGTTTGAAAAAAACTTCAAGTCTCTGAAGAAAGAAATTGAAGAAGATATCAGAAGATGGAAACATCTTCCCATGCTCATGGATTGATAGGTAAACATAGAGAAAATGCCCATTCTTCCAAAAGCAATCTACAGATTCAATGCAATTCCCATCAAAACCAACACAATTCTTTACAGACCTTGAAAGAAAAATTTTCAACTTCATATGGAAAAAAGAAAAACCAGAATTGTTAAAACAATCCTGTACAACAACGGATCATTTGGAGGTATCTCTTTCCTGATCTCAAGCTGTACTACAGAGCAATAGTAATAAAACCGCCATGGTACTGGCATAGAAACAGAATGGTGGATCAATGGAAATGAATAGAAGACCCAGAAATAAACCCTCTCACATATGGATACTTGATTTTTGTCAAAGAAGCCAAAACCATACAATGGAAAAAAAAAGACACCATCTTCAACAAATTGTGCTGGTTTAACTGGATGTCTACATGTAGAAAAATATGAATAGATCCCTATTTATTGCTCTGCAAAATCTCAAGTCCATGTGGATCAAAGACCTCAACATAAAACCAGACATATTAAATCATTTAGAAGAAAAAGTGGGGAAAGGCCTAGAACTGATTGGCACAGGAGACAACTTCCTAAACAGAACACCAACAACACAGGCTCTAACAACAATCAATAAATAGAACCTCATGAAATTGAAAAGTTTCTGTAAAGCAAAGAACACTGTCCTCAAAACAAAATGAGATCTCACAGACTAGGAAAGAATCTTCACCAATAGCTTCGCCTATATCTGACAAAGGGCTAATATCTAGAACTAAAGAAGTTAAAAAGCAACAAATTAGGTAATCCAATTAAAAAAATGAGGGACAGAGCTAAATAGAGACTTCTTGATTGAGAAATATCGAATTGCAGAGAAACACTTAAAGAAATTCCCAATGTTCTTACTAATCATGGAAATGCAAATCAAATTGACCCTGCGATTCCACCTTACACCCATCAGAAAGGCTAAGCTCAGAAACTCAAGTGACAAATCATGCTAGAGAGGATGTGAAGAAAGGGGAACCCTTCTCAATTGCTGGTCAGAATGTAAACTTGGACAACCACTTTGGAAATCAATCTGGCGCTTTCTCAGACAATTAGGAATAGTGCTTTCTCAAGATCCAGCTATACCATTCCTAGACATATATCTAAGTGGGTCTCCTAGTAAGGGGAACAGCGATTGCCTCTGACATTATCTCAGTGGCTGGCTCTTTGATCAACTACCCTTGAGAGGGGAGCAGCCTTACCAAGCCACAGTGGAAGACAATACAGTCAGACCTGATGAGACCTGATAAACTAGGGTCAGATAGAAGGGGAAGAGACCTCCCCTATCAGTGGACTTGGAGAGGGACATGGGAGGAGATGAGGAAGGGTGAATGGGATTGGGAGGGAATGAGAGAGGGGGATACAGCTGGGATAAAAATTGCATAAAGTATAATTAATATAAAAATGGATAAGATAAAAAACTCAAGTAACAAAACATGCTGGAGAGGATGTGGAGAAAGAGGAACACTCTTCCATTGATGGTGGGAATGTAACTTATACAACCACTTTGGAAATCAATCTGGTACTTTCTCAGATATTTAAGAATGGTGCTACCTCAAGTTTCAGCTATGCTCAACTACACAACAAGGACATTTGTCTAACCATGTTTGTAACAGCTTTATTCGTAATAGTAAGAAACTGGAAACAACCTAGATGCACCTCAACTGAGGAATGGCTACAGAAATTGTGGTACATTTATGCAATGGAATACTACTCAGCCATTAAAAACAAGGAAATCATGAAATTTGCAAGCAGATTATGGGATCTAGAAAAGATCATCCTGAGTGAGGTATCCCAGAAGCAGAAAGACACACAGGCTATATACTCACTTTTAAGTGGATATTAGACATATAATATACAATTAACATACTAAAATCTGCATACCTAAAGAAACAAAGCAAGAAGGAAGACCCAGGGTAAGATGATAAATCCTCATTCAGAAAGACAAATGGGATGTACATTGGAAGAGGGAGAAAACAGGGAATTAGACAGGAACATACCACAGAGGGCCTCTGAAAGACTCTACCTAGTAGTGTTATCAAAGCAGATGCTGAGGCTCATAGCCAAGCTTTAGGCAGAGTGCAGGGAATCTTACAAAAGAAGGAGGAGATAGTAAGACTTGGAGGAAAGAGGATCTTCACAAGGAGAGCAACAGAAGCAAAAATTCTGGGCCCAGGGGTCTTATCTGAGACTGATACTCCAACCAAGGACCATGCATGAAGATAACCTAGAACCCCTGGACAGTTGTAACACAAGGCAGCTCAGTATCCAAGTGGGTGTCCTAGTAAGGGGAACAGAGACTGTCTCTGACATGAACTCAGTGTCTAGCTCTTTGATCACTGTCCCCTGATGGGGGCAGTCTTACTAGGCCACAGAGGAAGACAATGCAGCCAGTCCTGATGAGACCTCATAAGCTAGGGTCAGATGGAAGGGGAGGAGGACCTCCCCTATCCATGGCCTTGGAGAGAGGCTAGGGAGAAGATGAGGGAGAAAGGGTGGGATTGGGAGGGAATGAGGGAAGGTGCTGCAGCTGGAATACAAAGTGAATAAACTGTAATTAATATTAAAAAAACTTAAAATTAAAAATATAAGATCAAAACATAGAAAGAACTTGCACTCTCATGGATTGGTAAGATTAAATTCACAAAAAAAATGGCCATCCTACCAAAAGTAATCTACCGATTTCAATACAATCTCCATCAAAATTCCAAGGCAATTTTTTTTCAGACCTTGAAAGTAAGTTTGTATTGACACACAAAAACACAGGATAACTGCTTAATACTTAGTAATAACAGAATTGTTGTAGGTCTCCTTATCCCTAATTTTAAGTTGTACTCAGAGGAATAGTAATGAAAATCATCATAGTATTGGCACAAAAATACACTTTTTAATCAATGGAATCAAACTGAAGACACAGATATTAATTTATCCATCTATAGACATCTGATTTTTTTAAATTAGAAGCCATAATTACACTCTGGAAAAGAAAGTATCTTTAGCAAATGATGTTGTTCAAACTGGATGACTGCATGTAGAAGAATGAAAATAGACTATACTTCCAACCCTGCACAAAATTCAACACCAAATAGATCAAAGACTTCAACATAAGGTCAGATACATTGAACCTGAGAGAAAAGAAAGTTAGGAATGGCCTTTAACTAATTAGCACAGGAGATGACTTTCTGAACAGAACACTGGTAGCATAAGCACTAAGGTCAACAATTAATATATGGGACCTCATGAACCCGAGAAGCTTCTGTGAGGTGAAGGACACAGTCAATTGGACAAAGTGGCAACCTACAGAATGGGAAATGGCTTTTCCTAACTGCAACTAATGGAGGGCATATATTGAAAATATTTTTTAAAAACTCAAGAAAACAAATAACCCAATTAAAAAATAAAGCACAGATCTAAACAGAGAATGTTTAAAAGAGGAAACTCAAATGGTTGAGAAATAAAAAAATGTTCAGCATGTTCATCATGGAAATGTTCATATAAAAGCACATAAAAACTACTTTAAGACTTCATCTTACTTCCTTCATAATGACTAAGTTTAACAAATGACAGTATATGCTGGGAAGGATGTGGAGTAATTGGAACATTCATCCATTGATGATAGGAGTGAAACTTATGCAGCCACTGTGGAAATCTGTATAGTGCTTCCAACAGAAGATGATAAATCTAAACATACAGATATATCACTATTGGGTATATACTCAAAGGATTCTTCATTCTTCCACTAAGACACATGCCCAACCATTTTAATTGCTGCCCTATTCACAATAGCTAGAAACTGGAAACAAACTAGAATAGATTAAAAAAAAAACGTGGTATATTTTCACAATGGAGTATTACTCAGTTGCTAAAAAATGAAATCATGAAAATCACATATAATTGAATGGAACTAGACAGAAATCATCTCGAGTGAGGTAATCCATACTTAGACAAATATGACATGCATTTGCTTACATATGGATATTAGCTTTTAAGTCAATTACAACCAAGCTACAATCCATACAACCCCAGAGGCTAGTTATAAACTAAGGAACTGGGAGAGGAGGGAGGCAGATAGATATCCTTAGGAAAGGGAAATAGAACAGATTTTTATGGACGGATGCAGTGGGAAATGGAGAATCAAGTGGAGGGAAGAGGAGGACATGGGAGGAAATATCGGGAGAAACTGTTAAAATTAAGGGCCAGTTGAGGGGTAGCATGGAATTCTAATACAGTAGAAGCTTCTTAAAATATACACATATATGAAGGTGATATAAATAAAATTATCAAATAATGAGGGAAACAGAGCCCCCCCACACACACACACTATCTCATATCACCAAATGAAGCTTCCTGTGGGGGACTAGGTAACATCCAGTTGAGCTGTTGGACAAAAGGGTCCCATGGGAATCTGTAAACAACCTGGACTATTGCCAAGGCTATAATCTTGTCTCCACGAAATGACAGCAAGGCCCTCCCTATTGCTGAAGGCAACACTTATATAACTTATTGAACATGGAGATTTGAGACTATGGCGACATAGAGCCTTCACCTCTATATTCTAGTGTCTTTGGCCCAGGAAGGTACTCTGCTTGAGAGCAAAGGAGTAATGTAAACAAAAACCTAGCTACAAAACTTTTGATCTACAATGGTGTGTTGCGTACAAGATATACTAGGGCAGTGGTGACACAAAACTTGTGGGAGTAACCAACCAATATCTGATTTGACCTATGGCTCACTCCACGAAATAGAATTTGACACTACATGAGTGATCAAGAACCTGACACTAGCCAGGGACCTAGGGTAAAATCAAATACTACTGTTCTGTAAAAAATAATAATAAAAGAAAAAACAATAAAATCACTTCTAATGACAGTCTGGTATACTCATAAATCAGTGTCTTGCACAATTATCACAGAAGCTTTCTCCTAGAACAGATTGGAACAAATACAGAGACCCACAGCCAGACAATATGCAGAGTGAACACTCAACCCTAAAAGGGATTTCTCCTTCAAATCCCTTGCTTCAGGGCTCAGAGAACTCCACAGAAGAGGAAGCAGAAAGAGTGTAAGAGCCAGAGTGGATAGAGGACACTAAGAAAAAAAGACCCTCTAAACTAACATGATCAAAGCTCATATGAACTTACAAAGAGTGAAGCAGTAAGCACATGGTCTTCACAGGTCTGCACCAGGTCCTCTGTGTTTATATATTATAGCTTCAAGTTTAGGGTTTTCGTAGAATTCAAGAGCATGTGAATGAGTGAGTCTGTTTCTTGTGTCTTGGACTCTTCCTTTTATGTCTTTGTTTTGTCCTATTTTGATTTGCTAGTTATTGTTTTATCTTATTATTAACCTTTAGAAATTTGTTTGTTTAATGAGAGACAGAAGGGAGTAGTTCTGGAAAGGAGGCGAAATGGAGAAAAACTAGGAAGAGTAGATGGAAGGAAAACTGTAATCAGGATATAGTATGTAAGAAAAAAATATGTATTTCCAAAAAAAGAAAAAATTGCCAACTGATTTAAAAATTGATACAAAAATGTATCTACTTAGATAATGTTCACCAATAATGTCCATGTCTTCTGAATTATCAATAAAAGACTGTGTTGAGAAAATGTTTTAAAAAATAAAAGGAAAAAGGCTTATTAGTGCAAAACAACAGCAACAACAAAAATGACAAGAAGCGTTTATAATAATGGGGTTAGGAGAGATGGCTCAGTTGGAAGAGAGCTTCTAGTACAAGTATAATGAACTTAGTCCAAATCCTCAGAACCCACACAACCATCTGATATAGTAGCACAAATATCTATATTCCCATCATCTCCCACAGGAATTGGGAAGCCGAGACAGAGGTTTATCAAGAATCTAGAAAGCTAGCTATCCTGGCACGTGCAGGAGCAAAGAGATCCTGTCTCACACCAGGGGGAAGGGTAAGAACTGATATTGGAAATACTGTCCTCTGAGCTCCCAGTATGCACGGTGGCAAGCATGTGCCTGGAGGCACAACTGAAACACACACACACACACACACACACACACACACACACACACACACATAAAATCACTGGGTATGATGCCACATATCTGTAATGCTAGCACTAGCACTTACATGGAAAAAGCAAATGGATGTGTATGTGGGAGGATGGATGGATATATATGTATTTATGCAATTTTATATTTTCCTAACACTTATTTATTCATAAGAAGTTTGATTCTTTTCCAGTTGATTCTTGGTGGTATGAAATATTACACTTTTCTATCATCCTCTAAATAGATAATACATAATTTGACAAAGTAAGGGAGAATACTCATTCTCCACAAGACACTTGCAAACTTTCCCTCATACAATAGGTGTTCAATGAGTACTGCCTAGACACTGTCTCCCATGACTTTTGTCTGTTCTGTGGCCCAGATTATAATGTGTATCTTGTATTCTGTCACTTAAAATTTATGTCCCTTTGGAAAGGTAGATCTTGGCTCTAAATATATCATTAACATCACTCGAAAACATCTGTTTTGTAAACATCCCATCTGTTTTGTTTCCGAGGCATGTTTATTGTTAAATCACAAGATACCAGAAAGGCCAGAAAAAAGGGAATAAGGATGTTAGAGCTTTCTAAGACTCTGGAAGGTGTTAATTGAAAATGAAGGAACTTTTATTCCCCCTGTCATTTTGATGTATCTCTGAATTTTTGTGAACGGACTTTCTTTTAAGCTTCAGAAACTACAAGCTATGCACTATTCCGCTGCAGCTGCATTAATTGATTAGCCACCTCCCCCATTCTAAAAGTGTGGGGGATAGGGTGAATTATAATAGATTAGAGCTGTAGCCTTCTAAACTGAACTTTAGTCTGTTACATTTCAGTTTGGGACAAAAGAATTGAGTGCCTAAGTTTCTCTTTGACACAGTATTTGCGACTGTGATGCATTTTGAGAGAAAGAGAGAGAGACAGAAATAGAGAAATGGAAATAGAGAGACAGAGAGACAGAATCAAAGAAACAGAATGAGATTTATTCTATGAAGCTGTGCTACTTGTGTTTGGCTACACGCTAAAATTGATTCTTATACTCAGATAAGTTGGAGACTGAACTCCAGCCTCTTTATTTTATTTTTCATTTTCATTTTTGAGACCTCTTGAGTGCTAGTTTTACTTTATTTTATTTTATTTTATGTTATGTTATTTCATTTCCATTTTTGAGACCTCTTGAGTGCTAGGATTAGAGATGTTCACTACTATGGCCAGATTTTATGCAGTGCTGGGATCAAACTTAGTTCTTTGTACATACTGGGAAAGTACTCTGAGCTATATCCCTATCCCTCAAGGCTTCTTTATTTTTAGAAAATATTTCAGTTCAGATGTATACATATATATATGAAAGATATATATGTATATATCTGAAAGAAAACAGTTCTCAGGTAACTGAAAAGCTTGTCATTTTCCTGATTTATGCTTTCATTTATAAAAATCTGTTCGCATCCCATAAGTCTAAGCATATGTGTTTGTGTGCAATCACACCATTTCACAGAAATTTTCCATTCATGCTTGTACTTCAAAATACCAAAATGAGGAAATACGATTTTAATGCAGCAACATTCTATTATGATATGTCTGCCCAAAGTTATAAGGTAGGATTTTTTTACCTATGTTTATAAAATACAAAGAACTGCTTTATAAACTTGAGGTGGACCTGCTAATATCTGGGTTCTTGAAATATTTACCTTTCTTATCACTGTGGCATTACTAAGTATTATTTTCAATCTCTATGAGGAGCACTCATACCCTTAGTCAATGAATGATGGTGTTAGAGAGAAGCCTAGGGCAGCTGGGATGTAGTTCAGTGATAGAATGCTTGCCTGGCATGTATAAAGCCCTAAGTTCTATTCTTGGTACTACTGAGAGCACGAGAGTAAGAGGACGTAGAAGAGCAGGCCTTTTCTCTTTGGGTGACAGCTCAGTATCTGTACTGGGGGATGGAAGCTGTAATGTGGAAAGGGATGCTGGGAATCCTGTGGTCCATTAATGTTCAAGCAAAAGCTGAGTTCAAACACTTCATGTTTTTCCTTTAAACCAGCAAGGTCAACATCTTAAAGGTAGATAAAGCAAGGTTCAAGTAAGTGTAAGACTGTAAATTTGAGACAAAGCAAACTAGAGGAACCATGTTAACAGTGGCTTCTTGAAGTCAAATGTGGTGGCACATACCTGTTAACCCAGTCAGGAGATCACTGTGCATTTACGGCCAGCTTGGTCTACATAGAATGTTCCAGGCCAGGAGAGCTAGATAGTGAGATACTGTTTCAAGGGAAAAAAATGGGTTCCTCGAATGTTCTCACACTGTTCTCCTATCACAGTTTGTAAAATATTATCTCACTCTAAAGAAAGGGACTGAAGATTTGACAAGAGAGAGAGAGAGCACTTCGGCATTTGTCAAAAAGACTTTTTTGGATTGGCTGAAAGGGAGCCACAGAGTTAGCAATACCTTTAAGAGGAGGACCATCTACAAAGTCTCACAATAACATACTGTAAGAAATCTAGCTTTCAAGTCAGAAAACAGGAGGTGAAACCATGAAGCCATGAGAAGTGAGATTATTGAGTGAAATTATTGAGTGTGAATTCCTGAAATACACAGGTGGGCTGTGAATGATGATGTTTGTCTTTCTTCTGTCAAGGGTGCTTCTTGCCTTTCCTCATGAGATCTTATGCCAGGGTCCTTGCCATGCTATGGCAGTCCACAGAAACATAGTTTGAAATCTCAGCTTCCCATTACTATATGGTAAAAGGAAAACACTCACAGTCATGGCTGTAGAAATGGCTCAGTTGTGAAGTTCTTGCCTGGCAGGAATGAAGAAATGAGTTAGGTCTCCAGAGCCTGGTAAGGAGTGAGAGGTGGGGGAATGGTATGCATTTGTCTATGATGCCAGGGCTGGGAAGGTAAGGGAACTACCTGGAGCTTCCAGACAAGCCAGCGACTATTCAAAAATATTTCAGACGAGAGAGTGACCCTGCTTCAAATTCAAAATAAAAAAAAAACAAAACAAAAAGGTGGACAGTGTTTGAGGAAACATACCCAAGGCTGCCATTATTTTATGGTCAATGTTGTTTGATTCCTGTCTCTGCTAGCAGCAATGTGAAGATATTTTTCTCTGATTTTTCAGTGAATTTTACAGTTTTGGGTTTGGTGGTTAGGTCTAAGATCCTACGAGAAAAGTTCTTTTTCGTTCCTTATATAAAAATGTGTTAAAGACAGAAAAATCAATTTGTGAAATACAGCAACTCTTTGTGAAAGCAATGACATGCAAAACACACGTCCTAAAAATGAGTTATTCATAGTGGTCCATTAAATCTCAGCCACGTATTAGTCAGAGAGTGATTTAGAAAACAGGCTGCCTTTCATTCTGTTGGGAGGGCTTGCTAGTGAATGTGCAATTCGCCTTGTAATAATATGCAACAATTATCTAGCAAAATGCGGTTTTGCTAACAAAAGAATGTGCAGGTTTCCACATACATCTCCTCCTCACAGATGCATCGCATAATTTGAAATTATTTATTGTCAATGGCGTATTGTCTCTCAAAATAGTTCCGGTTTTGGAAATCTCTTCCTCAGTTACTATGCAGAAAACCTCATCACTTTTCTGAGTGGCACATGGCAATCCCTGCAAGAGGTGCTGGGCAGGGGTCTTCAGTGGCAGCAAGCGCAGCTGTTACAGATCACCTCCCTCTTCAGATCTAAATAGGAACTCTAGGCAAGCTGTTTGCATATGGAAATGCCTGTCAGCATCAAGGGTTGAGGAAGCATTTCTGATATCCCCAGGGTAGTGCACATAGTGTACCATGGATATGTCCTTTTTAAACTTTACAAATACATACATACATGAACATAAAAATACCTATACACACGTTTTTTTTTTTTTTTTTTATTTCAAGTTAGAGTTTCTCTGTGTAACCTTGGCTGTTTTGGACTCACTTTGTAAACTGGACTGACATGAAACTCACAGAGTTTTGCCTACCTCTGCCTTCCAAAGTGCTGGGATTACAGGCGTGTGCCACCACACCTGGCTTAAATTTTATATTTTTATTGTTTCAGTAACAGTCTCATGTAACCTAGGTTGACCTTAAACTTGATTCATAACTGAGGATGACCTTGGACTTCTGATTATTTCAACTCCATCTCCCCAGTGCTGGGGTTACAGGTGTGCATTAGCCACCTAATTTATGTACTACAGGGGATCAAACGGAGGTTTTCTTGCATGCTAGACAAGCATGTAACTAACTAGCTATTTTGATGGTTATATAAAATTTTCATATTGATGTTTTATCTATATTAAATATATGAGTAGCTATCACTAGGGTTCTCCAAAAGAGACTGAACAGATGAGATAACTATGAGTATATGTGCCTGCAGACAAAATTGTTTCACAGTTTGGGCTCATATGACTGTGGGTGTTAGGTTACTGACCCTCTAGATACAACTTCTCTCTCCTGAATCAGTCTAGGTCTCCCTGTAGCCTCTCTCCAGGCAAAAAGCTAATAAGGAACACTTGCTGTGGTCTTGCCATCAGTCTCCCTCCCTCTGTGCTTGAAATATGTAGTACAGGCTGGCAAGCTGGACACTCAGGCAGGGTTTTTATGTTGAAGTCTTGAGGCAAATTTTAATTATCAAGCCTGGCGCAGCGCCTCATGCCTGCAGTACTCAGGGAGTAGAAGCAGGATGATCAGAAGTTCAAGGTCATCCTTAACTACATAAGGTGATGAAAGCCAGTCTGTACTACATAAAACCTTGATATATATATATATATATATATATATATATATATAACTTTATATATATATGTATAGTACTTTATTTCTGGAAAGTAAATATATAATAAAGTATATTATATAATATATAATACATAAAATATATAATATATAAAGTATATATACTTTATTATATATTAAATATATATAATAAAGTATATTATATATTTTATATATTTATAGTATATATAAATATATATTATACTTATATATAATGTACATTATATATATTTATATATAATAAAGTATATTATATATAAATATATATAATAAAGTATATTATATATATATACTTTATTTCTGGAAAGCTTCATTTCTTATTGCCATAGATTGATTAGATGGGTCCCATTCAATTATGCAGTCTATTTTAATGTATTCATTGACTTTATTGAAATACAGTATACATAAAGACATGTTTAGAGATTTTTTTGTCAATTTACACACACACACAATATAGCAGCCTACTGCTACAATTTGGACATAGAATGTTTCCATTACCTTCAAACTTTGCTCATGCCTCTTTGGGAAAAATCTGTCAGCACTAGGCAAGCCAAGCTTGCTCTGATCTGAGGAGAATACTCTTAAAGACAACAAAAGATAATAAAAGATGCTCATTCCAAACTCTATATGAGTGTGGGCCAACTACATTATTTGGGGCCAGTATCTTTTATAATAAAGGACAGGATCTTTGTTGGTAATAGTGGTAGCGCTGTTTGTGGTGCTGCTGCGGCTGCTGGTGGTGGTGGTGGTGGTAGTGGTAAGGTGTGTGTATGTGTGAATGTATGTGTTCATGTGTTTGTGTGTGTATACATGTGCAGCAACCAAAGATAGACAGTGAGTGAGTTCTACTTTTTACTTTTCATCTTATTTTGTGGGACAGGGTCTCTCATTGAACCTGGAGTTCCCTGATTGCCTGGCTCTCCAGCCCTGCTCCTGCCTCTCTAGCACTGTGATTATAGGCACATGCTGCAGTGCCCACCTCTTTTGGGTGGGGGCTAAGGATTGGAATTAAGGTCCTCATGTTAGCACAAACAATACTTTACCAATTGAACTCTCAATGTTTTTTGTTGTTGTTGTTGTTTTATTTTTTTAAACAGGGAGGTGATGGCACATGCCTTTAACCCCAGCACATGGGAGACTGAGGCAGGCAGATCTCTGTGAGGTCAAAGCCAGCCTCATCTACAGATAGTTTCAAGACAGCTAGGGCTGTACAGAAAAACTCTGTCTCGAAAAACTTTTTTTTTAAAGTAAAGTTCAGTATTTTAAAGCAATCCAAATGCTTTTTATATAATGCAAATATTAGTATTACTTGGAGGTAAAAAACATTTGTCACAGGCATAAAGTTGTTGTTGATTTATTTGAATAAATAATTGATAAGGGAGTTGAGTACTTTTTCTTAGTCCCGACAAAAACCAAACAAACAAAAAACCACCATCAACAAAAATCTGTCAATATGAGCATATTGACAGTTTCTGGGTGCAACAGAGACTTTCTCAGCTCTTGATATGCTCAGCGTCAGGGCTAGGGTCCGAAAAGCTCAATGAATAGCAAAGCTGCCCCAAGGCACTGGCATTCAGGTTCTTATTTTAATGTTTTTTGCCTATTATTATTATTATTTACAATTTATTCACTTTGTATCCCAGTTGTAGCCCCATCCTTGATCTTCTTCTGGTCCTACCCTCCCTACCTCTTCTTCCCCTAACCTTTCCCCCTAGTCCACTGATAAGAGAAGTCCTCCTCCCCTCCTGTCTGACCCTTGCCTATTATCCCATGAGGATTGCCTGGATCCTCTTCATCTGTGGGCTGGCTAGGTTGCCACACCAGGCAGAGGTGATCAAGGAGAAGAAAACCTGAGCTGATGTCAGAGACTGTCTCTTCTCCTCTTACTAGGGAACTCATATGGAGACTGAGCTGTCCATGGGCTACATCTGAGCAGGGGTTCTAGGTCCTCTCAGTGCATGGTCTCCGTTGATGAATCAGTCTCTGCAGTTCCCACTGGGCTCTGCATTTTTTTTTTTTTTTTGTCTTTTGCTTTGTTGGTCTCCTTGTGTGGCTCCTGTCCTCTCTGGGTCATTTTACATCTCCCTTTTTTGGCAAGACTCCCTCTTCTCTGACCAAAGTTTGGCTCTGAGTCTCAATCTAATTCAATCCCCTGGTGGGTGGAGTCTTTTAGTCTGTGGTAAGTTCCAGTCCTGTTCCCTTCCATCTAACACTTCCTGTGTCTATCCTGTTTTCCTTTCTGAGTAAGAATTAAGCATCTTCCCTAAGGTGTTGCCTGTTGTTTATCTTCTTTAGGTCTGCAGTTTATGTTTATCCTTCATTTTATGGCTAATATCCCCTTAAAAGTGAGTATATACCATGCGTGCCTTTCTGATTCTGGGATGATCTTTTCTTGTTCCATCCATTTGCCTGCAAATTTCATAATTTGTTTTTAATCACTGAATAGTATTCCATTGTGTAAATGTACCACAATGTCTGTATTCATTCTTTGATTGAGGGACATCTAGATTGATTCTAGATTCTGGCTATTACAAATAAAGCTGCTATAAACATAGTTGAGCAAATGTCCTCAATGTATGTTTGAGCATCTTTCAAATATATGCTCTACTCAACCACAGCTGGGTCAGGGAAGAAATAAAGAAAAAAAAATTAAAGACTTCCTAGAATTCAATGAAAATGAGGTCTCAACATATCCAAATTTATGAGACACAATGAAAGCTGTGCTAAGAGAAAATTTCATAGCACTAAGTGCCTTCAGAAAGAAATTTGAGACAAGCAATTTAATGGCACATCTGAAAGCCCTAGGGAAAAAAAAAAAGAATCAGACACACAAAAGAGGAGTATATGGCTGGAAATAATCAAACTCAGGGCTGAAATCCATCAATTAGAAACAAATAAAACAATTCAAAGAATCAACAAAACCAAGAGCTGGTTCTTTAAGAAAATCAACAAGATAGACAAACCCTTAACCAAAGTAACAAGAAGGCAGAGAGACACTATCCAAATCAACAAAATCAGGAATGAAAAAGGGGATATAACAAAAAACAGACACTAAATCACTAGGTCTTACTTCAAAAGCCTATATACCACAAAATTTGAAAATTTAAATGAAATGGACAAGTTTCTTCATAGATTCAACTTACCAAAGTTGAATCAAGATGAGGTAAATAATTTAAATATTCCTATAACCTCTAAGGAAATAGAAGCTGTCAGCAATACTCTCCCATCCAAAAAAAATCCCAGGGTCAGATGGTTTCAATGCAGAATTCTACCAAACCTTCAAAGAAGGGCTAATACCAATACTCTTCAAACTATTCCACAAAATTGAAACAGAAGTAAATTGCCAAACTCATTCTATAAGGTCACAGTCATCTTGATACCATACCTAAACCACACAAAGACACAACAAAAAAAGATAACTTCAGACCAATTTCCAGTATGAGCATCGACACAAAAATACACAATTTATACTTGCAAACCAAATCCAAAAACACATCAAAGATATCTTCTACCGTGACCAAGTAGGCTTCACCCTAGGCATGCAAGGGTGGTTCAATATATGGATATGGATTCATCAATATAATTCACTAAACAGTCTGGAAAAATCCCCACAATATCATCTCCTTAGATTCTGAAAAAGGATTTGACAAAATGCAACACCCTTTCTTGTTTAAAGGCTTGGAGAGATCAGGGATACAAGGCATATACCTAAACATAGTAAATGTAATATTCAGCAAGCCTATAGCCAACATCGAACTAAATGGAAAGAAACTTAAATCAGTTCCACTGAAATCAAGGACATGGCAAGACTGCCCACTCTCTCCATATTCCTTCAACATAGTATGAAGTCCTTGCTAGAGCAATAAGACAACGAAAGGAGATAAAGGGGATACGAATCAGAAAGGAAGAAGTCAAAGCATCACTATCTGCAGATGATATGATAATATACATGAGCGACCCCAAAAATTCTACCAGAGAACTCCTACAGCTGATAAACACCTTCAGCAAAGTGGCTGGATACAACTCCTGTATACAACAGACAAAAGTGATGTGAATGAAATTAGGGAAACAACACCCTTCCCAATAGCCACAAATAACATCAAGTGTCTTGGTGTAACAGTAACCAAGCAAGTGAAAGATCTATATGAAAAAAAAATAGTAGGATTAACATGGTAAAATGGCCATCTTACCAAAAGCAATCTACAGATTCAATGCAATTCCCATCAAAATACCAACACAATTCTTTACAGACCGTGAAAGAACAATTCTCAACTTCATATGGAAAAACAAACAAACAAAAAACAAACCCAGAGTAACTAAAACAACCCTGTACAATAAAAGAACTTCTGGAGGTATTTCCATCCCTGACCTTAAAGTTGTGCTATAGAGCAACAGCAATAAAAACAGCATGATATTGGCATAAAAACAGATGGGAGGATTAATGGCATTCATGTTCTTATCTCTCAAATTTGAAGAATAAAAATTACAGGTCACAGATGTTGCAGTATATTTGATCCTATTTTGAACCCTGAGATTGTGAACTGTAAAAATTTGTTTCTTGTTTAGTGTGGTTCATCCCTAACATACACCTTTAATCCTACAGCTTTACAGGATTTACAGAGTTTAATGATGTTAACCCTAGGTTAAGAGGCAGAACAAATAAACTAGCTGACAGGGGTTACCAGAAAGGATGGACTTTGAGAGAAGATTTTTTAAGACAACATGGAGAAGAAAAGGGGCACTTTAGGTCTTCAGATTTTTGGCTTTTTAGCTCTTTAGCTCTTGGGCTTTTAGCTGTTGGCTTTTTCCTCCCGGGTTGTAGGGTGAGCTAGCAGGCTTCTTCCTTTTGGGACATAAACTGAATAGGAATGTCAGCTGGGTGCTTTCTCTGCCTCTCTGATCTAGAAGGTTTTCACCCCAGCATCTGGCTCCTGAGTCTTTATTGGTAATCAAATGGTTGGGATTTTCTATTTTGAAAACATCAACAGAGAGTGAGTTTTGGAGAGAAATTTATGTGCTAAACATAACATAATTTCTGTATCCATTCCTCAGTTGAGGGACATCTGGGTTGTTTCCAGATAGTGACTATTATGAATAAAGCTGCTACGAACATGGTTGAATAAATGTCCATTGTTGTATAATTGAGCACCTTGTATACTTGAGCATCTTTTGGATATATGCCTAGGAGTGGTATAGGTGTGTCTTGAGGAAGCACTATTCCTTGTTGTCTGAGAAAGTGCCAGATTTATTTCCAAAGTGGTTGTACAAGTTTACATTTCACCAACAGTGTAGGAGGGTTCCCCATTCTCCAGCATGTATTGTCCTCTCCAGCATGTATTGTCACTTGAGTTTTTTATCTTAGCCATTCTGATGGGTGTGAGGTGAATTGTACTATAGATTCATAGGTAGGTGCTTAAGAGGGCAAGAGAGTGAGTACCTTCAGAAATCATGTATAGCAGAAGGAGTCCTGGGAAATGAGCTGCCATCAAAGGACTCAAGGCAAAAGTAAGGTATGAGTAGTGATGTCAGCTCATTTAGGAGAAGGAAGAATAAGGAAACAAGAACAAGTTCTCCTCTGGCATTGATGCTTTGGGAAACCTGTTTATGTGATCATTTTCTAGCCCCTTTTCCCATCACTGTCAACTTATTTACATTACAGAGAAAGAATATCTAAAGAAGTGGTTCTCAACGTTCCTAATGATGTCATCATTTAATACAATTTCTCATGTTGTGTTGACCCCCAACCATAAAATTATTTCATTGTTACTTCATAACTGTAATTTTGCTAGTTATGAATCATGATGTAAGCATCTGGGTTTTCTGATGGCCTTAGGTAACCCTTGTGAAAAGTCATTTGACTCCCAAAAAGGTCATGTCCCACAGGTTAAGAACCACTTCTCTAAAGCTTGAGTCTATTTCGGGATGAGCAGAGCACTGTGATCTGAGATACATGGACTATGATAGAATATAGCCCTATCTGGGGAAGCTGAAGCAAGAAAAAACTTGAATTTTATTAATTTAAAGTTAATTAGACTTTTATTAATTTTAAGACAGGGTCACACTAATAAGGAGTTAGAAAAGCCACCCCCCCACTCTGTAGGCAGTTAGTCAGGGTTACAGGTCCAAGGAAACCAAAATGCCTGATGTCCTGCTGGTGGAATTGATATTCAGCTCTGAGAACTTCACAATGTCACAATAAACTCCATCTAATCCATGGGTAAGCATCCAAAAAGTCTGGCTCATCCAGATGTGGGCTCACCACCAGTCTTTGTTCTTTTTATTTCCTGGTTCTTCCTCTTACTTGGAACTTTTGGGGAGGCTTGTTTTTCCCTACTGAAGACTTCCCAGAGCCTGCATTTTCACCCAACTCAGCTGAGCTAGTCAGAATTCCCCACATATGTTCAAATTACCCAACCTGGTTCATTTCACATAGATAGCAACTGATATATGGGCAGGATATAAAAGAACTCCCAATCCTGACTGCTACTCAGCAACTTATTTTCTGATTTCTTAGCATTTTCATTGAATTTATTCATGTATTTGTGTGTGTGTGTGTGTGTGTGTGTGTGTGTGTGTGTGTGTGTGTGTTTGTGGACACACATGCACCATGGCAGTCAATGGGCAACCTGGGGGAATCAATTCTTTCCTTCTATCATGTAGATTGAACTCAAGTCATCAGGCTAGACAGACGGTAACTTTATCTCCTGAGCCATGTTAATGATCCCATAGACAACTCATTTTAAAGACCACTTCTGGCTATAGGAAGTTGTTTTTTTGCCTCTCAATAAACCTTGTTCCCCTTCTTCTGATGCCTGCTCTCATCATTCTTTGCAATCATGAGACAATGGACTTTCTTCTGACCAAGAAACTTAGTAAAAAACACATATGTAGCCGAGCCTAACCTTGAATTCTTGGTGATTGTCTTGAAGGAGAAATATTTTTTCTTTTAATTTTGAGATTATAATTACACTTTTTCTATCTTTCCTTTCCTCCCCCACAAGCCCTCTAATATACTTTTTCTAGGTGCCTTTCAAATTCATGGTCTCTTTTTTTTCATTAATTGTTGTTACATACATAAATGGATAGGTATAAACACATTTTCCTCTAATACAACCTGCTGAATCTATGTAATGCTACTTGTTTTTATGTTTTCAGGGCTAACCATTTGGTATTAGATAAGCAATTGGTGTGCTTTCCCCTGGGAATGACTATTTCTCCCCTTTTCAACATTTCTTAATTGCCTGTGGTTCTTTGTGGAGGGTTGCAACCTCATGGTCTTTCTGCTGCCTACTTTTGCATGTCTATTGTTGTTGCCTTTGTTTGGCTTATGTTTAGGCAGTGACATTTTATGAATGTAGCTTCTGACATAACTAGAACATGGTCTCAAAGTAAATTCCCTGATTCTTTGTCTCTTACAGTGTTTCTGCCCACCTTTCCATAATGTTCCCTGAGCCTTAGATGCAAGAGTTGTTTTGTGTATATATCTGTTCGTATTTGGCTCTGCAACTCTGCATTTTGATTGGCTGGCTGTGCTTTTCTGTAGTTGTCTCAAAGGAGAAACTTTTAAAGGCAGTACAGAGAAGTGCATTCAGGTTGATCTGAAACATTGGTTCTAGGTGCTTATCTTAGGCAGTGATTGTGTGTAGAAGCTTTTTCTAAGAGAGGGTCTTCAAATAACATACCCAAACTACAGGTTTGCAAGGTATCAATTTAAAAATTAATTCTTTCACAAATTCATACACATATATATTATACTTTGATCATAATTCTCTTCCTGTTACCCTCTTATTTTTTGCCTGCTAAATCCCGGCTTCTTTCCCAAAATTCTCTTGCTTTCATGGTTTCGCTTTTGTGCCCCCACTGCATTTAGTTAAGATTGCATGCACGAATGTGGGTGGGAATTACTTACTTGAGCCTGGGCATCTTGCCAGTGGCTACACCACTGAGGTGATGTATTGTTAATTGTCATGTTGGAGTTTGGCTTGGACTCTTGTAATAATTTGTGTTATCAGGCAAATACAAACAATGACCCTCCCTAAAAGGATTTGCAAATCCATCTTATTAGGATCTAATATACGAAAATCCATTTTTTATATCATTTTTACAGCACCTAATGCTTGATAATTTCCAAGACTTGTTTATTCTTCTGGAACTAGAATTAAAGGTTGAGCAGCATCCTAGCTAAAAAGCCAAATGTCTGCAT
Organism: Psammomys obesus; assembly: GCF_907164565.1. Lineage (NCBI taxonomy): Eukaryota > Metazoa > Chordata > Mammalia > Rodentia > Muridae > Psammomys > Psammomys obesus. Next base: position 2,750,879 of record NW_026592481.1, on the reverse strand, counting down.
TCTGTCTGTGTTTATGCTCATTCTCCCTTTGCATCTTTCTCCAGCCCAAGATCTCCTCAAGTTTCTTCTTTTTGTTGTGAGACCACAAAATCATCCTCTTCAAAATAAATTTCTCTAAAAATAACTACAGCCTTGTGGGATGGCTATGTACATGAGGGCTCCATCCTGAATGTCTGCATCTGCACTTAATCCCTAGGGACACTGCTCACCCTCAAAGTTTCATCTCCTCTCTATATGCTGATTACTTTCCAATTTATTGCTCTTATACAAACTTTTCACCAGCCTCTCAGGCTCAAATTTATAATGTGATATTGCTACTTAATTGTTTGAAGGGATTCTCAAGATGAACATACCTAAAGTAAAATTAGCAGAATCTTCCTTTAAACTTCTTTTTACTGAATTTTCCTTTGTCCAGAAAACAGTATTTTCAGCCACCTGGTTGCTGAGGAAAATATCCAGATATCATCCTTGATCACATTTCCCCTCATTATGATGTAGTTAATAATGAGGGTCAACTTGACCAGATCTAGTATCACCTAGAAAACAAACTCTGGGCATATCTATGAGTATATGCTGGTTAGTTTTCATAGCATCACACAACCTAGCGTCATCTGGGATGAGAATCCTAATGAGTGATTATATAGATCAGGTTGTCCTGTTGGCTGATCTTTGGGGTAATGTCTTGATAGCTAATTGATGTAGGAAGATCCAGTACCATTCCATAGGCAGGAGGTCCTGAACAGTATACCTACCCAAGAGGAAACCAACGATCCATGCATTTGTTCTCTCTCTGCTCTTGAATATGGATATTATGCTTTAAGATGCTGCCTTGACTTACTCACAATAATGGATTATAATCTGGAGTTGTAAGCCAAATAAACTCTAAGTTGCTTCTGGCAAGTATATTTTATATATACAACAGAAATGAAATAGAATAGCAAGAAAGGCTCCACAATAGGATAATTGAGGTAGGATTACCCACCCTAAATGTTGGCAGCTGTACATTTTTATGAAGTTTTTACTTTTTAAATAACAAAAGTAATTTCAGATCTTTTAATGTGTAAAAATTGATAACAAAAAAGAAAACATTCAGTGTCATTTTATATCAAGCCTTACAGTTTTTGAATAATCATGAGCTATCACTGATGATGATTAGGCTCTCCTCACAACAGAATTGATTGGCAGGACAATAACTACATCAGTCAGGAAAGCCAGTTTTTAAACTTCTGTTATGATCCTAATCAGCAAATATTCAAAACTTCAGAGCCAACACCCTCATGTGTTACCCTCCCTGCCCTTCCTCCACACTTCTTTCTCCCCTTCAGTGGTCTACTTTTTAGTATCACAGTCCATAGAGGAGGTTGTTGAGAGTAAATGAGAGGCTACAAAGGGGGTAGGGGAGATGAGGAAGAAAAAGCGGGAAGAAGAGAATCAGTAAAACCCAAAGTTTGGGAGTGTCCAATATGGTGTTTACTAGTGCACACCTTATCTGAGGGCACAGGATCCAAAACACAGAAATTGGTGATTGGAGGAGCAACTGAAGCCAAAAAGTCAACATTGAGGCTTCTTGGGCCAGAGGGAAAAACTGACATTTTGGATCCATTTCACCTGTAGCCTTCTCTGAGGACTGAGAGTGGCGAATATTCAACTGTCCTGCACTGCCCCTTTCCCCACTGGCCTCCCTGCTTGGCAGAGGCAGCACTGGTTACCTCAACCAGGAGCCTCTGTGCTCAGTGACAGAGACAACAGAAGGAGTGGCCTTCCAGGTCTGCAGCTGTGGCAGGCAGCTGTACAGGCATCTATGTTGGGCTCTGCTGCAGATGGCTGTTTGCGCTCCCCAGGTCGGCAGCTGTGACTAGCTCAAGTTAGAGCCTCCATGCTCTGTAACTGAGACAGCAGGAGGATGTCCCACATATGGGTCTTCTTGCCCAGCAGACAGTGGACACTACTGAGCTGATGGATCTTCTACACTCTCACTTGCCACTGCAGTCCCGGAGAGCAGATAACAAGAGGAAACCCTGTGCTTTCCAATTAGGCCCTCAAGCTAGTGAGAGCACCTTCAAGTTACTGTGAGCAGAGCCCAAGATCCAGAGTCCCTCTACACTAGCAGCCAGACATCAGATCCCTCCCACCCACACCCCCACTGTGGGCAACATAGGGTTCCTTGTAACATTATTCTCAACACTGAAGACCTTGTTCTGTGATTTTACCAGTGAAGTCCAGGCAAACAATTCCTGGAGCCCAGACAGATCTGAATACCAGGAGGACAGTACCACAGGTCTGTAAGCTACTGGGGTATTCAGGGCACCTGCATATGAGCATTGTATCCATGAACAGTGCCAGTACCCCCTCCTTCACTTAAGCCCCACCATTCCAGGCATCTACACACTCTAGAACCCTGTCCCTCAAAGCACAATTCCACACACACCTGCATTTGCACACATTTGCCTGTGACCTTCCTCCCTTAGCTACAACTGAAACACCAACATCTACTCTTGAACTGGACCTCTTTCATCTCCTGAAAAATACTCCAGACACCAGAGACAGACAGACCCAGTCTAAAGTACAGACTCCAGGAACAAATGGCAAAGGTTACTGACAAGCACGTGGCTAGAGGTCAGGGTAAGGACACATCCAACAAAAAACAGGTTATTATGGCTTCACCAGCAACCCTCACAATCAATGGATATTTTAATTCATCAGAAACATAGGAAAATGATTTTAAAGCTATGATCATCTAGTTATTAGAGGCACATAAAGTGGAAACAAACAAAACTATAAAAAATAGCTACACAAAAGCAAATAAAGAGGTAATGACAAAGCTCTCAAAGAAATACAGGCAAATGTAGCCACACATATAGAGGCACATAAAGAGGAGATGAATAAAAAAATAAAAACATAGAGGCCATCATAGAAAGACACAAATCCACATTCAAACAGATGAAGGAAACGATGCAAGATCTGAAGACAAAATTAGAATCAATGAAGAAAACATAAACAGAGGAAACCTTGGAACTGGAGAACTGATAGAAAAAAAAATCTAGAACCAAAAAGGTAAGCATCACCAACAGAATACAAGAAATAGAGAGAGAATCTCAGGCACTGAAGATACAACTGCAGCAATTGACATTTCTCTCAAAGAAAAGGAAAATAAAAAAGAAAAAAATTTCAAACATAAAACATCCAAGAAATCAAGTATACCATGAAAAGATGAAATCTCAGAATAATAGGAATAGACGATAAAGAAGATTCCAAGGTCCAAGGTCCAGAAAATATTTTCAAGAAAATCAGAGGAAAAAAAATCCCAACTTAAAGAGATGCCCATTAATATACAAGAGGCCTACAGAACACCAAATAGGCTAGACCAGAAAAGAAACTCCTCATGTCATATGTTAGTCAAAACACTACATCTACAGAACAAAGAAAAAATATTAAAAGGAGCAAGGGAAAAAGGCCAAGTAACATATAAAGGTAGACCTATCAGAATCACACCAGACTTCTCAACAGAAACTATGAAAACCAGAAGGGCCTGGGTAAATGTCATGCAGGGATCACAGATACCAAACCAGATGACTATACCCAGTAAAGGTTTCTGTCAACATAAATGGAGAAAGCAAAATATTCCATGACAAAACTAAAGTTAAACAATATCTACATTGCAACCCAGTCCTACAGAAGATAATAGAAGGAAAACTCAAATCCAACAAAAACAACTACACCCAAGAAAACACAGGATGTAGATAACCTTACAACAAAGAATTAAAAGAAAAGAGGCATTGAAACACAATAAAACCACCAACTCCACAATAAAAGGAACTAACATTGAATGGCAACTATTATCTATCAACATCAAGAGAGTCAAATCTCCAATAAAAAGACACAGACTAACAGAATGGTTGTGGAAACAGGATCCGACATCCAGCTACATCCAAGAAACACCTCTGCAACAAAGATAAACACTACTTCAGAGTAAAGGGCTGGAAAAATGTTTTTCAAGCAAACGGACCCAGAAAACAAGTGGGGTTAGCTATCCTGATATCTAATAAAATATACTTTCAACCAAAATTAGTCAAAAAAAGATGAGGAGGGGCACTTCATTCTCATTAAAGGAAAAATCCAACAGGAGGACATCACAATCCTGAACATCAATGTCCCAAATACGAGAACACCTGCATTTGTAAAAGGAAACATTATTAAAGCTTAAATCACATATCAATTTCAACACCTTAATAGCGGGAGACTTCAACGCTCCAGTCTCCCCAAGGGAGAGATCATCTAAACAGAATCTAAATAGGAAAATAATGACACTTACAGAGATCCTAAATCAAATGGACCTAATAGATGTCTACAGAACTTTTCATCAAACTCAAAAGAGTATAACATCTTTGCAGCACCTCATGGAACCTTCTCAAAAATTGACCATATAATGGGGCACAAAGCAAGCCTCAACACATACAAGAAGGTCAAAATAATCCCTTGTATCTTATCAGATGAACATGGCCTAAAACTAGACCTCAACAACAACAGAAATAACAAAAAGCCTACATATACATGGAAACTGAACAACTCTCAATGACAGATTGAGTCAGGGAAGAAATGAAAAAAGAAAATAAAGACTTCCTAAAATTCAATGAAAATGAAGGCACAACTTACCCAAACTTATGGGACACAATGAAAGCATTGCTAAGGGGAAAGTTCACAGCATTAAGTACCTCCAAGAAATTAGAGGCATCTCATACAAGCATCTTGATGGCATACCTAAAAGCCCTAGGGGAAAAAAAAAAGAAACAGACACACCCAAGAAGAGAAGACTGTTGGAAACAATAAAACTCAGAGCAGAAATCAATGAATTAGAAACAAAGAAAATAAGAATTTAATTTTATTAATGGCTATTGTAAAGGGTATTGTTTCCCTAATTTCTTTCTCAGCCCTTTTGTCTTTGGTATTCAGGAGGGCTACTGATTTTTTTTTTTTTGAGTCGATTTTGTATCCAGCCACTTTACTTAAGGTGTTAATCAGCTGAAGCAGTTCTCTGGTTGAATTTTTGGTGTCACTTGTGTATACTATTATATAGTTTGCAAACAGTGATACTTTGACTTCTTCCTTTCCAATTTGATCTCCTTTAGTTGTCTTATTTCTCTAAGTAGGACTTCAAGTACTATGCTGAAGTGATACAGACAAAGTCAACAGCCTTGCCTTCTCCCTGATTTTAGTAGGATTGATTTACCTTTTTCTCCATTTAGTTTGATGTTGGTTATAGGCTTGCTGTATATTGTCTTTACTATGTTTAGTTATGTGCCTTGTAGTCCTAATCTCTGTAAGAATTTAAACATGAATTTTGTCAAATGCTTTTTTGGCATCTAAGGAGATGCCATTGGACTTAGGGAAGAGCTTGATAGTTGATGACAGAGGTAGGGGGGATTGGGAGGGATTAGGGAGAGTGCTACAGCTGGGATACAAAATGAATATACTGTAATTTCAAAGGGCACATTCTTGACTAGAGATAACTCAGAAGGAACCTCTGCTTCTGAAAAAAATAAGATTTTTAAAAATTCATTTGTTTGAATCAAAATACAGAAGCATAGCATATAAATTTCTATTTCAAAAACATATTTGTTGGTCAATAGAGAAGTAGGAAAGCATGGTAAATGAGAAACAAAATGGATACCAGTGTATTTCTTTCTCAGGGGTAAGCTCTATTCCACTTTCAAGCAGTTTCTCAAAGATTCTGTCTTTTGCTACACATGTATCACAAAAGTGAACATGTATATTATATTCGCATGAATGTATAACCATGTGCACCGACGAAACTGCTGTCAATTTTCTTATTTTACCACCAAATTATTTACCTATTTCCTAAACATGTGTACAATTAATATTCTTCTGTACCATCAAAAAATTTTTTAAATACTCTGACCAAAACAAAAAAAAAATTTGTTTGAAAATGCCACAATGAAACATAATATTGTATATGCTAACTTAAAAAATATTAAAACTGAAGGCAAGAAAATGAAAATCACTAAAACAAAACAATACACATGCACACACATGCATGCATTCACGTGCACACACCAAAATAAAAACGCAAGTACCAGTCTCTCCAGTTTTATGCAGTAGCACAAGTGTTCTGCTATAATACTAAAAAAGTATACCTGGAAGAAAAAGTATAGTCTCTGCACCCTAGTGACCAAGTTTTCAGCAGAAAGGAGATTTATTTGCCCAGAGGAACAGAAGGCAGAGATTATGAGACAAAGACAGGAGATAGAGAAAGAGGGAGAAGGAGAGAGAAAAAAGGGAGAGCAGGAAGGGCTATTTGTTACAGAGGGGATAAACAAAATTGAGTGCCTCTGGATAGAGAGGAGACAGACATGGCCCATAGAAAAATGGCAATTTATAAAGGTAAAGGGGGAAGTCCTGTGTTCACTTGCGGTGGACATGTTAATTAGGGTAGCCAAAAGGAGACTTTTGATTGCTGGACTACAACATTTTGATAGCTGACCGTAGTAGTCAGTCTCAAGAAGAGAAAGTATCAAATAAGGGAATAAATTTTGGTGGCTAGATTGGTAATGTAATCTGATGTTTTTTAGCAAGGCAGTGGGAATCTGGGAAAGGGTAAGGTCTGCCAGAGCCATGCTCGTCACACTTGGCTAGACAGATTCTCTTCAATAGCCATGTCTGATGTGCTGTTGTACACTTTTAATCACAGCACTTAAGAGACAAGGATAAGAAGATCGCTGTGAGTACAAGGTTCGACTGTTCTATAAACAATTCCAGGCCAGCTAGGGCTACACAGTGATACTCTGTCTCAGAAGAATCAGAAAGAACTTAAAAAGGAAAAAAAAAAATCTTACCTGTAATCCCTGTATGCAGGAAGGAAAGCCAGGAGAATTGATACAGATTTTAGGCTAACATAGTGAATATAACATAAAATTGTGAGTAAAAGACCAGCTAGGACTACATATTTTATTTTAAGATCTTATTTCAAGAAACAAAAGAAAAAGGGAAAGGAAAAGGAAAAGAAAAAATAGAAAGAAAGAAAAAGAAAAGAATGAAAAAATCTTTCTTTTTCTTTAGAAGGAAGAAATTAAATTTGTACATGTTTGGCAAGAAAGTCATTAAAGTAGTCAGTCCTAAGTAAGAAGTCTCCATCAAATCTGTCCCTTTGGGGCTTAGGGAACCCTTCTGAAGAGGAGGCAGAAAAGTTGTAAGAGTCAGAAAGGGATGGAGGACACCTAGAAAGTAAGGCCCTCTAAACACAGCAGGACTGATGTACATAGGAACTCACAGAGACTGTGGCAGTGTACACTGGGCCTGCACTGATCTGGGCTAAATGGGATTCCAGCGCTGAGAGGGGAAGAGGGCACATGCCTCCATCCCTAACCCAGAAGAAGCTACCTCCAATTGACAACTGCTTTCGAAGAAAAATCAGTTTTCTCCAATAGAGTCTCACTGGGTAAACAAACTCCACTTAAGGACAGGTCCAAGCTCATTAGTAGATAATCAACATAAAACAAACAATATTATTTGAAAGTGGGGTAGGGTTTTTTGTTATTGTTGTTTCATAGTGATTTGACTGGATTTTTTAACTTTACAGGTCTTTACGTATGATGATTTCTAAATTTGTGTTTTTAAGGGATTTTTGTGTGTGCCATTGTGTGTATGTGTCTGCCTCTGCATGTGTTTCCTGTGCTTTTTCTTTAGCTCTTTCTTTTTTCATATTTTTGTGTCTTATTCTGGTCATGTGAGGTTTTGTTCATTTGATTGGCTGGTTTTAGATGCCTGTTTGTCCTCTAATGAGAGAGAAAAAAGGGTGTGGATTTGGGTGAGTGGGGAGGTGTGGACTATCTGGAAGGAGTTGGGGGAGGGGAAACTACTGGGATCAGAATATATTGTATGAAAAAATCTATTTTCAACTAAAAATAAGAATAGAAGTAATTCTTCAATGGAAATCTGTCTATATATTCTAGTTTAAAGAAACTCTAATAAATGGCATTCTCTTTACAATTCATTATCAGTGTGTGCTGTGTGGTGTGTGTGTATCTATCTGTCTGTATGTGTGTGTCTGGCGTGTGCATATGGTGTGGTGGTGGTGTGTGTGTGTGTGTGTAGGCCCAGCATACCATGGTACTAGTGTGTAAGTCAGGGAACAGCTTGCTGTCTTTCCACCATTTCTAGTGTTCCACAGCTCATGAATCTGTTGCCAGGCTTGTGAAATCAAAGATGAGAAACAGGATCTAAAAAATGATCAGACAGACTTAGGGAGAAGATTCTGAAAGCAGTATTTCCAGAAAAGTCCACAGCTTGGGGGCCAGGAAGTCAAAAAGGGAGTTCTGCTTTTTTACCCTCCTCTTACAGGCATTGTGCTTTTTCCTTCAATGTTAAAATAATGTCTCTGTCTTTAAAAAACAGACAGCTATGTGGGGACAAGGGTTCTGAAACTCACATCTTATCATTTACCCCACCCCTTCCCTGCCTCCAGGCCACCTGAGGCCCTTGCAGCCAGCTCTGTGCAGCCAGCTCTATAGGCTTTTTCCTGGTTTCCTTGGCAGTTGTCAAAGTGGGAGAGGTCTGTGCTGCTTGCTACTAGCTCCAGGCCTGCTATCAATAGCCAGCATGTTGTCTGCACATCTTTGGGCCACAGTTAGGCAGTTAATGACTGTTGTCCAGAAGAATCTGAGACCCCAGGCTAGACTCATTCCACCAAGCAGCTTCCAACATCTAACCCACTAGACTTATAAAATAATGTTTTAAGCTGCTAACTTTCAAAGATATTTTTTGTTTGTTTTGCTTTGTTTTGTTTCTGAGACAGGGACTCTTTACTTAGTATTGGCAATCCTGGAACTCATTATGTAAACCAGGCTGGCTTTGATCTCTGCCTTCTGAGTGCTGGTACTAAAGGTGTACATCATTGCTCCCAGCCTTCAATGATATTTGTATTAATAGGTACTTCGTGTATCTTTCTTGGTTGAATACCACTCTGGGTATCTCCACATCCTCATAGGGACTAAATAAAATATCCTAAGAATTTGTCTGGATTTTCTCATCACTTTTGCTTTAATAAAACAAAGAAAAAAAACCCTCATACCTTCTAGGACACCAGGACCTACAAAGAAAGGGCAGAAAGCAGGGAAACAAACCCAGCCCCTTTACCAAATAGAGTACAAGGGATCTTGACTGAAGACCTGTTCACCTATCCTGTGTCTCCTTGAGCCCATTCACCTTGTCAATGTCTCTGTGATCCCAGTCATGTAGTCTAGGTCACAAATTCCCCATTCTGCATGTTGTGTATTATAATCATTCCTATGAAGAAGGATTCCCCTGCCCTTTCTGCAGAAATGGTTCTAAGTAGACACCTCCCTTGGTCTGGAAGGATTTAAGCCACTTTCTTCACATCCATCATGCTGGTCTCCCTGTCAGCAGGATTAATAGAGCTCTTGCCTTTCTTTTGAACCTATGCGCTTCCTCTCTTCTTCCCCAAATCTAACATTTTGAACATCTCAAATTCTCTTATGTCTTAGATTAATTGTAGTGTTAACTTGTATCTCCTTTTGACATCAAAACTTTACACAATTGAAGCATATTGTTGAAAATCTCAGCCCCTAGAAAGGAATGTTTATCTTTTTAGGGCTAGTTTTAACGTGTTAGGCCTGTTCTTCATTGTCCTGTTGGAAGTGCTTATAGACCTGGCTTTGCTTTGATTCATCTGCTTGGGCATGAAGAAGACACATACTTCTCCACTGTGACCTTTAGTTAAGAAATAGGATCTGAAACAGTATATGCTAGCACTAAAACTTCAATCATCAGGGGCTAAGAACATGGCTCAGCATTTAAAGCATTTATATCACAATCTTGAGGACTAAGGTTCAGGTCCCCAGAAACCTATGAAAATGCTGGGTGGATGTGGTGGCACACTTGTAATTCAAGCCACAAAATGTGGAGACAGGGGTTTCCTAGAGCAAACTGGCTAGCAAGACTAGGTGTATCTGCAAGCTCTGATTTTAATTGAGAGACCCTTCTTCAATGAAAAAGTTGAATGAGTAATCAAGGATGACTCCTGACATCAACCTTAAGTTTCCCATGTTCATGCACATTGGCACACACACACACACACACACACACACAAAATACAAATACATATGCATGCACACCATGTCTAAACACACATGCATGAAAATATATAGAAAAATAAATTTATTGTTTATTTTTAGAGTTTTTAATTTTTTAAATATTTTTTAATAAATTCAGTAATTTTTATGTGTATGGAAACTTTTTCTTTGCCTGTATGATATGTATGTTTGCTGCCATGGATGCCAGAGTAGGGTGACGACCCCTGGAACTGGAGTTACAAATGGTTTTGAGTACTGGAAATTGAATTCAGGTCCTCTGTAAGAAGAGCCAGTGCTCTTAAACCATTGAGCCATCCCTCCGGCCCCACACCAGCAGTGCCTAACCCTTGTTACATATTTAGAATTGCCTGGGCAGCTTTACAAAGCAAAACACAGAACTGTAGTCTATTGTGATAGAAGCAGGGATCTTTACAGTTGAGAAGGCCTGCATGTTCCTGAATTAATCAGCCCATTCTCTGGGCACAGACTAAGGGCCATCTCTTTGGATCCCACCGATGAATAAACCACTGCAGTACCTGCTTCAAGGAAACTCTGTTGCTGGTAATTCTGTAGTTTGGCTCTGTCATATACTAAAGTCGTTTCATCTTTCTGGACACGTTTTCTAGACTACAGCAGTGATTTGACACCTTGGATAAGGTACTAAGGAGCTTCTACCTAATCCGTTAGTCTAGTGAAATTGTCTTGGGGGTGCTCTCAGGACATCAGGAGCTTGAAAAGTACCATCTTGCTGATTCTTAACATACAATCAAGATTGCACAATAGTAAACAGATCGTTGTTAAGCTCCTTTCCAGTTATGTTCTTGTTTTGAATACTTGTGATTTGAGTTGACACAAGCCATGCTATTAGCACATTTTATAGTCACAGGGAGAAATAATTCTTAAATGGCCCAACTGACACTTCACACAGATGGATCATTATTCTCAAGTTCTTTGAAGTCATTTAATGAAAAGAAGCATTGGAATGGGAGGGTTAAAGTTGGAACACTTGAGTTTTTCATAGAGTTAGGAGGTCAGAAAAGACAACAGACCAACTGAGAAGGGTTAAGTCTTCTGACAACCAGTTTTATGGGTTGTACATGACCATAGGCAGCTGAAACTTGACATTGACCATGATTTTTTCCAGAGTTGACTTCCTAATGACCTTATTGTCTTGATGTCCATTTAAAAATTTATTCCCTAAACAATATGGTAGAGGGGTGTTTGCATTTCTGGAAGCAGTGATGGAAACAATGCTGTGAGTTTAGTTTCTGGTTGTTGTTGTTGTTTGGTTTTCACAAATATTGAGTTCAAGGTGCTTTGAAATCACATTTCAACAAAAGGTGTTTGGGATAAGGTGATCTTTGTCATTTCACCAGTAGACTACAGCAAGAGTGCTCACTAGGGTTAGGTTATAAAAAGTAGCATTTATGGGAGAGGTATCTTAGCTATTAAGAACACTTGCTATTCTTACAAATGACCTGGTTTTGGTTCCTAGCATGCATGCTCACACTTGACTGTAACTCCAGATCCAAAGGATCCAATAACCTCTTGTAGCCTCTGCAGCATTCATGTGATGCATAGACATCCATGCAGGCAAAACACCCATACAAATAAATAAAAGTTTTAAAGTATTAGTTATAAAATATCCACTTCTTTTTTGAGTTATTTTACATTTGTCACAATGAAGCAAACTAGAGAAGTCAGCATGACATGGAATTGAGTATAGCCTTTTTGCAGCAGCTAGCCAGGACCTGAGTAACCTAATCTTTTAGGAAGCAGATCTTGCTAATGATCACTGTCTGAACTTGAAAGTGGATAGTGCCTCACAAGCCTGAAGATGACATTTACCTTTGATCTCAGCCTCATCTCTCACTAATACATACAGGCAGCAAGAGATCATGGCTACAAGAGAGCAAATAAAGAAACATGGCTGAAGGAAGTATGGTTGATGCTCCCTTTGAGAGTCAGAGAGATCCCTATAACTGAGATTATCAGCTGATTTTCAGCATGACTCATCAATATAGATATTTATTACAAAGATCTTTGTGCTTTGATCTCCTACCGGATAGAGAAATCCCTAGGAGGGAATTCTAGATGCCTAATGATTGTGGAAATTGTCACCAACAATCTGGTTTCATTCCTTCTAATGTGAATGAATGCTCATTCAGATAAGTCTGTAATGAGGAAAGTGAGACTTCTGGGAAAGAAAGACTGGACAAAAAAAAAATTGATACAGGCTTGCTATGTATTAATCTATGCTGATCACTTGACTTATATATTTGTCGTAAGTGGAAGGCCAGTACAAATTTTCCATTTTATGAAGGAGGAAGCAGGCTCATGCAGTGAAGTCACTTGTTTGTCTTCTTGGTTACATTTTTCTAAGACACAATTCTTTGCTCCATGATTTATCGTTGTGCTATGCATAGGTTATTTATTCTCACTTACAGCTATTATTGTCAAGTATAAAAATTTATCTCTAACACACACAAAGTTTGGCTAAATTAGTTTTCATTGTTATTGTCATGGTTTTATTTTCCATAGAGAAAACGGTAAGTGATACAGAATGTCATTTTTGTTGTTGTTTTGATTTGTTTTTATTGGTTTTTATTTTTTTGCTCCTGTCTTGGTTGGGAATAGGTTCATTTCCTTTGCCAATGGTAATTGATTGGAAGTGGTTTCTGGAACTGAATATTAAAATGGGGGCTGAGGCCAAATTTAGGCTTAGTTAGAAAAAGGTTGTGATTAAAAAGAGCTTAGTTTGGAAGAGAGTACAGTTCCCTATGATTTTTGTTGTTCTCACTAATAAATGTTAATCATAATATAGCCAGGTAGCTACATAAGAAAATCAGCTCATGTTACTTTTTCTGGAATATTCCTAGAAAATTGACACATGCCCCACCAACTCCAGGCAAACTGGAAATGTTGATTATTTTATACCAGGTATCCAGGAGCAAGAAGACTAGAAATTGAGTATCATTTAGATACTCAAATGCTATCCATGAAGCAGCAGCAGCAGCAGAGGCAGCAGCCCTGGAAGTGTTTTTTTAAATACAGAGTCTGTGGCCTTGCCTCCTGTCTACTGAAGTGAAGGCATCCCTTTCCACAAGATCCTTAAGTGATTTGCCAACCTCAAACATGGAGAAGCTGCTGGAGGACCCCAGCAGTGGCTCACACCTCTCTCTGAGTTGAAGTTCTCATGATTGAATAACAAGAGTGCACATGTGATGTGATGCCATGGATACACTTCAAACTCTGCAGAAGTATGTAGGTGAAGGCACATCTTGCCTCTCTTCCCTTCCTGCTGTAAGAATTATATAAGAAACACTGGAGAGAGCTCAGAACGTAAAATGTGTGCCATAGAAGCATGTGGACCTGATTTCAATATTTGGAATCCATGTAGAAAGTCAGGGGTGATAAGGAACACCAAGTAACTGAGACAGGAGGATACCTGGGATTTGATAGTCAGCCATTGTAGACCAAGCTCCATACCAATGACAGTCTCATCTGAAATAACGAGGTGGATGGCACTTGAGAAACGTCATCCAAGGCTCACCTCTGGCCTCCACATGCACACACACACACACACACACACACACACACACACACACACACACACAAATAACACAAAAACTAGTTGAAGAAAATCCAGGCTCCTTGGCACATGCCTGTAATCCCAGCACTGGGAAGGCAGAGGCAGGCGGATTGACGTGAGTTTGGGGCCAGCCTGGTCTACAAACTGAGTCCAGGACAGACAAGACTGCACAGAGAAACCCTGTCTTGAAAAGAAAGAAAGAAAGAAAGAAAGAAAGAAAGAAAGAAAGAAAGAAAGAAAGAAAGAAAGAAAGAAAGAAAGAAAGAAAGAGGGAGGGAGGGAGGAAAGGGTTAAGGAAGGGAGGAATAAAGAAAAAAAAGAAAACTATTCGAAAAAGAGTGAACCTAATCAATGACCTTGAAGTTGCTCCAGTATTTGTCAAAATGAAGCATCCTAAGCTTTGGCATCTTAATTGCTTTTATCATGGCAGTAAAGAAAGATGCTATTGAAGAGAGCTTCAGGGAAAAGAAACTCTAGTCAAGGCATAGGAAGAAAATGGAGGCTATGTGTCTTCACTGCTCTCTATTTACCCTCTGTTCATGGATCCACCTAGAGTTCATCCTAGGTTGATTCTGGTCCAAGTTCTGCTTTTATATGTGATGTAGGCCATGGGTGGTGGGGAGTAGGCTCTACAGAAAAGCCTGAAGACCTCTCTGGCTTTTCTGAATTTTTGAGCATCGTACCACACTTCTGTATACCTCAAAGGAAAATATTACCAAGCTGTACTTAGGAACATTGTTTTCTTTTGTGTGTATGACAGGGCTTCTTGTAGACCTCTCTTTTTATTGTGATTATTATTATTATTATTATTATTATTATTATTATTATTACAATTTATTCACTTTGAATACCGGCTGTAGGCTTTTCCCTCATCTCCTACCAGTCCCACCCTTCCTCCCTCTCACTCCTCCCCATGCCCTTCCCCTAGTCCACTGATAGGGGAGGTCATTCTCCCCTACTATCTGACCCTAGCCTATCAGGTCTCATCAGGACTGGATTGTTTTCTCTGTAGACTAGTAAGGCCATCCCATGAGGGAGAGGTGACCAAAGAGCAGGAAACAAAGTTCATGCCAAGAAATGCCCTTCCTCCCCTTACTAGCGAACCCACTTGGAGACTGAGTTGCCCAATGGTTATATCTGAGCAGGGTATCTATGTCTTCTCTATGCATGGTCCTTGGTGATTCAGTCATTGATGGGTCTGGGCCCAGATTTTTTTTTTTGTCTTTGTTGGTCTCCTTGTGGGGTTCCTGTATCCTCCATGTCTTTCTATCTCCCCCTTCTTCCATAAGATTCCCTGCACTCTGCCCAATGTTTGGCTATGAGTCTCAGCATCTACTTCAATACTCTGCTGGGTAGAGCCTTTTAGAAGACCTCTGTGGAAGGTTTCTGTCCTGTTCCCTGTCTTCTCTCTCTTTCAACATCTGTCTGGATTGCCCTTCTGAATGAGGATTGAGCATCTTACCCAGGGTCTTCCTTATTTAGCTTCTTTAGGACAATAAATTTTAATATGTTTATCCTTTATTAAATGGCTAGTGTCCACATATGGGTAAGTATATACCATGTGTGGTTGTTTGTTTGTTTGTTTGTTTGTTTTACTTCTGGGTTACCTCACTCAGAATGATCTTTTCTAGTTCCATTCATTTGCCTGCAAGCTTTATGACTTCCTTGTTTTTAATAGATAAGTACTATTCCATTGTGTAAATGCCCCATGGTATCTTTATCCATTCTTCTGTCGAGAGTCAACAAGGTTGTTTCCAGATTCTGGCTATTACAAATAAAGCTGCTATGACCATGGTTGTACAAATGTCCTTGTGGAATGGAGGAGCTTCTTTAGGTTATATACACAGGAGTGGTATAGCTGGATCTTAAGGTATACTATTACTACTTGTGTGAGAATACACCAGATTGATTTCCAAAGTGGTTGTACAAGTTAACATTCCCACTAGCAATGGAGGAGGGTTCCCTTTCTCCACATCCTCTCTAGCATGTGTTGTCACTTGAGTTTTTATATTAGGCATTCTGATGTGTGTAAAGTGGAATTTCAGGGTCATTTTGATTTGTATTTCCCTGAGGACTAAGGATGTTGAGCATTTCTTTTTATTATTTTTGAATTTTAATTATTATTTATTTTAATTTATTCACTTTGTATCCCAGCTGCGGTCCCCTCCCTCATCTGCTCCCAATCCCACCCTGCCTCCCTCTTCTCCATGTATGCCCTTCCCCTAGTCCACTGATGGGGAGGACCTCCTCCCCTTCTATCTGACCCTAGTTTCTCGGGTCTCATCAGCATTGGCTGAATTGTCTTCCTCTGTGGCCTGGCAAGGCTACATCCCCCAGGGAGAGGTGATAAGAGACCCTGCCACTGAGTTCATGCCAGAAACAACCCCTGTTTCCCTACTAGGGAACCCCTTTGAGACTGAGTTTATGGGCTACATCTGAGCAGTGGTTTGGGGTCCTCTCCTTGAATGGTCCTTTGTTGGGTTATCAGTCTCTGCAGGGTCCCCAGCGCCCAGTTTTTGTTGTTTTTGTTTTTTGTTTATTTGTTTGTTTGGCTCTGTTGCTCTCCTTTTGGAGCTCCTGTCCCCTTCAGGTCTCTCTATCTCCCCCTTCTTTCATAAAATTTCATGCATTCTACCCAAAGTTTGGCTATGAGTCTCTTTAATAACTCCATCAGTAGAGTCTTTCAGAGACCCTCTGAAAGGCATTTGCTCTTCTGAATCAGGATTGAGCATCTTCCTTAGGGACTTCCTTGGTTTTTAGCTTCTTAAGGAGTATAGATTTTAGTATGTTTATTTTATGTTACATGTCTTGTAACCACTTATGAGTGAGTATAAATCATGTGTGTCTTTCTGCTTCTGGGTTACCTTACTCAAGTTGATCTTTTCTAGTTCCCAACATTTGCCTGCAGATTTTATGATTTCCTTGTTTTTAATTGCTGAGTAGTATTTCATTGTGTCAATGTACCACAATTTCTGTATTCATTCCTGCATTGAAGGATACTATGTTGTTTCCAGATTCTGGCTATTATAAACAGAACCAGTACAAATATGGTTGAGCAAATGCCATTGTTGTATACTTGAGCATATTTCTGATATATGCCTAGGAGTGTTATAGCTAGATCTTGATGTAACACTATTCCTAATTTTCTGAGAAAGAGCCAGATTGATTTTCAAAGTAGTTGTACACTAAACCTGTTAGAAGAAAAAGTGGGGAAGAATCTGGAACTCATTGGCATAGGAGACAACTTCCTGAACAGAATACCAACAGCTCAGGCTCTAAGATCAACAATCAATAAATGGGACCTCATGTAATTGAAAAGCTTCTTTAAATCAAGGGGCACTGTCATCAGAACAAAACGATAGCCTACAGATTGTTGAGCATTTCTTTAAGTGTTTCTCTGCCAATCAGTATTCTTCTGTTGAAAATTCTCTATTTCGCTTTGTACCCCATTTTTAAACTGGATTGCTTGGTTTGTTGTTGTTTAACTTCTTATCTTCATCATATATTCTGGATATTAGCCCTGTGTCAGATATAAGGTTGGTGAAGATCCTTTCCCAGTCTGTAGGCTGTCACTGCTCAGGTATCATTTACTGGTTGTTGATCTTGGAGCTTGAACTATTGGTGTTCTGTTCAGGAAGTTGTCTCCTGTCACAATGAGTTCAAGGCTGTTCCTCACTTTTTAGACCAGCACCATTTGTTGAAGATGCTATCTTTTTTTTTTTTCATTGTGTGGTTTTAGCTTCTTTGTCAAAATTCAAGTATACATAGGTGTGTGGGTTTGTTTCTGGATCTTCAATTCCATTGATCTACCAGTCTGTTTCTATGCTGGCACCATGCAGTTTTTATTACTGCTGCTCTAGAGTATAGCTTGAGATCAGGAATAAAGAAGTTTCCAGAAGATCTTTTATTATACAGGGATGTTTTAGCAATTTGGGCTTTTTTGTTTTTACGTATGAAATTGAGAATTGTTCTTTCAAGGTCTGTAAAGAATTGTGTTGGTATTTTGATGGGAATTGCATTGGATCTGTTGATTGGTTTTGGCAAGATGGCCATTTTCACAATGTTAATCCTACCAATCCATGAGCATTGGAAATCTTTCCATGTTCTAATTTCTTCTTGAATTTCTTTCTTCAGAGACTTGAAGATGTTGTTCTTTTTGTTTTTGTTTTTATTTTTTCATACAGGTCTTTCACTTGCTTCGTTAGAGTAGCACCAAAGTACTTTGTTATTTATTGCTAATGTGGAGGGTGTTTCTCCAATTTCTTTCTCAGCCCGTTTGTCTTTTGTATACTGGAGGGCTTCTGAATTTTTTTTCTTTTGACAAGGTCTTACTATGTAGCCCTCATTGGCCTAAAACTCTCCATGTAGATAAGACTTGCCTCAAACTCAAAGAGATCAATCTATGTCTTCCTCACTATTGCTGGGATTAAAGGTGTTTTCCAGCACACATAGCTCTGAACTTTTTTGTTTTTTTTCTGTTTGTTTGTTTGTTTTATTTTGTTTTGTTGGTGTTGGTAGTTATGTGATCTGGGGTAGGGGTAGCCCATCCTGGCCTTGGACATGTGATCTTCCTGTCCAAGTGTTCTGAGTACTGAAACTCAGGGATATGACACACACACACACGCACGCACACACACACACACACACACACACACACCCCACATATTAGGGTTTGGGTTTTATGGTTCTTTTACATCTTGTCCCTCAAGATGGCAATAGCCTAGTTCTCAAAAGCTGGTAAAGTTTTGTGAAAATAAAGGTTGTAGATGGAACAAAGCTTTCTTACCCACTGGCTTCATCTGAGGGAAGACATTCTAGATTATTAGAGAGTACTGCCTTAGTGCTAAAGCACAATACCTGGCAAAAGAAACTTATGGATTTGTTTCTCAGTCACAATTTGAGGATATGGTCCATCACTGTGGGGTATAATGGCAAGAGCTTGGGACAGCTTACATCCACAGTCACAAAGCAGAGAGAGATAAAGGCCTGTGCCCAACTCTCTTGCTGCTTTTTGTTCCATCTGCAGTTCACCCACCCCATGAAATGGTGATACCCACATTGAGGGTGTGTCTTCCTACTTCAATGAGCAAGATTTAGAAAATCCCTCAGGAACATGCACAGAGATTTTTCTGCTTGGTGATTTGGAATCCTGTCAAGTTAGCCACCATACTGGATGAATCCAATGGATGGAGAAGGGTCTTTAAAAGTGAAAGAGAGAAGCTTGACGTGGTTGGCACATGCCTTTAAACCCAGTACTCAGGGAGGCAGAGGAAGGTGGACTGCTGTGAGGTTGAGGCCATATTGGTCTACAGAGCAAATCCAGGACAGCCAAGGCTACACAGAGAAAGCCTGTCTCAAAACAAACAAACAAAAACAACCAAAGAAACAAAAAAGTTGAAGAGGGAGGCAAACAACAACAATAACAACAAAAACAAAACAAAACAAAAACTCAAAGAAAAATTGTGGTATATCTACACAATGGAATATTACTCAGCAATAAAAAACAAGGAAATCATGAAATTTGCAGGTAAACGGTGGAATCTGGAAAAGATCATCCTGAGTGAGCTATCCCAGAAGCAGAAAAATGCACACAGTATATACTCACTCATATAGACATATAAGATAAACCTACTAAAATCTGTACACCTAAAGAAACTAATCAAGAGGGAGGACTCTTGCTAAAATGCTCAATTCCTATCCAGAAAGGCAAAGAGGATGGACATCAGAAGAAGGAGAAAAGAGGGAACAAGTCAGGAGCCTGACACAGAGGACCTCTGAAAAGCTCTCCCCTGCAGACTATCAATGTAGATGCTCAGATTTATGGGCAACTTTTGGGCAGAATGCAGGGAATCTTAGAAAAAAGTGGGAAACAATAAGATCTGGAGAGGACAGGAACTCCACAAGGAGAGCAACAGAATCAAAAAATCTGAGCACAGGGGTCTTTCCTGAGACTGCTATTCCAACCAAGGACTATGCATGGAGATAACCTAAGACCCCTGCACAGATGTAGCCCATGCTAGTTTAGTATCCAAGTGGGTTCCATTGTAATAGGAACAGAGACTGTCTCTGACATGAACTAATTGGCCTGCTCTTTAATTACCACCCCCTGAGGGGGAAGCAGCATTACCAGGCCACAGAAGAAGACAATGCAGCCACTCCTGATGAGACCTAATTGACTAGGATCAGAAGGAAGGAAAAGAAGTCCTCCCCTATCAGTGGACTTGGGGAGGGACATTCATGCAGAGAGTGGAGGAAGGGAGGGGTTGGGACGGGAGGAGGGAGGGAACCACGGGGGGGGGTACAAAGTGAATAAAGTGTAACTAATAAAAAATATAAATGTAATTTTCAAAAAAAAAAAAAAAAGATCTTCACCAACCTTACATCTGACAGAGGGCTAATATCCAGTATATATAAAGATCTCAAGAAGTTAAAAAGCAACAAATCAAGTAATCCAATTAAAAAATGGGGCACAGAGTTAAACAGAGAACTCTCTGTAGAGGATTGTAAAATGGTAGAAAAACACTTAAAGAAATGCTCAACATCCTTAGCCATCAGGGAGATGCAAATCAAAATGACCCTGAGATTTCAACTTATACCTATCAGAATGGCTAAGATCAAAAACTCAAGTGACAACACATGCTGGAGAGGATGTGGAGAAAGGGGAACTCTCTTCCATTGCTGGTGGGAATGCAAACTTGTACAACCACTTTGGAAAACAATCTGGCGCTTTCTCAAACAAACAGGAATAGTGATTCCTCAAGATCCAGCTATACCACTCCTAAGCATATATCCAAAAGATGCTCAAGTACACAAGGACATTTGCTCAAGCATATTTATAGCAGCTTTATTTATAATAGCCAGAACCTTGAAACAACCCAGATGTCCCTCAGTTGAGGAATGGATACAGAAATTGTGGTACTTTTACCCAATGGAATACTACTCAGCAATTTTAAAACAAGGAAATCATGGAATTTGCAGGCAAATGGTGGGACCTAGAAATGATCATCCTGAGTGAGGTATCTCAAAAGCAGAAGGACATACATGGTATATACTCACTTATATAGACCTATAAAATAGGATAAATATACTGAAATCTATACACCTAAAGAAGATAAGCAAGAAAGAGGACTCTGGGTAAGATGACCAATCCTCTTTGAAAGACAAATGGGATGGACATTGGAGGTAGGAGTAAACAAGAAACAGGACAAGAGCCTACCACAGAGGGCTTTTGAAAGACTCTACCTAGCAGTGTATCAAAGCAGATATTAAGACTCATAACCAAAACTTGGGCAGAATGCAGGGAATCATATGAAAGAAGGGGGAGTTAGTAAGACCCGGAGAGGACAGGAGCGCCACAAGGACCAAATATATCAGGGCACAGGGGTCGTTCATGAGAATGTTTCTCCAAAGAAGGACCATGTATGGATATAACCTAGAACCCCTGCTCGGATATAGCCCATGGTAGCTCAGTGTTCAAATGGGTTCTCTAATAAGGGGAACGGGGACTATTAATGACATGAATTTAATGGCGAGGTCTTCAATCCCCCCCTCCCCCAGGGAGGAGCAGCCTTGCTAGGCTACAGAAGAGAACATTGCAACCAGTCCTGAAGATATCTGATAAGCTAGGGTCAGATGGAAGGGAAGGACCTTCTCCCCTATCAGTGGACTTGGAAAGGTGCAGGGAGAAGATGAGGGAGGGAGGGTGGGATTGGGAGGGAATGAGGGAGTGAGCTATGGCTGGGATACAAAGTAAATAACCTGTGATTAATATAAAAAATAAATTAATTAAAAAAATTGTCCTTAGGATGTCAGATTTAGAAGTCCATCAGTAGTTGCTGGAGGAAAGGGCCAAGAACCAAGGAGTGAGGGCTCCCCCTAGAGGCTGCAAAGGGAGACTCATTTTAATACCTCCAGAAGTGTACCTTGATTTGAGCCCATTGAGATCTGTGCTGAGGTTACAAACCTCTAGATAATGCATTGGTGTTATTTAAGAAGTTAAGTTTGTGGCAATTTGTTAAAACAGCAATAAAAAACAAACACATTATTTTTACAGTTATGTTATATCTCATATACTTTTTACGTCCCTGTAGTTTTCAAAAATTATTTGGCCCCATATGATCATATTGATCTATGGAGTTTAAGTGCTGGATTTGCCTTAATCACAGCTCTTAAGTTTGTGCATAGTTTCTACATTTTATTTTTATATAAATTTGATTCTTTTCAGAGAAAAAACTACCAGAAATGAAATTTGGACTTTGAGGGTTTTTTTTGTTTGTTTGTTTGTTTGTTTTCTTTTTTTTTTTCATCTTTTTCTATATTCATCTTAAGGAAGACTGTTTAGGCCTCTCAGAATTTGACTTGATATAGGTGAGAATTCACCTTTTTTAAAACCTAGTTTGTTTCTCAACAACATATGCTAAGTGACCTTTCCCCCATCTTTTCTGTTGTTTGATAATGTTTTCCTTATTAAGTATTCTAGCTTGTACAAAAATAAGCTCACTTTCTTAGCCACCAGTTCTCTTCCATTAATTGATTTTTGCCTGTTCTCAAGCCAGGAAGTATCTTTTAAATTTCTGCTATATGATATATCCCTTTGAGGTCTAGTCTGCTTTCTATTTACACTTTTGTTAAAATTTTAAAATTGATCCTTCCTGTCAGCATGTTAAAGTATTCCTTCTGGTGCTCAGAAAAATTCCACTGCCCAATATTTTGACAAATGTCCTTGTACGAGCGTGCAAGCATGCACACACACACACACACACACACACACACACCTTAGTTTGGCATATGGAAGCACTCAATCATGTAATCCCATTTTTTCTTATTGTTTTTTTAGAAACAACCTTACTATAATTCTAGGGTTCATATTTGCTGCCTTACTTATGGAATATATTTTGTTTTATGTAAATATTTTTCTTAATTCTTTGAGAATTCCATACACTATATATATATTTTTTAATTTTTTATTAATTACACTTTATTCATTTTGTTTCCCCCCATAAGCCCTTCCCTCCTCCCCTCCCGATCCCACCCTCCCTCCCCTTTCTGCATGCATGCCACTTCCCAAGTCTACTGATAGGGGAGGTTCTCCTCTCCTTACTGATCTTAGTCTATCAGTTCTCATCAAAAGTGGCTGCATTGTCCTCTACTGTGGCCTGGTAAGGCTGCTCCCCCCTCAGGGGGAAGGTGATCAAAGAGCAGGCCAATCAGATTATGTCAGAGGCAGTCTCTCTTCCCATTACTATGTAACCCACTTGGACACTGAACTGCCATGGGCTACATCTGTGCAGGGGTTCTAGGTTATCTCCATGAATAGTCCTTGGTTGGAGTATGAGTCTCTGGGAAGTTCCCTGTGTTCAAATTATCTTGTTCTGTTGCTCTCCTTGTGGAGTTCCTGTCCCCTCCAGCTCTTACTATTTCCCACTTCTTACATAAAATTCCATTCACTCTGCCCATCAGTTGGCCATCAGGCTCAGCATCTGCTTTGACAGTCTATACTGCAGAGGCTTTTCAGAGGCCCTCTGTGGCAGGTTCCCAGGTTGTTTCCTGTTTTCTTCTGGCTTTCAGAGGCCCTCTGTAGCAGGTTCCGACACTATATTTTGACTGCGTTCACCTCCAACTCTTCACCAGATCCACCCTCACCTCCTTCTCCCACAACTTATGATAGCCATTGACTTTCCTTTAGGTGTGGGACACCCACTGGTGATTGATCAACTTAAACATTCTGTTTTATGAGTTTTGCTTATTGTTTTCCCAGCCCAGATTGCACCACAATTATTTGACTTTCAATTCTTTCCTCAGCAGCATGGTGCATGTAGCATATTAGAATGAATTCCATATGCTTTTCACTAGCCACATGACCTTCAATTTATCACTTGCTCTACCTGAGGGCTCCTTTCATCCTTAAGATGAAGTCAGCTGTAACTAGCTTGCACGGTTGTCAACTGGATGACAGTTAATTTGGAGGCAGAATCTAGCAAGATCCCTTATACTTATTAGAAAAAAAATAGGGAGTGGCACTGTACTTTTCATTACTGTGTTAGCCTATCCTCATTAATCCACAAACCCTAAAAGTAAGGGCATATTATTCTTCAAATATGTCCTATGAAGCCTGGGGTATAACAGTGCTTACTTAAGAGTTGGATATAATGGCGCTATAATCATTTTAGTATGATGTCTTTTATTTATTCTTTGAGAATTTCATACATGTATACAATGTATTTCTGCCATCTTCAGTCACCACTCACCCCTCCAATTCCTCCTGGATCCTCCCCCAACATATATCCCTCCTAACTTCATGTCCTCTTTTCTTTTTCTTTTTTTTTTTCCTTTTTTTTTTTTTTTAAGCAATTGAGTCCAATTAGTACTGCCCATATGTGGATAGGTGTAGGGCATCCACTGGAACATGATCAACCTGTTAAGTGACTGCATCCTTTAAAACATTCAACTCATGCTTGCTTCCTCACCACATATACTAAAATTGGAGCAATACAGAGATTAGCATGGCGTGGCTCCTGCACAAGGATGACATGCAAATCCGATAAGCATTCCATATTTATTTTTTAAAAAATGGAAAAGAAAACTGATTCTTCCTCTCTTAGCAGCCATCAACTGTCAGTAGCTCCTTAGCTTGGGGGCAGGGGCGTTCATATCACATCCACTTTTGAAATAATGAAATGGCAAAATAAAAACATTGTATTTTAAAAATGAGAAACAGAAATTAAATGGTGGAGCCAGGACTTGTATTCTAACTTTTTTGCTTCCAAAGTATGCATCTTTCCACTTTATGACCCTGGAGTGGCCAATGCTTTATGCACAGTATTTCTTAGAAATTTCCATACTGTTCTCAATAATGGCCATAGATACAGCATGCAAAAAAAAAAAATCATTTTTTCTTACTTGTATGGGCATTTAAGCGTGTTTATTTTCCCGAGTGAGGTATCCCAGAAGCAGAAACACACACACAGTATAGACTCACTTATAAGTGGATATGAGACCTATAAGATAGGATAATATCTGTACACCTAAAGAAGATAAACAAGAAGGAGGATCCGGGGTAAGATGATCAACCTTCACTTAGAAAGATAAATTGGATGCACACTGGAAGTAGGAGAAAACAAGAAACAGGACAGAAGCCTACCATAGGGGGCCTCTGAAAGACTCTACCTAGCAGTGTACCAAAGCAGATGATGAGACTCATAACCAAACCTTGGGCAGAGTGCAGAGAATCATATGAACGAAGGGGGAGTTAGTAAGATCTGGAGAGGACAGGAACTCCACAAGGACCAAATATATCTGGGCACAGAGGTCTTTCATGAGACTGATTCTCTAACCAAGGACCATGCATGGACATAACCTAGAACCTCTGCTCAGACATAGCCCATCGCAGCTCGGTATCCAAGTGGGTTCTTAGTAAGGGGAACAGGGACTGTCTCTGACGTGAACTCAATGGCTCAATGAACTCTTTGACCTCCCTCCCACACACACAAGGGAGGAGCAGCCTTGCTAGGCCACAGAGGAGGAGACTGCAGCCAGTCCTGATGAGACCTGATAAGCTAGAGTCAGATGGAAGTGGAGGAGGATCTCTCCTATCAGTGGACTTAGAGAGGAGCAGGGAGGAGATGAGGGAGGAAGGAAGGGGTTGGGAGGGGATGAGGGAGGGGGCTACAGCTGGGATACAAAGTAAATAAACTGTAATTAATATAAAAAATAAAAATTTAATTGAAAAAAAGAAAGAAAGTGAGAGGGAGGGAGGAACTTAGAAGAGAGGAAGGAGGAGGAAAGCTCCAATCAGAATGTAAAGTTAATAATTACATTAATTAATAAAAAGCTTTCCAATCAGAAAAAAGTGTATTTATTTTATTTTATTAGTGTTTTGCCTACATGTATGCCTGTGGACCATGTGTGTACAGATACCTACAGAGGCCTGAATAGGACATCAGTCAACATTCCCTGGAATTCGAGTTAATAATGGCTGTGAGCAGCCATATGAATGCTAGGTATTGAATCTGAGTCCTGTGGACTAGCAGGCAGTGTTCTTAAACCCTGACCCAACTTTCCAATACTGTAGGACCACTTTTTAACTTTCTTCTAAATAACATTTTCTTAGATAGAGAAAAGTTTTATTTTAATTGAATTGAATTTTTTTGAAGATTTATTTTTATTTATGTGTATGTATATATGTCTGTGTGAGTATATGCCACATTGTACAGTTACCTTTCCTTGTAGATTAGAAGATGCCCTGGAGTTGCAGTTATAGGTGGTTGTGAGCTGCCTGAAGTACATGCTGAAAACTGAACTTGGGTTCTCCGGAAGAGCTGCAAGTGTTCTTATACACTGAACAATCTCTCCAGCACCTAGGACATTAAAAAAAAATCTTTTTCAACCTTTACTAAAACAATTAAAATAATTTTACAATGCCTTACTGGAGGTTGGCTCACAACTGAACAGTCATTTCTGGTGAGGAGGAAACTGTGGCTACAAGTACATGATTTAAGTTTAGTAATGTACCACCATAAATGCTCCAATATCTTCAGGGACCAGAAGTTCAGCACGGGGACTCCTGCCCAAACCTCCTATGAAAGTACATCTTCAGTTCTTTTACCACTTATGGAGGCATGAGAAATTTGAGTTTTCATGGCTGGCCCTTCTTAACACCAGCATAGAGTTCCATATTGCTGTTATTAGGGTGCATCAGTGTCACCTTGAAGCTGCCCCTCCATGGCAATTGCACCCAGAGCTCTGGAGCCTCCAGTCACAGAGCCTGGCTCAGGGCAACAGCATGGCATTCATACTTGTGTCGGGTCTGGTAGTGTTCAGTGATGATGCTCACACCTCTGTTTCTTTCAGATTCCACCATTTCTTTCTCTTTTTCCTATCATGTTTGGCCAAGCTTCAGTCCTTTAGTCCTCTGCTTCTTCTAGCCAGAAGCCATGGCACCAACTTGCAGGTAACTGAGCCAATGTGGGGATATCACATTGGTGGTATAAGATGAAGACAAAGTCACTGAGGGAAAAACCATCTGCCCAACACCTCAGCTTTCAAGTCCCAGGGACATTTTTGTTTTTTTATTTGTTTGTTTATTTGTTTTCAAGACAGAGTTTCTCTGTGTAGCCCTGGCTGTCCTGGCACTCACTTTGTGGACGAGGCTGACCTCTAACTCAGAGATCTGCCTATCTCTGTCTCCAGAGTGCTGGAATTAAAGCCATGTGCCACCACTGCTGGGCTGACATTTTGTTTTAAATTGGTTCTTCTAGGGCTGGGGCTATAGCTCAGTTGGTAGAATGCTTGCATAAAAAGCACAATGCTATGGTTCCCTTGAATCACATAAAACTAGGTATAGTGAGTGGTACACACGTGTAATCACAACACTCATAAGGGATAATAGAGGCTGTGCAGTGGTTTGAATGAATATGTCCCCAAAAGCTCACATATTTGAACAATGGACCTTCAGTTGGTACAAGAGGATCAGAAGTTCAAGAATCTTCTTAGCTACATAGTAGATCTGAGGCCAAACAAACAAGCAAACCCTGAATAAAGAAATAAGATCTTCTCTGCAAGAGACTGAGAAACAATTCTACAGGAAAGGGTTGATAACCTACAGGCTTTGTACAAACTGTATGGTTTGTAAACATTTGACTGAAGCACAGATTTGTTCATTTCTGTATCACTACTGGCTGATCTTTATGGTGACAGAAATGAGTTGGGTGACAGAGATTTTCTGGCTCATAAAAATTAAGTATTTACAGAGCAGCTTTAACAGGACAAAGGTTGTCAAGATGTAGTCTATTCTACATCTCTATGTCCTTAGCTAGATTGATCTACAGTAACTCTTATTACTAATTTGTTCTGTGACAAACTTTCCCCTGCCTTCTGTCCCCTTCCTCTTGTTACTACATCTTGTCAGTGTTCCCAGGTCTTCTGACAGATCAGTGACCCATGCTCACATTCTTGACCCGTGATCAACTTGTAGTGAAACCCATCAAGTAGCTATCTACCTTATGTCCTTGCCTGCCCTAGACCTGGCCCTACCACTCACTACATGGGCCAGAATGTCAATTATACTGTCAGACCTGGCCCTTCTTTCTCTTTTCTGAGGCTCTGTGTGAAAATTCTACTTTACAGATGTGAATTTTTCTGACTCATTCATTCTCTATTACTAAGCACTGCTACACAGACACACACACACACACACACACACACACACACACACACAACCCATATTGCTCTATATTTAATGCTTCAAAAAACAAACAAACATCTTGTGGGAGCCAGTATTCAACCCCAACATATCTAAGCACCTGAGTCTCAACCAGTTTTATTTATTTTTTCCCTATATTTAGTCCTTTACAGTCTCACTTGTCATGGTTAGGCTACTGACCATTTCAACCTTATTGCTGCTGCTTCCATTTTTTTTCATCTATCCCTTCCTAATTACTTAGGTCACTTCAGGCTTTAATTCTGTCTTCTAAAGTGTAACACAGCCATAATTAGGCCATATGTTAATTAGTAGGATGATGCCTTGTGCCTTGTCACTGTGATGGATGTGGATCATCCCAGAAAGTGACTCGGAAAGGGGAGTTCAGTGGGAAGAGGAAACCTAACCTAACGTGGCTGGGAGTGACCCTTTTGCACAGCAAACATTGCTTTAAAAATCAAGAGAAAATGGTTGTCTGTAAACGGGGGAAAGGATGGGGTCGTACCAAGAAAAAGAGCTAAAGCTGACCTCTTTTTTACTTTGGGAATGAGCTGTAAGTCAGAAGGCAAGCCTGAGTCTGAGGATCTACTAGTGATGGCAGAATCTCCTGAAGGATTGGAGTTGGTGGCCAAGGTTGAGGTCAAGGTACCAAAGGAGGGCACAAGCAAGGTAAGTGTGAGGCATGCCCTTATTTCTTAACGTTGACAATTGGGGGTGGTCAATCAAACATCAAAACATTGGTCTCTACTTCTTTAGATACTGTGAGCATCCTCTAGGGCAGTGGCCCTCAAGCTGTGGGTTGAGACACTTTTGAGGGTCCAATAACCCTTTCACAGGGGTCAGAAATCATATACTTACATTACAGTTCACAACAGTAGTAAAATTACAGTTATGAAGTAGCAATGAAATGATTTTATGGGTGGGGGTCACCAAAACATGAGGAACTGTGTTAAAGGGTCACAGCATCAGGAAGGTTGAGAACCTTCTAGGGAATCTGAAAGACAGAAGCTCTAATAGCTCGTGGTTGTTGTTTTATGCCAACATCATGTATATTCCCCTCCCACGTTCTGTTAACAAAATGTATTTTCTGATATTCTTGATACTGGACAGTTGAGCAGAAGATCAGGTTGATCAGGACTGTTTTCTATTTCAGATATTGTCTACTGTACCACTTAGGAGAGAGTTTTGCAGCAAACTACTTACTGGGAAAATTCATGATCAAGTGGGATGATATGTGAATTACAAAGATACTAAACTGTCTCAGCCATCAGCCATACTGTGAAGGATGTTCAACCATCACTGAGCTAACAGCCAAAATAGACTTGATGGTCATCTTCAATTTAGAGTTACAGAAAAGGGCATTGTACATAGACACTCTTAAAATATACCTAAGTTTGCTCTAAAAATAAGTATTATTGCACTATTGGTACTTAGGTGTACTGAATTTCTACTATAGCATAGACCTTTATTGGGTTTCTTCTGGTCTATCTAACAATCCTTGTAGGAAAACACCATCCCTTTCATTTAACTAGAAGCTTACAGACATTGCATCACACTCAAAGACCATACTGTTAATTGAGACAAAACTTAAATCTGCCTTTTAGGTATATTCCTTTTCTTTTGATGGTGGTGTTGGTGATGATGATGACAAGTTTAGTATTGGTGGTTGAATTTGGGTCCTTGTACATAATAAGTGTATTCTTTGCTTCGGAGACTTATCTACAGTCACCTTTCTTTCCTGTTGCTTCTACTATTTCATTTCTGTTTTCTTTTTAATGCAGGGTCCCATAATACCAGCCTACCATTGACTTAACAATGTACTCAAGGGTATCCTCAAACTTCCTCTTCTCCTACCTCTGTGATACAGAAGTGTGCTACCTCTCCCAGTTTATGTGGCTCTAGGGACTGAACATAGGGTTTCCTGCATTCTATCACCTGAACAACATCACTAGCCCATTTTGTCTTTTTAATCAAGAAAGATCTTGCTTTGTAGCTTTGAATTACATGGAACTCACAATCATCCTCCCTCTGTCTTCTAAATGCTAAATAATAGACATATTACATTTTTCCTGCATCCTTTTCTTTCTTTTAATATTTATTCTTATTTTCTGAGTATTACTATTGTGTTGGTATTTACGTATGTGCACCTCATGTGTAGTTAGTACCAGCAAAAAATAGAAGAGAGATTGAATCCTTTGGAACAAGAATTACATACTAGTTGAGCTATCATATGATTACTAGGAATAGAACCTAGATTCTCTGTAAGAACAGCAAGTGCTCTTAATCATTGAGCCATCTCTCCAGCTCCCAGGTGCTTTTATTTTTTTGTATCTTGGTCAGGAGTGTGTGTGACTACTAATGAAGGGAGCTGCTATACTCGAACACAGGCAAAGACAATACCTGCATGAATGAATGTGATTTATGCCCATGAAACTTAATTTACAGATACTGAAATTCAATTTGATTATAATTTCCATGTGTTGTGAATTATTTGCTTCCCAGCAATTATTTGGAAATTGTAAAAACAAATGACATCCTGTGTTTGACCCACAGGCTATAGTTTGCTGATCCCAACACTGTCCAAAACTGCCTTTCTAACAACTTAGAAAAATAATGAGCTGAAAGGAACTGTGATATGTGTCTCACCCAAGGGAACCTTGTTAGCCTTGGGAAAGTTGCTGGAGGGGAATAAGCATAAGACCAGAATTTTCATGCTGGGGCTACTATCACAGATCACAGTAAATGATCTTGATAGTATCCTCACTTCCCAACTGAAGTTTCTAACAGTTCCACTATTGTTTAATTTTAATCGTTAGAACATTCGCGAAGAATGATTTCCATTCTTGAAAAGTGAATCTAACATAGCTCATTAGAAGCAAGGGAGATGGCTTACTCTTTGCAGTGTTTGCCATACAAACATGAGGACCTGAGTTCTGTGCCCAACACACTGAAATTCCAGTGCTTGGGAGGTAGAGATATGTTGTCTTAGTTAATATCGCCATGATAAAGCACTATGAGCAAAATTAATCTGGGGAGGAAAGAGTTTATTTTACTCACAGTTCCATATAACGAATCATCATCAAAGGAAGTCAGGACAGGAACTCGCACAGAGAAGGAACTTGGAGACAAGAGGTGATGCAGAGGCCACAAATGGATGCTGCTTACTGCCTTACTTCCATAGCTTGCTCAGCAATTCTTTCTTATAAAATCCAGAGGAGGACCTCCCCTATCATTGGATGTGGGGAGGAGCATGCATGCAGAAAGGGGAGGTAGGGTAGGGTAGGATCGGGAGGGGAGGAGGGAGGGGCTTCTGGGGGCGTACAAAATGAATAAAGTGTAATTAATAATAAAAAAATAAAAATAAAAAATAAAAAAATAATCCAGAACCACCAGCCCAATAATGGCACTACCCACAATGGTCTGGGCACTCCCGTATCAATCAGTAACTATGAAAATGCCTTACAGATGAATCTTATGGAAGCATTTTCTCAACTGAGTTTACTTCCTTTCAGAAAATTCTAGCTTATGTCAATTTGACATAAAGTAGCCAGCATACAATTGCATCTCTGAGGCTGCATGGACAGCCAATCTAACCTAATCATTAAATTCTGTTTCTATGAGAGAACTAGTCTCAAAAAAACAAACAAACCCCACAACAAACAAACAACAACAATATGATGGACCATGATCTGAGATGATATCTAGCATCAACATGTTATGCACACATGTGCACATGAACATATATGTGAACATGGATACACAGGAAAATATCTAATTGGATGGTAGCATTATTCATAGGATAGAAACTGAAGAGTTGATTTATGGACAATGTCAAGAGGTGACATGTGAAGTTCGAAGCATCTAATAGACATAAGTAGAGTGATTTATATAAAAGCAGAGGAATGTGAAGTTGAAATTGAAGACTAGACTACAGAAACCAATTGAGGAATCGTGAGAACTTACTGTGAGTTTTAGCATGTTATGAGTTGAATGAAATCCTTGAGACCAAGATTTCCTAATCTTAGCATTATTGCCAGTGGGGATGTGATAATTCTTTATTATGGGCACTGCAACCTAAGGTAGTTAGCAACAGAGGCCTTGGTTTTTACTCACTAGAAACCAGTAGTGGATTCCTCTAACTGTGACTCCCAAAATAGCCTCCCAAAATTGTCATGTGTCCCTTGCAGAGAAATTACCCTCTATTGAAAAATCAGTATTTGGGAGAAAGACTGAAGTAATCTCCAGTGCTTCCAACTTTGGAAGTCAAAAAGAAAAGGAAATTGGGGAAGACGTGGGTGGTGTGGCCAAAGTACGAGAATGACTTACACGTGAATGCTGAATGTTTAGGTCAGACTTCGTTTGATGTTGACTAAAAGGCAAACATGGAGAAAAAACAAGAAGCAGTGCCTCAAAACTCAGGGCTGTGCCCCACTGAGCATTCCCTGTTTCTTTTATGGGGTCTCCAATAGTGACAGAAGAGACCGGAGCACAAGAAACGAAGCTCAAAGATCAAATCCTTTCTAACTTCATGAGACCTGCAGGGGAGCAGTGGACAGAGTGTTTCCTAGTAGGGAGTGATGTTTAAAATAAAGACGTTAAAAATAACATTTAGAAACCAAAGATAGAGACCTTGATGTGTTTCTTTCTGTTTTATATTTGGAAATAATCCCCAGTGTCTAAAACTGTTACAGTCTGGGCAAAAAGCAAAAAAATAAATAAATAAATAAATTAAAAAAAAACACAGAAATAAAGTGACAGTTTTGAGGAACAGCAAATATACTGAGGCCTTGCCACCTAGAGCAATAGCATAGATGCTTATTATTTTGTTGCTTGAATGTTGTTAGTCTCATCATTCACTTCTTGACTAAAAAAAAAAAAAAAAAAAAAAAAAAAAAAAAAAAAAGAACCTTTACTTCATGCTTAAAAAAAACAGAGTGAGGGCCTGGAGAGATGGTGGTTCAGCAGTTAAGACCACTTGCTGATCTCAGGACAAACACAGGTTTGGTTCCTAGCATTTGGCTCAAAACTCTCTCTGACTCTAGTACCAGGGGATCGAACACCCAACACCATCTTCTGATGGGATAGGGCAGGAAAGACACTCATATACATATAAAAATAAATTAAAAATAAGAAGATATTGTGGCTTATCTCTCTACATATTTTCAAACTCAAGAGTTAATGTTTGATAAAAACCCAGTATTATTAAGAAAAACTTAATCCTTCATTTTGAAATTAACATCATCAGAACAAATTATTTTCTAGTCTCATATGTAGAATTGTGTGCTGTAGCCTCTTTATTTAAGCCTCCTACCCCCAAGGGAAGATGATAAAGGTACTTGATGAAGTTATCATATGGAAATGCCTAGTTGCAGCAGTTACTTTTCTCATTGTGATGACCCAATACCTGACAAATGCAACTTAAAGGAGGAAAGCATCTATTTCTGGTTTCCAGTTCAAGAGGGTACAGTTCATCTTGGCAGGGAAAGCCCACACTGGCTTGTGGGCTACAGAAGCCTATATTAAGGGTAGGACTTACCTTTCAGTTAGATTTCACTGGAAATGTTCTCACAGAAATATCCAAAGCTGTAGATCACAAAAACCATGGGTGGGTGTGTTGGGGGGAGGTGTCTTTATATAAGTACATATTGGTGTCCCTGAGCATTTGTGTGCATTGGCCAGAGTTTGATCTAGGGTCTCCCACTGAATCTGGAACACATCAATTTGACTAGTCTATCTATCTAGCAAACCCAAGGGATGCTTCTGTCTTTGCCTATACCCTCCATCCCTGAGTCATATTAGGGTTACAAACAAATGCCATGATTTTAAGCATGGGCATGGATGCTGGGGATATTAACTCATACCCTTACACTTGCACAGCAAGCACTTTACCACTGATCCATCTCCCCATTCCCACTGGGCATTTTTTAATCCATTCAAGTTGATAATTGAAATTACTATCACACTAACAGTGTCTAGTGCATAGCTGGAGTTGCAGAAATGTTAAAAACAGATTAATTTTTACTTTTCTCTTGTGGTGATTACACAACTCTATAAGCAAGTAGGAAAAATTTCACAGAACTATATACTGTACCCCATGCCTACAAAAAATATGTAGAAAAAGTGAAATTTGAGTCAGATTATTATTTAAGTTAGCATTACTGTATCAGTATTGTAGTTACATAAAATGTTCTCACATTAGACAGCTCATAACTGACTGTAATTCCAGTTCCAAAGTGATATGTTGCCTCTGGCCTTCTGAAGCATCTATACTCACTTGGACTTACCCACACACAGACACAGGTGTGTCCACATAATTAAAAATAAAATTTGTCTTTAAAACTTAAGAAGACTTATTGTAGGTGAAAACTATCAAAAATAAACTAACTAAATTTATAAATTCATTTTCTGGACATACCAAACACATCTGTAGGATTTTTAGAAGTTTTTGGATCCTTAGTGAACAAATCACAGCCATGCCTTTTTTTTTAATTTAATTTTATTTTTTTCTTATCAGTTACATTTTATTAACTCTGTATCCCAGCCGTGTCCCGATCCCTCATTCCCTCCCAGTCCCTCCCTCCCTCCCTCATCTCCACCGTGCCCCTTGCCAAGTCCACTGATAGGGGGGACCTCCTCCCCATTCATCTGATCCTGTTTTATCAGGTATCTTCAGGACTGGCTGCAAAGCTCTCCTCTGTGGCCTAACAGGACTGCTCCTCCCTTGGGGGGTGGGGAGGCCAAAAAGCCAGTCATTGAGTTCCTGTTAGAAATAGTCCTTGTTCCCCTCACTATGGGAAACCAATTGGTTACTGAGTTACCACAGGCTACATCTGAGCAGAGGTTCTAGGTTACATTCATACATGGTCCTTGGTTGCATGTCAGTCTCAGAAAAGACCCTGTGCCCAGATATGTTTGGTCCTTGTGGAACTCCTATCCTTTCCTCATCATACTAACTCCCCTTCTTTCTTATGATTCCCTGTACTCTGCCAAAGGTTTGGTCATGAGTCTTTGCTTTGAAAACACTGCTAGTTAGAGTTTTTCAAATGCGCTCAGTAGACTCCTGTCAATGTTTAATGTGCATCCCATCTGTCTTTCAAAACGAGTATTGATAATCATACCCCATGTCCGCTCTCTTGATTATCTTTTTTAGGTGTATAGATTTCATTAGGTTTATCATATCTTATAGGTCTATATAAGTGAGTATATACCGTGTTTGTCTTTCTCCTTCTGGGATATTTCACTCAGGATGATCTTTTCTAGGTCCCACCATTTGCCTGCAAATTTCATGATTTCCTCCTTTTTGATTGCTGAGTAGTATTCCATTGTGTAAAAATACCACAATTTCTGTACCCATTCCTCCTTGATGGACATATGGGTTGTTTCCAGATTCTGGCTATTACAAATAAAGCAGCTATAAACATGGTTGAGCAAATATCTCTTTTGTGTACTTGAGCAAAATTTGGGTATATACCTAGCAGTGGTATAGCTGGGTCTTGAGGAAGCATTATTCCTAATTGTCTTAGAAAGCGCCAGATAGATTTCCAGAGTGGTTGTATCAGTTTACATTCCCACCAGCAGTGGAAGAGGGTTTCCCTTTCTCCACAACCTCTCCAGCATGTGTTGTCCTTTGGGTTTTTCATTTTGGCCATTCTGATGGGTGTAAGGTGATATCTCAGGGTCGTTTTGATTTGCATTTCCCTGATGGCTAATGAGGATGAGCATTTCTTTAAGTGTTTCTCTGCCATTCGATATTCCTCTACAGAGAATTCTCTGTTTAGCTCTGTTCCCCATTTTTTAATTGGATTACTTGGTTTGCTGCTTTTCAGCTTCTTTAGTTCTTTGTATATACTCGATATTAGTCCTCTGTCAGATAAAGGGTTAGTGAAGATTCTTTCCCAATCTGTAGGCAGGCGTTTTGTTTTGATGACAGTGTCCTTTGCTTTACAGAAGCTTTTCAGTTTCATGAGGTCTCATTTATTGATTGTTGCTCTTAGAGCCTCTGCTGTTGGTGTTCTGTTCATGAAGTTGTCTCCTGTGCCAATGAGTTCTAGACTGTTCCCCACTTTTTCTTCTAACAGATTTAGAGTATCTGGTTTTATGTTGAGGTCTTTGATCCACTTGGACTTTAGTTTTGTGCAGGGTGATAAATATAGATCTATTTTCATTTTTCTGCATGTGGACATCCAGTTGGACCAGCACCATTTGTTGAAGATGTTGTCTTTTTTCCATTGAATGGTTTTGGCTTCTTTGTCAAAAATTGAGTATTCATAGGTGTGTGGGTTTATTTCTGGGTCTTCTATGCGGTTCCATTGATCCTCCTTTCTGTTTTTATGCCAATACCATGCAGTTTTTATTACTATTGCTCTGTAGTACAACTTGAGATCGGGGATGGAGATACCTCCAGATGATCTGTTGTTGTACAGGATTATTTTGGAGATTCTGGGATTTTTGTTTCTCCATATGAAGCTGAGAATCTTTTTTTCAAGGTCTGTAAAGAATTGAGTTGGTATTTTGATGGGAATTGCATTGAATCTGTAGATTGCTTTTGGCAGGATGGCCATTTTCACAATGTTAATCCTACCAATCCATGAGCACGGGAGATCTTTCCATCTTCTGAGATCTTCTTCAATTTCTTTCTTCAGAGACTTGAAGTTTTTCTCAAACAGGTCTTTCACTTGCTTGGTTAGTGTCACCCCAAGGTACTTTATGTGGTTAGTGGCTATTGTGAAGGGTGTTGTTTCCCTAATTTCTTTCTCGGCCATTTTGTCTTTGGTATACAGGAGGGCTTCTGATTTTTTTGAGTTGATTTTGTATCCTGCCACTTTGCTGAAGGTGTTTATCAGCTGAAGAAGTTCTCTGGTTGAATCTTTGGGGTCGCTCATGTATACTATCATATCATCTCCAAATAGTGACACTTTGACCTCTTCCTTTCCGATTTGTATCCCCTTGATCTCCTTTAGTTGTCTTATTGCTCTGGCTAGGACTTCAAGTACTATGTTGAAGAGGTAGGGAGAGAGTGGGCAGCCTTGTCTTGTCCCTGATTTCAGTGGGATTGATTTAAGCTTCTCTCCATTGAGTTTGATGTTGGCTATAGGCTTGCTGTATATTGCCTTTACTATATTTAGGTATGTGCCTTCTATTCCTGATCTCTCCAAGACTTTAAACATGAATGGGTGTTGGACTTTGTCAAATGCTTTTTCAGCATCTAAGGAGATGATCATGTGGTTTTTCTCCTTTAGTTTGTTTATGTGGTGGATTACATTGATGGATTTCCGTATGTTGAACCACCCTCGCATGCCTGGGATGAAGCCTACTTGGTCGTGGTGGATGATATCTTTGATGTGTTCTTGGATTCGGTTTGCAAGTATTTTATTGAGTATTTCTGCGTCAATGTTCATAAGAGAGATAGGTCTGAAGTTTTCTTTTTTTGTTAGGTCTTTGTGTGGTTTAGGTATCAGGGTGACTGTTGCTTCATAGAATGAGTTTGGTAATGTACCTTCTGTTTCTATTTTGCAGAATAGTTTGAGGAGAATTGGTGTGAGCACTTCTTTGAAGGTCTGGTAGAATTCCGCGCTGAAACCATCTGGCCCAGGGCTTTTTTTGGAGGGGAGACTGTGAATGACTGCTTCAATTTCCTTGGGGGATATAGGGCTGTTCAGTCTTTCTACCTGATCTTGACTTAATGTTGGAAGATGGAATCTATCAAGAAAACTGTCCATTTCACTAAGATTTTCAAATTTTGTGGCATATAGGCTTTTGTAGTATGACCTAATGATTGTTTGAATTTCCTCTGTGTCTGTAGTTATGTCACCCTTTTCATCTCTGATTTTGTTGATTTGGATAGATTCTCTCTGTTTTTTAGTTAGTTTGGCTAAGGGCTTGTCTATCTTGTTGATTTTCTCAAAGAACCATCTTTTTGTTTCATTGATTCTTTGAATAGTTTTATTTGTTTCTAATTGATTGATTTCAGCCCTGAGTTTGATTATTTCCAGCCTTCTGCTCCTCTTGGGTGTATCTGCTTCTTTTTTTTCTAGGGTTTTCAGTTGGGCCATTAAGTTGTTCGTATGTGATGTTACAAATTTCTTCTTGTAGGCACTTAGTGCTATAAATTTTCCCCTGAGCAATGCTTTCAATGTGTCCCATAAATTTGGGTATGTTGTGCCTTCATTTTCATTGAATTCTAGGAAGTCTTTAATTTCTTTCTTTATTTCTTCCTTAACCCAGCTGTCGTTGAGTAACAGGTTGTTCAGTTTCCATGTGCGTGTAGGCTGTTTGTTATTTCTGTTGTTGTTGAGGCCCAGCTTAAGTCCATGGTGGTCAGATAGAATACAAGGGATTATTTCAATCTTTTTGTATCTGTTGAGGCTTTCTTTATGACCAACTATATGGTCTATTTTGGAGAGGGTTCCATGCGGTGCTGAAAAGAAGGTATACTCTTTTGAGTTTGGATGAAAAGATCTATAGACATCTATTAGGTCCACTTGATTTAGGGTCTCTGTAAGTGTTTTTATTTCCCTATTTGTTTTCTGTCTAGTTGATCTGTCCCTTGGTGAGAGTGGAGTGTTGAAGTCTCCCACTATTAGGGTTTTAGGATCAATGTGTGATTTAAGCTTTAATATTGTTTCATTTACGAATGTAGGTGCTCCTGTATTTGGGGCATAGATATTCAAAATTGTGATGTCCTCTTGGTGGATTTTTCCTTTGATGAGAATATAGTGGCCGTCCTTATCTTTTTTGATTAACTTGGGTTGAAAGTCTATTTTATTAGATATTAGGATGGCTACTCCCGCTTGTTTTCTGGAACCATTTGCTTGAAAGACATTTTTCCAGCCCTTTACTCTGAGGTAGTGTTTATCTTTGTTGCATAGGTGTGTTTCTTGGATGCAACAGAATGTTGGATCCTGTTTCCGCAACCATTCTGTTAGTCTGTGTCTTTTAATTGGGGAGCTGAGTCCGTTGATGTTGATAGAAACTAGTGACCAACAATTGTTACTTATTTTAGATGTGGTGTTGGTGGTGTCACTGAGTTTCATTGCTTGTCTTCTTTTGGTTTTTTTGTTGTGTAGTTATCTATTTCCTCTGTTTCCTTCGATGTAGTTATTTTCTTTGGTTTGGAGTTTCCCTTCTAGTAACTTCTGTAAAGCTGGGTTACTATGTAGATATTGTTTAAATTTGGTTTTGTCTTGGAATATCTTGAATTCTCCGTCTATGTTTATTGAAAGTTTTGCTGGGTATAGTAGTCTGGGTTGGAATCTGTGGTCCCTTAAGGACTGTATGATTTCTGTCCAGGCCCTTTTGGCTTTCATAGTTTCTGTTGAGAAATCTGGTGTGATTCTGATAGGTCTACCTTCATATGTTACTTGGCCTTTTTCCCTTGCTGCTTTTAGAATTTTTTCTTTGTTTTGTAGGTTCAGTGTTTTGACTATGATGTGACGTGAAGAATTTCTTTTCTGGTCTAGTCTACTTGGTGTTCTATATGCCTCTTGTATGTTTATGGCCATCTCCTTCTTTAAGTTGGGAAAGTTTTCTTCTATAATTTTCTTGAAAATATTTTCCGGACCTTTGAGCCTGATGTCTTCTTTATCTTCTACTCCTATTTTTCTTAGGTTTTGTCTTTTCATGGTGTCCTTGATTTCTTGGATGTTTTGTGTTTGGAACTTTTCTGATTTTATTTTTTCTTTGAGAGACGTGTCAATTTCTACAAGTGTATCTTCGGCTCCTGAGATTCTTTCTTCCATTTCTTGTATTCTGTTGGTGATGCTTACCTTTGTAGTACCTGATCTTTTCTCTATGTTCTCCAGCTCCTGGTTTTTCTCTATTTGTGTTTTCTTTATTGATTCTAATTCTGTTTTCATGTCTTGCACCATTTCCTTCATCTGTTTGAATGTGGACTCCTGTTTTTCAATGATAGTTTCTATTTTTTTGTCCGTTTCCTCTCTATGTATCACTAATTGTGCCTCTACTTCTTTGGGTATAATTGCCTGTATTTCTATGAGAGCTTTGTTTATTTCTTCTTTATTTGCCTTCATTTGTGTGGACATTTCTTTGAGAGCTTTGTGCATTTCTTCTCTGTTTGCCTCAATTTTCGTGGTCATTTCTCTAAGTGCATGATTTGTTTCCTCTTGGTTAGTCTCGATTTCTTTGGTTATTTCTCTGAGGGCTTTGTTCATTTCATCTCTATGGGCCTCTAATAGCTGGAGAAACATAGTTTTGAGGTCGTTTTCTTGTATATCTAGTGAATTGAAGTATCCATTTTTTTGTGGGGTTGCTGGTGAGATCATTATGTCCTGATTTTTGTTGGGAGTGTTCTTACGTCTGCCTCTAGCCATCTGGTTATTTATAATCCTCACTGGTTGTTCCTCGAGATTGTAGTTTGGGCTATGATCCTCTCTTTCTGCTTTCTGGACTGTTTTTTTCAGGAAGATGAGAGAGGTTCACTGCTTTGGGGGTGTGCACTGTGTTTTCAGTTTTGCCTAAGTAAAGAATGTGACACTGGCACTATTCGCATGCGCTTTTAGTGGGCGCTTTTAGTGCATGCGTGGATTGTCTGACTATTGCAGTGGCCTGCAAACCACTATTACGCAGTTCTGACTGAGCTCCAGGGATTGTTTGCCTAGATTACCCTGGTGGACCCGCAAGGCAGAGGCTTCAATGTCGCTATCCCAAGAATCCCTCTGATGCCCACACTAGGAGTGTGGGTGGCAGGGATCTCGTCTGGTTGCTTCTGTGGAGAGGCCCTGGGTCTGGTGCAATCTCTCCCTAGAAGGCTCACTCACTCTCTTATAGGACCAGTTGGAATGCACAGGGGTTCCCCTTGCTCACTACTCTCAGTTTTGGTCCTGCTGTAGAAGTGCACGGGTAGGGTAACAGTCAGCTCTGTGACACTGTGGCCGCAGGACTCGGTGTCCACCTTTCCTGTGTGCTGCCTCTTTGTTCTTTCCCTCTGCCAGGAAGGGTTGTGTTGACTGGTCCCTGGGTGGCGCGGGAAAGAGTTAGGGTGAGTGTATTCAATCCCAGATCCCGGGCCCAGATCTCTCTGCCAGAAGCAGCCTAGCAGTAGAATCTATGTTTGCTGATCCCAAGAGAGTACCGGGTAGGGTTGAGTGTCCTCAGATCCAGAGCTTGGCCTCCTCTGCTAGGGGCCGCTGGAGAGAGGGTGCTGTGTACTTGGCAGGCTGCCTCTCTGTCCTTCCCCTCTGACCTTCTCCTCTGCTAGGGCGAGCTTATGGAGGTGCTCTCAGGGGAGTGCCAGCAGGGGTTGGGGCTTCTCAGTGGGATCCTGAGCCCTGAGCCGGTGGCGTTTCTCTGCCGGGGGTGGGGGTGGGGGGGCGCCGGTGATAGAACTTGCTGCTATATCTTATTGCGCTGGACCCAGGAGAATCTCAGGACGAGTAGGATGACCACAGTCCCAGATCCCGAGCTGTAGTTTGTTTGCTAGGAGCGGCCGGCAGCACTGGAGTTCCGGCACTGTGAAGCCGCTGTGAGCCTCTTTATCCTTCTGCTCTGCTGCATCAAGGTGATGGCGGCGTTTGGGGGAGTGCCCAAAAGGATTGGGTTTTCTCAGCCCCGCTCTCGGGTTGGGGTACAGACAATGTGGTCTGTGGCAGGTTCTGCTGGACGCCTCCTGCCTCCTCCGAAGAGGGAGTAGGGATTTTGAGCTGGGCGAGCAGCTGCTATCCGCCAGCGGCGGGAGCTCAGTTGTGATGGCGGCAGGTACCCGCCGAGGTCGGAGAGACCTTCCAGGGAATGACTAGGTGACCCGTGACCAGTCTGGCAACTTTCCTTCCCCGCGGGTTTTTTTTTTTTTTTGCGACTGGGACTTGCAGCCTTAGGCCCCCTTGTGCCCACTAATCAGCCTGGGAAATTGATCGTGACAAGCAGGCTTGCGGCACCAGCCTGGAGACCCAAAACCTGCGTTGCCGGGTTCTCTTCCGGGTTCTGGCTGGGCAGCCGAGAGTGGACCCGACCGATTCCCACGCCGTGGGAGCCTCCCCTCACCTGGGAAACATGGTCGATCGCTGTTGTTTTAGGGCCCAGAGTTCAGTCTCCTGGTTGCTGCATGGAGTGTGTCGTTCTGCTTCTCAGACATGGTGTTCTCCTGGTGCCGCCATCTTGGCCCCTCCCACAGCCATGCCTTTTATACTCTGTTCTGTTGTCGTGATAAAAGGCAAAAAAAAAAAAAAAAAAAAAAAAAAAAAAAAAAAAACTTGAAAAGGAGAAATAGTAAGCCAGGTGTGGTGGCTCCTGCTGTAATCTCAGCACTAAGGAGTGAGAAGCAGGAGGCTAAAGGAAGGCAGGTCATTGTAAATATTAGGCCAGCCTGGTGTGTATATTGGATTTCAGGACATCCAGGGCTACTATAACAAGACACTGTCTAAAGAAAAAAAATGGGTGGTAGTGGAGAGATTGCTCAGTGGTTAAGTATGCTTGCAGTTCTATTATGAGGATCAGAGGTCTGATCTCAATAACCACGTTGGGTGCTTCACACAAGCTTATAACTCCAACTCCAAGGAATATGATATCCTCTTCTGGCTTCCAAGGACATGCACATCTATGTACACACACACACACACACACACACACACACACACACACAAATAATACCTTTTTTTTAAAGGAAGGATTTATTTTGGATCAAAGTTTTAAATGGTTTAGTCTGTTGTCAGTTTGTTCTATTTCTATGGGTCCATTGTAAAGCCATGCAACACAGTAAAAGGAGTGAGTGGGCAAAAAGAAGAAAAAGCAAGGCAATGAAGAGCTGGAACAAATTATGCCCCCAAGGCAACATCCACATGACCTATATTCTCCAACTGGACCACATATCTTAAAGAATCTGCAGCTTCCTAAAATGGTTCTTCCAGCTGGCAAGCAAGCCTTTAACATATATGAACCTGTAGAGGACACTTCATATTAATACTGTAACAGTTATATTAGGTTAAAGGGGACTGGTACAGATGAGTGGAGAGAAAAGAATCAGTTACTCCCTCTCCTTACAAGATGAAGGGCAAGAGACATAGTTTAATCCAGGCAGAACACCAAGTAGGTCAACAGAAGTGTCCTTAGAGTCCTGAAGAATACTCTTAGAGGAAGCATAATTGATGAACATCTTTGCCTGGAGATATGAGCAGAATATATGCCCAAATATAAGTGGCCCTGGAATAAAAGTCAAATGGTAATTTTGCTAAATTTGAAGGATAAAAATATCTTTTCTTTTTCCAACTTGAGAAGACATCATTTAGGACAAGAGTTGCAATGGCCAAATGGCTACCTATAATATTTTAATTTAAACTTTAGTTATGCATGTGTATTTTAGAGTCTATGGTATGTGAACTACACTATTACACAAACTGCTTGCTTTTGCTCTCATATTTCATGCTGCAGTTTGTTTCAAATGCCACACATGTACTTTGATATTCACTTTTCCTCCTTGAGAAACTTTAAAGCATGATGATATATTCCCTTCCTTGATTGCTGTGCCTTTTGAATCTGAATACAACTGCAAAATTAGAAGCTAGATCCAGATTCTCATCTTCCTACTCAGTGAGGGGCACCACAGTATAAATACCTATACATTTTTATATGTATTCGTGTGTGAGAGGGTATGCTATGGTATACATGTGGAAGTCAGACAACAACTTACTGGAGTTGGTTCTCTCCTACCATACAGGTCTCAAGGTGAACTAGGGTCCTCAATCTTGGAGACAAGGAGGTGCTTTTACTCACTGAGCTATCTGTCCAGCACAACCTACGTGTATAATGCATTTCAATAAAGTTTTTAAACCTTGCATTAAATGGCACCCAGAACTGCAATTTGAAGTAATTTCTCCAGAAATAATGACATAATTTGTGTTCAAGATGATTTTTTTTAACTTCCTCCATCATGCTAGATGACCTCTATAAGCATCCAAATCTAACTTTGATTGAGGTCATGTCGGGTTAATGTGTCTTTTCCAAGTAGCAATTTGTTGTTCAAAATAAATTAATTGAGAAGCTGTCTTTCATATGGCAACCTTAATAAATAATTTATTTTTGATGTGGTAATTTTGAGGGAAAACGGTGTCTTATATTTGGGTACAGGCAGAATTTGGGGGCGGAGGTTATTAGAAATTTAGGGATAGAGCTGGGCAGTTGTGTTGTATGCCTTTAATCATAGCATTCAGGAAGCAGGGACAGGCGAATCTCTGAATTCAAGGCCAGCCTGGTCTACAGAGTGAATTCCAGCAGAGAATCTTGTCTCAAAAATCCAAAGGAGGAGAAGGAGAAGGAAGAAGGAGAAGGAGAAGGAAGAAGAGGAAGAAGAAGAGAAAGAAAGAAAGAAAGAAAGAAAGAAAGAAAGAAAGAAAGAAAGAAAGAAAGAGGGAGGAAGCTAGTTGTCTATTTTAGTATAAAATTAAGGAAAACATTTAGTTTTGATAATAAGAAACTGTGACATAAGGCATATGTTGTGGAGGTATTCAGCAAGCTACATAAAGAGTCTGAGGGCTGACTGTCTTTAAGATAAAAGTGCATAATATGAAAATCATCCAAATGTGAGGTGAAGAACCATATCATAGGTAGTAAGTAGGGAAGGAAAGAAGAGGCAGATTTAGAATTGCTTGGTGTTTGAGATGATAATGAAATGTTTTGTCTTAAGCATGAGGGTTCCAGGATCTGGACATAAGCAGGATGGCTTTTGACTGGTTAGTGAGTAAATATACTGTTGTGTTTTGTATACACT
This sequence comes from Psammomys obesus, assembly GCF_907164565.1. Taxonomy (NCBI): domain Eukaryota; kingdom Metazoa; phylum Chordata; class Mammalia; order Rodentia; family Muridae; genus Psammomys; species Psammomys obesus. The sequence goes on along the minus strand of NW_026592481.1, from coordinate 2,706,267 downwards.
AGTGGATGAACCACGGTGAAAGCTATTGTGAACGCACAAACTCTTCCTTTCTGTGTCCAGTTCAGGTACGAAGACTCTAGAGATGAAGGAAAGGGGCTCATAAAACACAGTTGGAATTCATGAACATCTCCCAGAGCTAATATAACCACAGCTGTGAAAATAAAGACATTTCAAAACAAAGGTGTTTTGTGTAAAGTAACAAGGCTGAGTTTGGGCTCTAAACATTTAGTTATTTTATTTTTATGAATGTGTATGTGTATCAACATATACATGTGTATGCCAGTGTGTGTGTGTGTGTGTGTGTGTGTGTGTGTGTGTGTGTGTGTTTGGTGCCAAAAGAAGTAAGAAGACGTACTTATAGGCAGGTGTGAGACGCTATGTAGGTTATAGGACTGAAGCCAGATTTTCTGCAAAAGCAGTAAGTACTCTTAACTGCTGAACCACTGCTCTAGCTCACAAAAGAGGCTTCCTTATTAAAAAAAAAAAAAGATTTACTTATGAGTCAGAAGAACAGGTGAGTGACCTACCTACTAGCTGAACTCTCTACTCCCTAGATTCGTACCCCAAAGACCCATTCCACTATATCCCTGACCCCTGCCACCTCACTGCCCTCCCTGAAGACATACCTTTGCTCCCAACTCTAGTGAATTTTTGTTGCCCAAGTGCAGTCCCTGCCAGTTAGAAGAACAGACTTCAGCTTCACAGGAGCAGACCACAACAATCATAAGAACAGCTGACCAGGTACAGGCCTCATCAATCAGAAAAAACTGGTACAGGCCACTGTAGCTTGAAGAACAGGCACAGGCCAAACATACCTGAAAATCAGATAGACTAACTCAGGCAGAGACTCCCTGCTGAATCAGAGATCACAGGCCACCAGAACAACAGATAAGCAGCCTACCAGTAGACCTCTCCCACTTAATCAGTGTCACCAATCTCCATTTCCCTCCTCCTCATCGTATCTCATCACCCGCAACTTGGGTGGAAACCCCCTGCTGTACCAAAGGCCAAGCTAACTGCCAGAAGTCCAGCCTCCAACTTGAATAGAGACTCCCTACTGGATAAAAGGTCACATTGGAGGCTAGAAGTCCAGGGTACAAAAACCAGAAGACAAAAGAGGAAACAGAAACTGAGGAACAAAATACTCATTCAGCAGAAACAACTCTGAAATCATCACCTAACCCTGTGATTATCCCAAACTCAGATAAAAGCCAGTGTAAGAATGCAATAAACAATAACCAGGGCAATTTGGCACCACTAGAGCCCTGCTCTCTGGCAGCAGCAAGATCTGAAAATTCCTCACTCAGAAAGGCAAACGGGACAGACATAAGAAGAGGGAGAAAACAGGGAAAAGGACAGGAAATAAGAGAGCTCCTGAAACACTACCCAGCAGGGTATCAAAGCCAATGCTGAGACTCATAGCCAAATTTTAGGCAGAGTGCAGGGAATCTTATGAAAGAAGAAGGAGAGAGAAAGACCTGGAGCTCTACAAGGAGAGCAACAGAACCAAGAAATCTGGGCACAGGGGTCTTTTCTGAGACTGATACTTCAACCAAGGACCATGCATGGAGATAACCTAGAACCTCTGTACAGATGTAGCCCATGGCAGCTCAGTATCTAACTGTCTCTAACAGGAACTCAGTGGCTGGCTCTTTGATCACCTCCCCCTGAGAGGGGAACAGCCTTACCAGGCCACAGAGGAAGACAATGCAGCTAGTCCTGATGAGACCTTATAGGCTAGGCTAGACGAAAAGGGAGGAGGACCTCCCCTACCATTGGACTTGGGGAGGGACATGGGAAGAGATGAGTGAGGGAGGATAGGATTGGGAGGGAATGAAGGAGGGGGCTACAGCTGGGATACAAAGTGAATAAACTATAATTAATATAATAAATAAAAATAATTGGACAATGTAAAATAAAAGGAAAATTCTAACACAGCCAAAGCACAAGAAAATAACCTTAAAACCAACTTTATAAAGAGGATAGCCGTCCTTAAAAAGAAACAAAAATTCTTTAAAGCACTCCAGGAGAAGATAAAAAAAAATTAGAGGAAATCAATAAATCCCTGACAGGATACCAAGAAGCTCAAGAACAAACAAACAAACAAACAAACAAACAAACAAAAACTGGTGAAGGAGACTGATCAAGAACTGGAAATGTAAAAGGTAGCAATAAATAAAGCACAAATTGAGGGAATTATGGAAACAGAAAATACGGATGAGTGAACAAGAACTAGAGACACAAGCATCCCTAACAGAATATAATAGATAGAAGCAAGAATCTCAGGAGTTGAAGATACCATAGTAGAAATGGATTCAACAGTCAAAGAAAAGGTTAAATATAAAAAAATTCCTAACACAAAACATCCAGGAAATCTAGGACACTATGAAAAGACCAAACCTAAGGATAATAAAAATTAGAGAAGGAGAAGAATCCCAGCTCAAAAACTCAGAATATAATTAACAAAATAATAGAAGAAAAAATTTCTAGCCTAAAGAAGTACATGTCTATAAACATACAAGAAGCTTACAGAATACCAAATAGATTGGACCAGAAAAGAAATCTCTTCTGCACCCCTACACACCACATAATAATCAAAACACTAAACATACAGAACAAAGGAAGAATGTTAAAAACTGCAAGGGAAAAATGCTAATTAACATATAAGGCAGACCTATATAATTTCACCTAACTTCTCGTTGGAGACTCTAAAAGCCAGAAATCTGGCAGATGAGACCATGGATGCCACCCTAGACCCAGCATTTTACCATTGATGGAGAAAACAAGATATTACATGACAAAGCCAAATTTAACCAATATATATCCACAAATCCAGTGCTAACGAAGGTACTAGAAGGAAATTTCCATCCCAAAAAGGATAACTACATCCACAAAAATATAGGCAATAATCTCATACCAGCAAAATCCAAAGAAGGGAAGCATACATGTACACACACACACACACACACACACACACACATACACACACAACTACCAACACCAACAACAAAATAACAGGAATTAACAATCATTGATTATTAATACAATATCAGTGGACTCAATTACCCAATAAAAAAATACAGGCCAACAGAATGAATGGGAAAACAGGATCCATCCATCCTTCTGCTGCATACAAGATACACACTTCAACATCAATGATAGACATTATCTCAGAGCAAAGGGTTGGAAAACAATTTTTTCTAGCAAGTGAATCCAAGAAGCAAGTTGGTGTAACTATTCTAATATCTAACAAAATAGACTTCAAACCAAAATTAATCAAAAGAGAAGGGGAAGGACGTTTCATACTCATCAAAGGAAAAAATCCCACAAGATAACATTTCAATTCTTACCATCTATGTCCCAAATTGAAGGGCACCCACTTTTGTAAAATAACATTACTAATGTTTAAGTCACACATTGAAGCTCACACGTTATTAGCACTAGGTCCCTTCATAGAGAAATTAGTGAGATCTCATACTAATGACTTAACAGCACACCTGAAAGCTCTAGAACAAAAAGAAGCCAACATACCCAAATGGAGTAGATAGCAGGAAATAATCAAACTCAGGGCTGAAGTCAATAAAATAGAAACAAAAAGAATAATACAAAGAATCATTGAAACAAAGAGTTGGTTCTTTGAGAAAATCATCAAGATAGACAAACTAAACTGACTGGACTCTGGGGTGCTCGCAGGGATAAGGGAGCCTGTAGGGGTCTGACATAGGTTCTCTGCATATGTTATGGCTGAGTAGCTTGGTGTTCTTATGGAATACCTAACAGTGGGAGCAGGGTCTGCCTCTGACTCTTTTCCCATTTGTGGGACACTATTTCTCCTACTGGATTGCCTTGTCCAGCCTTGAAGTGATGTTCCTGGTGTTATTGTATCTTGTTATACCATGTTTGGGGGCATGCTTTTGTTGGAGTGGAGGCAGAGGTGGGGTGGACCTGAGGGAGGAGGGGTGGAAGGACTAGGGAGAGAGGATGGAGTGGAAACTGCAGTTTGAATGTAATATATGAAAAAAGAATTAAAATAAATATAAAAAGAAAACAAAAACAAAACAGAAGTAAAGAAGAAAAAGAAGTATAAACACACCTAAGAGGACACGGGGAACAAATAAAATGTTGTATATAAAGCATTATGTTTCTTCAATCAGTTGTTGGCCATATTTGATTTCTTTATCATGTTGTGTAACATTTTTAACTGTATACTTTGTTTACTACGAACACATAGTTTTTATTATAGTTTTTTTAAGTTTTTTCTGTAATAATAGATGTTTAGTTATAAGAAAGATGTTTTTACTTTATATGTATGAATGTTTTGTCTCTATATATACATGTGTACCACAGAGGCCAGAAGAGGGATTTGGATCTACTGGAACTAGAGTTAAGGATAATTGCATGCTCCATGTGGGTTCTGGGAATTGAACCTAGGTTCCCACAATTCCTTTTAACTGATGATTCATTTCTCCACCCCATGGGTATGGTTGTTAGCAATATCATTATTAGAATTGAGGAGCAAGAATCTAATGATGGAAAACAAGTGAAAATAGGGGTGGTTAAATTAAGAAAGAAGTCAGTATCACGACAAAGGATATTAGTAATGAGAAATATGGAAGGACAAGTTCCACTAGCTTCTAGTCAAGGCTCTGAACCCCTCAAAAGATAGAACACTTTTTCTCTGCTAACAATCCGTAACAGCTTGGTGATGGTGTTTAAGGAAGTTGAATGGACATAGTCAAACACCTTTGAATGTGATAATATCCCCTGATACAAACAAATTAACATGCTCTTTTCCCATACTTGCCCATGGTTCTCCTGTATACTCTTTAACTTGGGCCCTTCTTTTGTCCTCCTCAGAACCTCAAGGTCACTCCTAGCACTGTTTGCAGACTTCAGTGCATCTGTTAGGTTGTTACTGATACCTGCCTCATTCTTCCAGTCTCCCTAATTCTAACTAGTCCATGACATATATTGGTGGGATTTTCTGTGAAACGAATTTACCTGAAGATACCTTTGTCTTTCTGATTACTGTGAAGGAACTGTGGACACAGACATTACAGTGAGGGGACTTTTTTCAAGCAGGCTTTGAAATAGTTAATAAAAGTGCCTTGTCTTTGAAGAACAGAAAACCTTTCAGTTGTACCTCAAAGGAAAGAATCCATCCATTAGTTGACCCTTAAAATCCCTTCCCGCACTAAAAACCAGTAGTTTTCTAATGCCCAACAGAGTATAGAAATCTGGAACATCAGGTTGATAAAGGACTTTAAGATGTCATCTGCTTTGCTTCCTGCCAAAGAAATACATCTTTTCTATCACTTTATTGAAAAAAAAATTCCAGATTCTTTTTATTATTGCTAATATTTTAAAAGTTTACTCTTTGGAGACCTTTCAGGTTCTTAGCAACACTGAAAAGGAAACACAGAACTCCCATACTCCCCTGACCCATGCACACAGGCACAGTTTCCTCCACAGTCTACACTCCACACTTGACTGGTCCATTCATCACAATCAACCTACTTTGACACATCATTCTCACCCAGAGTCCATAATTGACACTAGGGTTTTATTCTTGCTGTTGTACACTCCACAGTGTTTGACAAATGTAAAATGACACGTATCCAGTATTGTAGAATAGTTTTGTTACAGAGTAGTTTCACTGACTTAACAATACTTTGGGCTTTGCCTGTTCATCTTGTATTCCCTGTTATTGCCAATCAACTGCTAGTACTTTTATGGTTTTGCCTTTTTTCAGAATGTCTAAGAGCCAAACTGATTGGATAACACTCATAAATACCTTCCATACCAAGATAGTACACTTTATTTTTAGTGCTAAATAATACTTCTTTGTCTGGATGAACCGTAGTATCTTTCTCCATTCACTTACTGAACGATGTTGATTGCTTCCAGCTTTTGGCAACTATGATTAAAACATTTTATGAGCATTTGTATACTGATTTATTTGTGGACATATGTTGATTTGTTTCATTTTTTTCTTTTCTATTTTTTATCTTAATTTTTATTAATTACACTTTATTCACTTTGTATCCCCCCATGGCCCCCTCCCTCCTGCCCTCCCAATCCCACCCTCCTCCTTCTTCTCCACACATGCACCTCTCCAAGTCCACTGATAGGAGAGGTCTTCCTCTCCTTCCTTCTGATCCTAGTCTATCAGGTCTCATCAGGAGTAGCTGCACTGTCTTCCTCTGTGGTCTGGTAAGGTTGCTTCCCTCAGGGGGAGGTGATCAAAGAACAGGCCAATCAGTTCATGTCAGAGACAGTCCTTGTTCTCATTACAATGGAACCCACTTGGACACTGAGCTGCCATGGGCTACATCTGTGCAGGGGTTCTAAGTTATCTCCAGCAATGGTTGGAGTCCTTGGTTGGAGTATCAGTCTCAGAAATGACCCCTGTGCCCAGATTTTTTGCTTCTGTTGCTCTCCTTGTGGAGCTCCTGTCCTCTCCAGGACTTATTATTTCATACTTCTTTCATGAAATTTCCTGCACTCTGCCCAAAGGTTGGCCGTAAGTCTCAGCATCTGCTTTGAAACACTGCAGGGTAGAACTTTTCAGAAGCCCTCTGTGGCAGGCTCCTGTCCTGTTCCTTGTTTTCTCTTGCTTCTGATGTCCAGCCTCTTTGCCTTTCTGTACAGGGTTTGAGCATTTAGCCGGAGTCCTCCTTCTTGATTAGTTTCTTTTTTTAATTTTTTATTAATTATACTTTATTCACTTTGTATCCCCCCATAAGGCCCTCCCTCCTCCCCTCCTGATCTCATCCTCCCACCTCCTTCTTCACGAATGCCCCTCCCCAAGTCCACTGATAGGGGAGATCCTCCTCTCCTTCCTTCTGATCTTAGTCTAATGAGATCTCATCAGGAGTGGCTGCATTGTCATCTTCTGTGGCCTGGTAAGGCTGCTCCCCCCTCAGGGGAAGGTGATCAAAGAGCAGACCAATCAGATTATGTCAGAGGCAGTCTCTCTTCCCATTACTATGTAACCCGCTTGGACACTAAACTGCCATGGGCTACATCTGTGCAGGGGTCCTAGGTTATCTCCATGCATGGTACTTGTTTGGAGTATGAGTCTCTCAGAAGATCCCTGTGTTCAAATTTTCTGGTTCTGTTGCTCTCCTTGTGAAGTTCCTGTCCTCTCCAGCTCTTACTATTTCCCACTTCTTACATAAGATTCCATGCACACTGCCCAACAGTTGGCCATAAGTCTCAGCATCTGCTTTGACAGTCTGCAGGGCAGAGCCTTTCAGAGGTCCTCTGTGGCAGGTTCCGACCTTGTTTCCTGTTTTCTTCTTCTTCTGATGTTCATCCTCTTTGTCTTTCGGGATGGAGATTAAGCATTTTAGTCAGGGTCCTCTCTCTTGATTAGTTTCTTTAGATGTACAGATTTTAGTAGGTTTATCCTATATTACATGTCTATATGAGTGAGTATATACCATGTGTGTCTTTCTGCTTCTGGGACAGCTCACTCAGGATGATCCTTTACAGGTCCCACCATTTACCTGCAAATTTCATGATTTTCTTATTTTTCATTGCTGAGTAATATTTCATTGTGTAGATGTACCACAGTTTCTGCATCCATTCTTCAGTTGAGGGGCATCTGGGCTGTTTCCAGCTTCTGGCTATTACAAATAAAGCTATTACAAACATGGTTGAACAAATGTTCTTATTGTGTACTTGAGCCTTTTTTGGATATATGCCTAGGAGTGGTATGGCTGGATCTTGAGGTAGCGCTATTCCCAGTTGTCTGAGAAAGCTGCAGATTGTTTTCCAGAGTGGTTGTACAAGTTTACATTCCCACCAGCAATGGAGTAGGGTTCCCCTTTCTCCACAGCCACTCTAACATATGTTGTCACTCGAGTTTTTCATCTTGGCCATTCTGATGGGTTTCATTTTGTGAGTGGGTTTTATGACCCTGAAGTCACTTTGTAGCAAAAAAAAATGACTCTTGCCTCCACCTCTTTAGTGCTGTAATTATAAGAACATACACTTCCTCCTGCTGTGGTGGTTTGAATGAAAATGGCTCTTATCAGACCCAATTTGGTCCCAAGTTGATAGTACTATTTGAGGAAGTGGTGCACACTTGCTGGAGGAAGTCTATTGAGAGCTTAAAGCAGTGATTCTCAACTTTCCTAATGCTGTGAGCCTTTAATACAGTTCCTTATGGTATAGTGACTCCCAAGCATAAAATTATTTTCATTGCTACTTCATAACTATAATTTTGCTACTGTTATGAATTGTAATGCAAATATCTGTGTTTTCTGATTATCTTACGCATCCCCTATAAAAGGCTCAATCAACCACCAAAGGGTCATGACCCCCAGATTGAGGGCTGCTGGTTTAAATTCTTGCCCAACTTACAGTTTGCTCTTTCTGCTTATGTGGTTGAGAAGGTGAGCGTTCAGCTTCATGCCCCAGCTACTCACTGCTTACTGCCATGTTACCTTACTGTAATGGACTCTTATCCCTCTGGAACCATAAGCTAACAAACAAACAAACAAATTAAATAAATAAATAAATAAATAAATAAATAAATACATAAATAAATAACAAAAGCAAACAAATGAAATCCTCCTTTCATAAGTTGCTTTTGATCATGGTGTTTTATTACAGCAACAAAAAAGTAATTAATGCAGGTAACTTTGTGCTGTTTATAGGTGAGCTTAAGACTTTGTACATATTAGGTAAGTGTTCTACCAACTGAGCTTCATCCTTAGTCCAAGCAATAGTTTAACGTTCTTTTGTTGTTGTTTTTCAGTAATACCAAACAGCATGATTGTTGGATCATACTGTAGGAAGACATTTAATTTTGCATGAACCTACCAAACTGTCTTTCAAAATGGCATCTTGTTTGATTTCCTTCAGCAACAAATGAAAGTACCTGTTGCTTTACATCCTTGTCATCACTTGTTTTGATTTTGCTCTTTAAATATTAGCTATTCCTAAATTCCTTTTGAATAACCAAACCATGATATTTCATGTTAGTAATTCAGTGCATATTTAATGGCTGAGGAAAAGAGCTGATAGGGAATTAAGCTGGGATAAGGAGTAATAGAAGCTCCTCTACATGGATACAGAGTTCGTTCTGGCTATGGGCAGCACATTTTCCTACCAGCCATGAAATTCTCATTTCCAGTAGTATAGTATCAACCTCCCTTATAGGTATGCTGGGGCTTGTTGTTACTGAAAATCGGGGTTGCCTTTTGTGGGTTCTCACTTTTGTAGACAAAATAATTTAAAAATGGACTCAAAAAGAAGCTGAAGATCGTTTTGTCATGTTTTTGAATGAAAAACAAGCAGGCAAACTGTATATCTCGGTAGCTGCTTGGAGGAGTGAGAGAGAGAAGAGAGAAAGTCTTGTCTTAGTTAAGATCCAAGAAAGCAGTCAGGCTCTTTGATGAGAGCATCTGTAAGCAACTATGTGGGGGTGGGGATTCTTCTTAGAGAGGAAGAATGCCCAGTGCATTAGAACAAACAAGCTTAGAATTTTGGCCAATATCTGAAACAAAGAAAGAAGAAAAAGAGAAGTTCTAGTTTTTGAGTTAGAACTCAGAAAACAAGGCAGGGCTTAGTAGTAAAGATCTGTACATAGCACAGCCTGCAGAGGGGGCTTCTGAGGTTTGTATGTACCTGTCTCATTAAGGGGCTAGTTATTCTTCCTATCTTTTTTACCATGTTTTCTGGTTTATCAGCTTTCCTGAAGGTTGGTCTCCTGGTTAGGCTTAATAGTCTATATTAGCCAGGGTTCTCTAGAGCAGTGGTTCTCAAACTGTTGGTTGCAAACCCCTTGGCAAAGCTCTATCTCTCATAATATTTACATCATGATTCACAACAGTAGCAAAATCACAGCTATGAGGTAGCAACAAAAATAATTTTATGGTTGAGGGTCAACACAACATGAAGAAGTATATTAAGGGTTTCAACATTAGGAAGGCTGAGAACCACTGCTCTAGAAGAACAGAACTGATAGAATGAATCTCTCTGGATATACATAGAAAGGAGATCTATTAGAATAGATCTAGATGTGATCCATCTAGTACAACAACGGCTGTGTAACAACAGAAAGTTCAAGAGTCCAGTCCACGAGACTGAATGACTCATCTGGTCTTCAATATCCACCAAAATTCTGAAGAAGTAAGCTCTAATACCAGTGAAGGAATGGACTTGCTAGCAAGAGTGAGAGCAAACAGGGAAACAGTAAAGTCTTCTTCTTCCATGTCATTCATATAAGTTGCCAACAAAAGGTTGGCTTCCCACGTCAAAAGAGCCAGATTAAGCCGGGCATGGGGTGGGGCATGCCTTTAATCCCAGGACTCAGTGAGGCAGGCTGTTACACAGAGAAAACTTATCTTGAAAAAGAAAAAAAAATCCAGATTAAAGGTGAGTCTTCCCACTTTAAATAATTTAATTAAGAAAAGTCCCTCACAGGTGTACCAAGCTGCTTGCATTTTAGTTAACTCTAGATGTAGTCAACTTGACAACCAAGAACATCAACCATATACTCCCAGCTGGACCAACTCTTAAGAGAGCAGACAGTGGAGGGCTGGAAAGCTAGCTCAGCAGTTAAAAATGACTTTCTGTTCTTGCAAAGGGCTTGGATTTTGGTTCCTGCACCCATAGGGCAGTTCACAATTGTCTGTAACTCCAAGTCTGGGAGATCTGACACCCTCTTCTCACATCTCTGGATACCAGGCATGCTTGAGTTGAACATACATACATAAAGGCAAACCATTCATACACATAAAATACAAACAAACCCTAAAAAAACAATAAAAGAGGGGAACAATCATATGTCTTTAAAGCTGTACTTTACCAAAAAGAAAAGTGTTGGTATAATGTTATTGTGGAATGTATACAATTTATCCTTGTTCATTAAAATGCTGATTTCTCAAAGAAGACATCAGAAGATGGAAAGATCTCCCGTGCTCATGGATCAGTAGGATTAACATAGTGAAAATGGCCATTCTGCCAAAAGCAATCAACAGATTCAATGCAGTTCCCATCAGAATACCAACACAATTCTTTATGGACCTTGAAAGAAAAATTCTCAACTTCATATGGAAAACAAAAAATCCAGAATTTCCAAAACAATCCTGTACAACAACAGATCATCTGGAGGTATCCTCATCCCTGATCTCAAGTTGTACTACAGAGCAATAATAATAAAAACTGCTTGGTACTGGCATAGAAACAGAAAGGTGGATCAATGGAACCGAATAGAAGACCCAGAAATAAACCCACACACCTATGAATACTTGATTTTTTTTTACAAAGAAGTCAAAACCATTCAATGGAAAATAGACAGCATCTTCAACAAATGGTGCTGGTCCAACTGGATGTCTACATGCAGAAAAATGAAACTAGATCCATATTTATCACCCTGCACAAAACTAAAGTCCAAGTGGATCAAAGACCTCAATATAAAACCAGATACACTAAATCAATTAGAAGAAAAATTGGGAAGACCCTAGAACTCATTGGCACAGGAGAAAACTTCCTGAACAGAACACCATCAGCAAAGGCCCTAAGAGCAACAATCAATAAATGGGACCTCATGAAATGAAAAGCTTCTGTAAAGCAAAAAACACTGTCCTTAGAACAAAATGACAGCCTACAGATTGGGAAAGGATCTTCACCAACCGAACATCTGACAGAGGGCTGATATCTGAAATATATAAAGAACTAAAGAAGTTAAAAGGCAATAATTCAAGTAACCCAATTAAAAAAATGGGGTATGGAGCTAAACAGAGAATTCTCTGTAGAAGAATATAGAATAGCAGAGAAACACATAAGGAGATGTTCAACATCCCTAGCCATCACAGAGATGCAAATCAAAACGACCCTGAGATTATACCTTATACCCACCAGAATGGCTAAGATCAAAAACTCAAGAGATAATGCATGCTGGAGAGGCTGTGGAGAAAGGGGTACCCTCCTCCATTGCTGGTGGGAATGTCAATTGGTACAACCACTATAGAAATCAATCTGGTGCTTTCTCAGACAATTAGGAATAGTGCTACCTCAAGATCCAGCTATACCACTCCTAGACATATATCCAAAAGATGTTCAAGTACACAACAAAGACATTTGCTCAACAATGTTTATAGCAACCTTATTCGTAATAACCAAAACCTGGAGACAACCCAGATGTCCATCAATGGAGGAATGGATACAGAAATTGTGGTACTTTTATACAATAGGATACTACTCAGCAATTAAAAACAAGGAAATCATGAATATTGCAGGCAAATGGTGGGATCTAGAAAAAATCATCCTGAGTGAGGTATCCCAAAAGCAGAAAGACACACATGGTATATACTCACTTATATAGACCTATAAGATAGGATAAACATACTAAAATATGAACACCTAAAGAAGATAAACAAGAAAGAAGTCCAGGGGTAACATGATCAATCCTCATCTAGAAAGACAGAGGGGATGGACATTGGAAATAGGAGAAAACAAGTAACAGGACAGTAGCCTACCACAGAAAGCACCTGAAAGACTCTACTTAGCAGTGTATCAGAGCAGACGACGCTGAGACCCATAACCAAGCCTTCGGCAGAGTGTAGGGAATCATATGAAGGAAGGAGGAATTAGTATATCCTAGAGGAGACAGGGAGCCCCACAAGATCCAAATATATCTGAGCACAGGGGTCTTCTATGAGACTGTTTATCCAACCAAGGACTGTGCATGGATATAACCTACAACCCCTGCTCAGACATAGCCCATGGTAGCTCAATATCAAAGTGGGTTCCCTAGTAAGGGGGACAGGAATTGTTTCTGACATGAACTCATGAGCTTCCCCTCCCCCTTGAGGGAGGAGTAACCTTGCTAAGCCACAGATAATGACATTGCAACCATCCTGAAGATACCTGATAAACTAGGGCCAGACAGAAGGAGAGGACCCCCCTCTTAGTGGACTCGGAAGGGGGCAGGGAGGAGATGAGGGAGGGAGGGGAGGATTGGGAGGGAAAGAGGGAGTAGGCTACAGCTGGGATACAAGTGAATGTATAAAATGATTTAAAAATAAAAAATATTAATAAAAATAAATAAATAAATGAATAAATAAGTAAATAAATAAATAAAATGCTGATTTCTTTACCCCACTATCTGTTTTCAATCGCACATTGCACTGTGATGTTTATTCTAAGCATCATCTGTCTCAAGTTTGTGTAAAAATGCCACTATTTGTTCTCTGTAATTTCAGTAAAACAACCAGTCAATGCTATGCAATGGAGAGAATAGGGTGGGACATCCTGGTTGGGGGGAGGGGGAGAAAGGAGAAAGAAGAGAGTGGGAGGAGTCTGAGAGGGTAAAGAGGGGCAGGGAGGACTTGGAACTATGAGAGATGAACCAAACCTAAGATATGACTAAAAGCAAATAAAATGTGGGAAATCCAAAAGGGAGGAAACTATGCAGGCTTGGAGGGGAGGTTTAGGATGGAGTAATCATTGCCCTGCATTATGCTCTAGGTTAATTAAATAAATCCTAATCTCTGTGTGGTGATTTGGGTATACAGCTGGTTTAGGAATAACTGCTGTTTAACTAAAAGATAAATCAATAATAAATATTAATAATCAACAACAGAAATGGTTTTCCCTTTGGGACCTCCACAAAGACCCCTTCCTTTATATACCTTTAAATTAAAAAAAAAATAGCGTGCCAGGCGTGGTGGTTGAACCTTTAATCCCAGCACTCAGGGAGGCAGAGGTAGGTGGATCTGTGAGGTCAAGTAAAGCCTGGTCTACAAAACAAATCCAGGACAGCCAAGGCTACAGAGAGAAACTTTGTCTCAAAAATCCCTACCCCTTTCTCCCAAAGTTGTGTGTGTATATGTTTTGCCTACATGTACCACACACATTCCTGGTACCTGAGGAGGGCAGAAGAAAGTGGAGGGCCCTCTGGAACTGAAGTTACAGATGGATGTGAGGCAACATGTGAGTGCTGGGAATTGAATTTGGGTCCTATGGAAAAGCAACCAATGCTCTTCAAAGCTGAGACATCCCTCAGACCTTCATGTGGCATTTTACATTCTGAGGAAGGCACTTGTGCTGCATTTCTTTATTGAAATTGGTGCTACCATGGAATCTTGAGGAAGGATGTAAAGCTGGTCATGAAAGGGATGTTCCATCCTCAATGACCTCTAAGCTTATGCCTATATAGCTACCTATCATTGTGACTGAGCTCTGGCCAATATAAATACAAATAGTGAGATCTTAGTGTAGGTCTGAGATATTCAAGGTTCTATGGGCTTCTTCCTTTTCCTGTTTAACCTTGGAACAGCCTGTAGTCTACAGGAAGCCCTGCTACCTCCACATTCCTCCTTTTTATATTATTTATTTTATATATATGGATGTTAGAAAAAGAAGATGGGCAGGTTCAGGGTGGGGTGAGGGACAAAATTACCCTGTAAAAATGAGCTTTATTAGGAGATAGAAAGTTGTGATCATAGAGGGCCATGGCTGGGTCTTGGGGTAGGAGAGCTTTATGAGACACAATAAATCATTTCAGATGCAACATGACAGACAAAGCCTTAAAGGAAAGATGTCCCTTTAAAACCTAAAGAGGAGCCTCATTAAGAGTGATAGTTAAAATAAGAGTAACCAGGTAACCATCATAATGTGGTGAGGCTCAGGGAAATCCCCCCAATCACCAAAGAAAAAGATGTAACTTTTACAGAAGTTTTGAGGCCTGGTTGTGGTGGCACACACCTTTAATCCCAGCACTCAGGAGGCAGCTCTCTGTGAGGTCAAGGCCAACGTGGTCTATAGAGCTAGTTCTATTGGAGCTGAGGCCACACAGAGAAACACTGCCTCGAAAAACAAACAAACAGAAAAGAAGCCAGGCATGGTGGCACATGCCTGTAATACCAGCACTTGTAGAGGCAGAGACAGGCAGATTTCTGTGACTTCGAGGCCAGCCTGGTCTACAAAGGGAGTCCAGGACACTCAAGACAACACAGAGAAATCCTGTCTCAGAAAAAAAAAAAAAAAAAGAAAAGAAAAGTTGATACTACATTATTTATTTCTAAATAACATACATGATGAAGAGGAAAATACTAGCAGAAACATAAATTAGGGGCTGTTTAACCAGCACAGCATGGCTTCTTAACTCTCTGTGAGAGAGACAGAGAGAGAGAGAGAGAAGAGCTTAGTTATAAGGGGGCATGGCCTGTTTTCTTCAAGCCGAGATCTGGCCTTTTTGTTGTTGTTCTTGTTGTTTAACTTTAAAACTGTAGTTCACTTTATTTTGTATATTTTAATACATGCACATGTATGTATATATACATACTTTTGAGATATGCTTTTTTGTGATAAATGTATTAATTATATCTCAAAATAATCAAATCAATAGAGAGTGATGAATCTGACCTCAAGGAGTATCTTAAAGGGACAGGCTCATAATCTAACTAGTTGAATTCCAGTCAAGTAGTCTATGCCCACAGCAGAGTATTGAGATGACATGAATCAAAGCTCCAGAGATAGTCCGGTTGTTCTCTGCTTGTGATTTCTTGGTGCATACAACAGATATCAAATCATATGTTGGTGTGGGTCCATGCAATCACAGTGTTAAGTGTTTGTCACCTTTTTTGGAGTCCAGATGAGGGAGTCATTCTTATTTTGGTAGGGTATTTCCAAGAAATTCTTGAACCTGGTTTGCCCTGATACAATTTTAGTATACCCACTGTATCCCCACAGTTTCAACTCACCCCACTTAACATAGAGTGGTTCGTTTTCCATATCCAGGAAGAAGTCATGTATCAGTCTGTACTGGATAGTGACGCCTGACAAATGGTGCAATTTTTGTGTCCATCCAGAGCCACCATCATCCTCCATCAAAATGTTGTAAATCTGCTTGTAAAACTGAAGTCTCCTAGGACAGTGCACAGCATGAAAACCACTGTTTTACACAACATGGAGTAATGTAGATTAGGGTATACCTTGATCACAATACTGGGTCTGTTGTCATGTAGTTCAGGTTGGTCTGGAACTTCGAAATAGCCGAGGCTAGTCTTGAGCTCCTGATATCCCTGCCTCTACCTCTGAGTGTGTCAGCATACCTGGTGTTTGCTTCATGGTTTATTGTGTGATTGCCTTCAGTTCTTCATTTATGAACAGTCTGAATAACACAGCTTTATACTCTATGGGGTAACTTAGAATTGAAAGACCCCCTGAGGGTATCTTTCATCTGAGAGACCCCCTCCCAAGGATCAGCGAGTCCAGGCGTTCGGATGCAAACAGCAAGAGGCCTTATTGTATACACGGGTACCCGGGCGGAAAGCCACTCAGATGACTTTACGCGCCTTTCCGGGTGGAAAGCTGGGTTTTTTATAGGGTTAGAGCAGAAGCACTGATACAGAAGCGAGAAGCATAGTTACAGGGAGCTGATTGGCTCTTTCACATGAAACCATAACATGAATCAGGGTTGGCAGGGACACCAGAATTCCAGGAACTGGGTGGTCAAAACAATTATGACGACCTTGACTAGTGCCACCATATGTTGCTTTTCCCAGGACTCCTATCTCAGCTGGACCACCTGTCAGATATCCCATGAGGGTGGTCAGGACAAAGTTGTTTTTGGCTCAGTTGGGGCAGCCTTGACTGCAGATATCTTGAGGGGGGTGACTTAGCTGGATTTCTCAGAGTAATTTTTAGTTCCCATCCGGCCTTTACTATTTTTCCCAGAACTGTGGTACACCACAAAATGGCATGGCGTTAGCTATGTTTAACTCTGTTTAACTCAGGGTGATATGGGGTCTTTCAGAATATGGCATAAACTGATCTCAACAGTTGCAGTATGGCTTTTTCCCCTGAGTATGATGTGATCACCCCACTGTCATCTTAGAGTAGATATTACCTTGGTCTCATAGCCAGGGTACTGAAATATACAAAATAACATGGAAATAACTAAGTCTATGGCAATACCAATGGAGGCTATTAACCATCTTTAGTAGAAGGAAACTGGGATGGGTCATAGGACCCTCCCCTAAGATTATAGCCATTATTCCCTCCTGCTCTCTTCCCTATTTGCAAGTGATCTTGGGAAATGCTGGAGTATATAGGAAGTAAAAGGATGACTAAAAATAAGACTATTTATGCAGCTTTTGTGAGGTTGTCATGCATGGTGAGAATGTTGTTAGTCCTGCAATTCATCACAAAAACCAACTCCACCATTTTGGGCCAAAGTTAAAGCAAGTATTTATTAAATATTAAATACTAACCAAGAGATGGACTTTGGTCAGGCCACTCACCAGAATTTCCCAGCTGGAATGGCCTCCAGCCACATGTTGCCTGCAGGGGTTTACAAGGACAAACATGTAAATCACTGTACTTTCCAATGAGGTTTTGTTAATTCCGAAGAACTACAATTCCCAGCATTCCATGAAGTTCCAAGGTTCATGGGCAGGTGAGTCTTACAGGTTAATTTTGGGGCATTATAAATGCGATGGACTTTTTAGTCAGTTAGCTATTGTGGGCCTTTTTACATTCCTGTAAGTAACCCCTCACTTACGCTTCTATAATAAGCTCACTGATTTGCTAAGCCAGACTTGATGGAATCTTTACTTTGGTCTGTGTGAGGTGCCATACCTGTGATGAGGAGACATTTGTTTTACTGTACTTAAAGCGAGCTGACACACTCCATATAAGAAAGCCCATTTTTGTTTTAGTAGTGTCTGATTAATAACTTTTTCTCTTAAGTGAATTTAATGAGAATAATGAAAATTATCTAGTTTTATTTATCTAGTACCCATTTCCATTTTTTAAGAGTTGTGAAAATATATTTCCCTCTTCCATGGGATATACTTTCAAGTAATTGAAGCAAACTATCATTTTTCCTCAGATTGCTTTGGACCTAGGGTATATAGGTTGATGGTATGAAAATAGAAAAATTAAAGTATATAGATTATATTATATGATCATTATAGCAAATAATGTGCATTTAACCTAAAAGGAATAAACTTATTTTGTAAACCATAAGCCATACATGGGCTATATGATTGGATTTATAATCCATCTGCTTTTTATACAACTTTTAGTTTTCTTGGTATGATTTCACTTGGGATTGAATCTTGGCAAAGCCTTAGTCTGACAGCAGTTTTTAAAATACAGAATGTGCGAAAAGGAGAAAAGGATCTGTCATGTTTCTCAATTACAAAAGCACAGGGCAGAGAACAGCTTCGTTATCTCCCATTTCTTTCCATGAACTTGGGAAGCCAAAAGAGGGAGGGTTATAAGAACACACACGTTTCAGTTGAGAAAGAAAATAAACCTTGCTCTATATAGGTAAATGAGATACCTATCGAATGACCTCCCAGAGGTCAAGTAGGCCACTGTAGTTTAAAGGTATGCTCAGAAGGACTGCTTCTGCCATGATAGTACCCCAGTGTCTGTTGTCTCCTAAAGTCAGAAGAACTATGTAGGTGTTTCAAATTTCAAAGGGGCTCTGTGAGCTGGTTACATCATCTGCTTTGAAAGCCATTTAATCTGATCCCTCTAGAACTTTCTCTCCTTATTGTTTTACTTTTTTAAATTTTGTTTATCAAAGAAGCCAGACAGAGCACCAAGACATCAGGGCCAAAGGGCCAACTGGATGGAGAGAAGAGAGTTGAGATCCAGGAGAGGGGCTATGGACTGGGAAAAGAGAAGTGTCCTAGTCAGATCCAGCTAACCTATAAAGAAGTAATAAATTAATCCTGGTATCCATGTGGTGTGTGTGTGTGTGTGTGTGTGTGTGTGTGTGTGTGTGTGTGTGTGTGTGTATGCATGCACGCGCACACATGTACTTTATGGTGTATGGAGGGGTGTTTAGAGACAGTCTCTGAACTGAGATATTTAAAACTAGGCATCCAGCATGACTGCATATGAAGTGTAGTGTGACGTGTCAGGGAACTATATTAGCTATTTTTCTCATTACTGTAACAGAATAACTACGGAAAACAGCTTAAGGAAAGGTTTATTTTACCTTAACAGTTTGGAGATGTAGTCCATCATAACTGGTCCCATTGCATCTGCATTCAGAAAGCAGAGAGAAATGAAAGCTTCTCTCTCATTCGTCCTCCCTCTTTCCCTCCTTCCGATCCTTCCACCCCCTCTCCCTGTCCCTGTTAATTCATATGAGTACCCCAGTCCATGGGATGCTGGCTCCCACATTTATTGTATTTTCCTCTCTTTGTTAAATCTCTCTAGAACATCCCATCCCCAACCTTACCTACCTATGCACATAGATACTCCCAAAGATATATTTTTCTAGGTGTTTAAATACAGCCAGTTTGTCAATGAAGGTCATTACAGATGTTATAGAGTCATGTGGTGTTATGAGAAGCTGGGTTTGGTGACTGGTTCAACCAGATAATTGCTTTCTTTTTTGGCTGTGTACTTTACCTGTGTAATTTCTTTGTCCTCTCCTCTCTTCTTTCCTGTCAGCCATTTCTCCCTACCCCAAGTCTTACTCATCTTTTCCCCTGTAACTTTTGCTGTCTTCTAATTTTTAGATGGGGGAAAATGTTACACAAAGCAGGCCCAGTGCTATACTAACTTTGAAAATCCTTTTTTCAAAATGGGGGTTTGCTGGGGCCCAGAATTGCTTCTGAAATAGCCTCTAAACCAGTGGTTCTCAACCTTCCAAACGCTGCAACCTTTTAAAATAGTTCTTCATGTTATGGTGACACTCAACCACAAAATTATTTTCTTTGTTACTTCATAGCTGCAATTTTGCTACTGTTTTGAATTGTAATCTAAACATCCGATATGCAGATGATCTTAGGTAACCCCTGTGAAAGGGTCATTTGATACCCCTAAAGGGGTTGCTAAGCACTGTTCTAAATGGTAGGTGGTTTGTTTTATTTGGGGCACTATACCTCTGCTTACTTTCAGAAATCTAAACTATGAGGAGTTGTGTTTGGTCATTGTACCTGCTTGACAAAAATGCACAGAAGCTCTGGAATCTAAATCTCAGGCAGATGTCAGTGGAAGAAATTATATATGTGTGGCTTAAGAGGGAGTATATGGAGAACTGTATATGGGTTCCTCTCGACTCCTCTTGGTATACTTTTTCTGGGTGATTGCTATCATAAGCAATGACCCTGGGTCCAATTGCTATCCACTTAGTTTGTAAGTGGTACTAGACATAAGAGAAAATGATAAATGAAACAGAGGTACATAAGGAGGAAACAAGCAAACCTAAGTGCAACATGCTGATGAAATTGTAAGACAAATACATGTCTTCTGATCTCAGGTGTTTGGACCTTAAGCACTGTACTGCAAACTGTATACCTTTTCTTCTTAACATTCACTAGTTCTGCACTTCCCTCCCAAAGGAATTGCGTATGAGAAAATTGAATTTTTGTTTTTACATAATTCTTATTAGAATCTTGCTTTTAAACAATTCTTAATTGAAATGTAAATGAAGTATATATGTTCACAGTTCAAAATATACAAAGTAAAAAGAAAATATCAACTTGGCTTTTCCAACAGTTTTCCCCACTCTGTTCCCCAGTGTGAATTGCTTGTCCAAATTCCTATTATTTCTCTCACTCCCTAATACTAGCAATTAACCAATAAAAAGATATGTGTTCAACATTATCTCAAGTTAATACTTAAAGTAATGGTTTTCCTTGAAGAGATTAAACTTATTAATTATGGTCATGGAAGAGTCAATGCATTTCTAAATATGACTTATATCTTAGTTTGCATTTAAACTTAAGAGTATTATTGCAGTATATTCCATTATCATCATCATCATCATATGTGTGCACATATGTGTTTGTAATGTGTAAGGAGGGAGTGCAAGTGTGTCATAGCTCAAATATGGAGGTCAGGGGACAACTTGAAAAAGTCTGATTTTGGTCCCTCTATCTTTATGTGGGCTCATCAGGCTTCCCTTGCATGCCCTTTACCTGTTGATCATTCTCTCCTGCTCACATTTCTTTCTCATTTTTTTGAAAATCATTAAGGGTCAATTTGTTAAGAGTCACAAATAGGTATGCTGTTGGACTTTTGAGAAAATATTTTTAAAATGTTCTTAATTGGATTACTTGGTTTGTTGGTTTTTAACTTCTTGAGTTCTTTAAATGTTCCGGATATTATCTGTCAGATGTAGGGTTAGTGAAGATCTTTTCCCAGTCTGTAGACTATCATTTTGTTCTGTTTACAGTGTCCTTTGCTTTACAGAAGCTTTTCAGTTTCATGAAGTCTAATTTATTGATTGTTGATCAGTCTCTGTGGCAGTTCCATAGTAAGGGGAGCAGCGGCAGACTTGGTTGTCTGCTCTTTGATTACCTTCCCTTCTCGTGTTGTCCTTACTAGGCCACAGAGAAAGAATATCCAAACAGTACTGATGAGAACTGATATGCTTGGGTCAGATAGTAGGGGAGCAGGACCTCTTCTATCAGTGGACTAGGTGAGAGACATATGGGAGGAAGAGGGAGAGAGAGAGTATGGGACCAGGAGGAGATGAGGGAGGGGGCTACAGTTGAAATACAAGGTGAATAAATTGTAATAATAATAATAATTTAAAAAATAAATAAAATGTTCTTAGATCCACATTTTTATTTTTATTTTTATTTTTTATTTATTTTTATTTTTTATTAATTACACTTTATTCATTTTGTATCCCCCCATAGGCCCCTCCCTCCTCCCCTCGCAGTCCCACCCTCTTTCCCGTTTCTGCATGCATGCCCCTCCCCAAGTCCACTGATAGGGGAGGTTCTCCTCTCCTTTCTGATCTTAGTCTATCAGTTCTCATCAAAAGTGGCTGCATTGTTCTCTTCTGTGGCCTGGTAGGGCTGCTCCCCCCTCAGGGGGAGGTGATCAAAGAGCAGGACAATCAGATTATGTCAGAGGCAGTCCCTCTTCCTATTACTAGGTAACCCACTTGGACACTGACCTGCCATGGGCTACATCTGTGCAGGGGTTCTAAATTATCTCCATGAATAGTCCTTGGTTGGAGTATGAGTCTCTGGGAAGTTCCCTGTGTTCAAATTTTCTTGTTCTGTTGCTCTCCTTGTGGAGTTCCTGTCCTCTCCAGCTCTTACTATTTTTTATTACAATTTATTCAACTTGTATCCCAACTATAGCCCTCATGCTTGTCTCTTCCTAATCCCATTCTCCCTCATCACCTCCCATGCCCCTTCCCCAGTCCACTGATAGGGGAAAACCTCCTCCTCTTCCATCTGACCCTAGCCTATCAGGTCTCATCAGGATTGGCTGTATTGTCTTCCTCTGTGGCCTTGTAAGGCTGCCCACCCCCTCAGGGGGAGGTAATCAAAGAGCAGGACAATCAGTTCATGTCAGAGGCAGTCCCTCTTCCCATTTCTATGGAACCCACTTGGACACTGAACTGCCATGGGCTACATCTGTGTAGGGGTTCTAGGTTATCTCCCTGCATAATCCTTGGTTGGAGTATCAGTCTCAGAAAAGACCCCTGTGCTCAGATTCCTTGGTTCTGTGGTTCTCTTTGTGAAACTCCAGACCCTTCCAGATCTTTCTCTATCCCCCTACTTTCATAAGATTCCTTGCACTCTGCCCAAAGTTTGGCTATGAGTCTCAGTATCCACTTTATATACCCTGCTGGGCGGAGTCTTTAAAAGGCCCTCTATGGTAGGCTCTTGTCTTGTTCCTTGTTTTTCTCTTCTTCCAGTGTCTATCCCAACTGCCTTTCTGAATGAGGACTGAGAATCTTACCAGGGTTCTCCTTCTTGCTTAGCTTCTTTAGGTGTAGATATTTTAGTATGTTTATCTTATACTATATGTCTATTATCCACTTATAAGTGAGTATATACCATGTGTGTCTTTCTGCTTCTGGGATACCTCACTCAGGATGATCATTTCTAGTTCCCACCATTTGCCTGCAAATTTCATGATTTCCTTTTTTTTTTCAGTTTCTTTTATTTTTATTTTTTATATTAATTACAGTTTGTTCAATTTGTATTCTAACTGTAGCTCCCTCTCTTATTCCCTCCCAATCTCACCCTCCCTTCCTCATCTCCTCCCAAGTCCCTCTCCAACTCCACTGATAGGGAAGGTCCTCCTCCCCTTCCATCTGAACTTAGCTTATCAGGTCTCATCAGAGCTGGATGTATTGTCCTCTTCTGTGGCTTGGCAAGGTTGCACCCTCCTCTTGGGGGGTAGATCAAACAGCCAGCCACTGAGTTTATGTCAGAGACAGTCCCTGTTTCCCTTATTAAGAGACCCAGTTGGAGACTGAGCTGCCATGCGCTACATCTGAGCAGGGGTTCTAGGTTATACCCATGAATGGTCTTTGGTTGGAGTATCAGTCTCACAAAAGGCCCCTGTGCCCAGATATTTTAGTTCTGTTGTTCTCCTTGTGGAGTTCCTGTCCTCTCCAGGTTTTACTATCTTGCCCTGTTTTCATAGGATTCCCTGCACTCTGCCCAAAGTTTGGCTGTGATTCTCAGCATATGTTTTGATACCTTGATGGGTAGAGTCTTTCAAAGACCATCTATGGTAGGCTCTGTCTTGTACCCTGTTTTCTCCCTCTTCTGATGTCTGTCCCATTTGCCCTTCTAAGTGAGGACTGATCAGCTTACCCAGGCTCTTCCTTCTTGCTTAGCTTCTTTAGGTGTATAGATTTTAGTATGTTTATCTTATATTATAGGTCTAGTATCCACTTATGAATATATACCACGTGTGTCTTTCTGCTTCTAGGATACCTCACTCAGGATGACAAATAGTTCCCACCATTTGCCTGCAAATTTCATGATTTCCTTGTTTTTAATTGATGAATAATATTCCATTGTGTAAATGTACCACAATTTTTGGATCCATTCCTCAAATAAAAGACACCTGGGTTATTTCCAGGTTCTGGCTATTAAGAATAAAGCTGCTATTAACATGGTTGAGCAAATGCCCTTATTGTGTACTTGAGAAGAGTTTGGGTATATGCCTAGGAGTGGTATAGCTGGATCTTGAGGAAGCACTATTCCTAATTTTCTGAGAAAGTGCCAGGTTGATTTCCAAGGTGGTTCTACAACTTTACATTCCCACCAGCAATACAGGAGGGTTCCCCTTTCTCCACATCCTCTTCAGCATGTATTGTCACTTGAGTTTTTGATCTTATCCATTCTGATGGGTGTAAGATGAAATCCCAGGGTCATTTTGATTTGCATTTCCATGATGACTAAGGACATTTGGAATTTCTGTAAGTGTTTCTCTGCCATTCGATATTCCTCAATTGAGAATTCTCTGTTTAGCTCTGTATCCCACTTTTTTTTTCATTTTTAAATTCTTTATTAATTACACTTTATTCACTTTTTATCCCCCCTGTGGTTCCCTTCCTACTCTTCTACTCCCACTCCCTCCCTTCTTCCACACTCTGCTTGCATGCCCCTACCCAAGTCAACTGATAGGGGAGGACTTCTTTTCTTCCCTTCTGATCCTAGTCAATTAGTTCTCATCAGAAGTGGCTGCATTGTCTTCTTCTGTGGCCTGGTAATGCTGCTCCCCCCTCAGGGGGAGGTAATTAAAGAGCAGGCCAATCAGTTCATGTCAGAGGCAGTCCCTGTTCCTATTACAATGGAACATACTTAGATACTTAACTGCCTTGGGCTACATCTGTTCAGGGGTCTTAGGTTATCTCCATGCATAGTCCTTGGTTGGAGTATCAGTCTCAGGAAAGACCCCTGTGCACAGATTTTTTGGTTCTGTTGCTCTCCTTGTGGAGTTCCTGTCCTAAACAGATCTTACTGTTTCCCACTTCTTTCCTAAGATTCCCTGCACTGTGCCCAAAGGTTGCTCATAAGTCTCAGCATCTGCATTGATAGTCTGCAGGGCAGAGCCTTTCAGAGGTCCTCTGTGTCAGGCTCCTGACTTGTTTCCTCTTTTCTCCTTCTTCTGTTGTCCATCCTCTTTGCCTTTCTGGATAGGAATTGAGCATTTTAGCAAGAGTCCTCCCTCTTGATTAGTTTCTTTAGGTGTACAGATTTTAGTAGGTTCATCCTATATTATAGGTCTATATGAGTGAGTATATACCATGAGCGTCTTTCTGCTTCTGGGATAGCTCACTCTGGATGATCTTTTCCAAATCTCACCATTTACCTGAAAATTTCATGATTTCCTTGTTTTTTATTGCTGAGCAATATTCCATTGTGTAGCTGTACCACAATTTTTGTACCATTCCTCCACTGAGGGGCATCTGGGCTGTTTCCAGCTTCTGGTTATTACAAATAAGGCTGCTACAAACATGGTTGAGTAAATGTCCTTATTGTGTACTTGAGCCTCTTTTGGGTA
This sequence comes from Psammomys obesus, assembly GCF_907164565.1. Taxonomy (NCBI): domain Eukaryota; kingdom Metazoa; phylum Chordata; class Mammalia; order Rodentia; family Muridae; genus Psammomys; species Psammomys obesus. The sequence goes on along the minus strand of NW_026592481.1, from coordinate 2,681,007 downwards.
TATGCCTAGGAGTGGTATAGCTGCATCTTGAGGAAGCACTATTCCTAGTTGTCTGAGGAAGGGCAAGATTGCTTTCCAGACTGGTTGTACAAGTTTACATTCCCACCAGCAGTGGAGGAGGGTTCCCCTTTCTCCACAACCTCTCCAGCATGTGTTGTCTCTTGAGTTTTTGATCTTAGCCATTCTGATGGGTGTAAGGCAGAGTGAATGGAATTCTATGTAAGAAGTGGGAAATAGTAAGAGCTGGAGGGGACGGGAACTCCACAAGGAGAGCAACAGAACAAGATAATTTGAACACAGGGAACTTCCCAGAGACTCAGACTCCAACCAAGGACTATGCGTGGAGATGACCTGGAACCCCTGCACAGGTGTAGCCCATGGCAGTTCAGTGTCCAAGTGGGTTACATAGTAATGGGAAGAGGGACTGCCTCTGACATAATCTGATTGGCCTGCTCGTTGATCACTTCCCCCTGAGGGGGGAGCAGCCTTATCAGGCCACAGTAGAGGACAATACAGCCACTTTTGATGAGAACTGATAGACTAAGATCAGAAAGAAGAGGAGAACTTCCCCTATCAGTGGACTTGGGGAGTGACATGCTGCAGAAAGGGGAGGGAGGGTGGGATCGGGAGGGGAGGAGGGAGGGGCTTATGGGGAGATACAAAATGAATAAAGTGTAATTAATAAAAAATTTTAAAAAAATGATAAACGTCCTTAGTCATAAGGGAAATGCAAATCAAAACGACCCTAAGATTCTACCTGTATCCCACTTTTAATTGGATTACTTGAGTTGATGCTGTTTAACTTCTTGAGTTCTTTATATATTCTGGATATTAGCCCTCTGTCAGATATAGGGTTGATGCAAATCCTTTCCTAGTGTATAGGTTGTCGTTTTGTTCTGACTACAGTGTCCTTTGCTTTACAGAAGTTTTTCAGTTTCATGAGCTCCCATTTATTGATTGTTGATCTTAGAGCCTGTGCTGTTGGTGTTCTGTTCAGGAAGTTGTCTCCTGTACCAATGAGCTCAAAGCTCTTCCCCACTTTTATTTCTAATAGATTTAGTGTGTCTAGTTTTATGTTAAGGTCTTTGATACACTTGGACTTTAGTTGTGTGCAGGGTGCTAAGTATGGATCTATTTGCATTTTTCTACATGTAGATATCCAGTTACTCCAGCACCATTTGTTGAAGATGCTATCTTTTTTCCATTGTATGGAAACTTTGTCAAAAATCAGGCGACCATAAATGTGGGTTTATTTCTGGGTGTTCTATTCGATTCCATTGATCCACCAGTCTGTTTCTGTGCCAGTACAATGCAGTTTTTATTACTGTTGCCCTATAGTACAGCTTGAGATCTGGGATGGAGATATCTCCAGAAGACCTTTTATTGTAGAGGATTATTTCAGTGATTCTAGGTTTCTTGTTATTCCATATGAAGTTGAGCCTTTTTCTTTTAAGTTCTGTAAAGAATTGTGTTGGTAATTTGATGGGGATTGCATTGAGTTGGTAGATTGCTTTTGGTAAGATGACCATTTTTATTATGTTAATCCTGCCAAACAATGAGCATGGGAGATCTTTCCATCTTCTGATATTTTTCCTCTATTTCTTTCTTCAGATACTGGAATTTTTTTTTTCCATACAAGTCTTTGACTTGCTTAGTCAGAGTTACACCAAGGTACTTTATGTCTTTTGTGGCTATTGTGAAAAGTGTTTTTTCACTGATTTTGTTCTCAGCCCTTTTTTTTTTTTTTTTCTGTAT
>NW_026592481.1:2610347-2679152 GCF_907164565.1 Psammomys obesus | reverse complement strand
TTAGTGATTTTTTTTTTTTTTTTTTTTTTTTTTTTTTTTTTTTTTTTTTTTTTTTGTTTTTTTTTTTTTTTTTTTTTTTTTTTTTTTTTTTTTTTTTTTTTTTTAGTTAATTTTGTTTCCAGCCACTTTGCTGAAAGAGTTTATCAGCTGAAGGAGTTCCCTGGTAGAACTTTTGGAGTCACTCATGTATACTGTCATGTCATCTGCGAACAGCTGTAATTTGAATTCTTCCTTTCCTTTTTTTTATTATTATTATTAATTGCACTTTATTCATTTTGTATCCCCCCATAAGCTCCTCCCTCCTCCCCTCCCCATCCCACCCTACCTCCCCTTTCTTCATACATGCTCCTCCCCACGTCCACTGATAGGGGAGGTCCTCTCTCCTTCCTTCTGATCTTAGTCTATCAGAACACATCAGGAATGACTGCATTGTCTTCTGTGGCCTGGTAAGGCTGCTCCCCCGCTCAGGGGGAGGTGATCAAAAAGCAGGCCAATCAGTTTATATCAGAGGCAGTCCCTCTTCCAATCACTATGTAAGCCACATGGACACTAAGGTGCCATGGGCTACATCTGTGCAGGGGTTCTAGGTTATCTCCATGAATAGTCCTTGGTTGGAGTATGAGTCTCTGGGAAGTTCCCTGTGTTCAAATTATCTTGTTCTGTTGTTCTCCTTGTGGAGTTCCCGTCCTCTCCAGCTCCCACTATCTCCCACTTCTTACATAAAATTCCATTCACTCTGCCCAACAGTTGGCCATCAGGCTCAACATCTGTTTTGATAGTCTGCAGGGCAGAGGCTTTCAGAGGCCCTCTGTAGCAGGTTCCGAGGTTGTTTCCTGTTTTCTTCTTCTTCTGAAGTCCATCCTCTTTGCCTTTCAGGTGGGGATTGAGCGTTTTAGTTAGGGTCCTCTCTTTTGCTTAGTTTGTTTAGATGTACCGATTTTAGTGGGTTTATCCTATGCTGTATGTTTATATGAGTGAGTATATACCGTGAGTGTCTTTTTGCTTCTGGGACAACTCACTCAGGATGATCCTTTCCAGGTCCCACCATTTACCTGCAAATTTCATGATTTCCTTATTTTTCACTGCTGAGTAATACTCCATTGTATAGATGTACCACAATTTCTCCATTAGAGGGGCATCTGGGCTGTTTCCAGCTTCTGGCTATTACAAATAAAGCAGCTACAAACATGGTTGAGCAAATGTCCTTTTTGTGTACTTGAGCCTCTTTTGGATATATGCCTAGGAGTGGTATGGCTTGATCTTAAGGAAGCGCTATTCCTAGTTGTCTTTGAAAGCGCCAGATTGCTTCCCAGAGTAGTTGTACAAGTTTACATTCCCAAGAGCAGTGGAGGAAGGTTTGCCTTTCTCCACAACCTCTCCAGCATGTGTTGTCACTTGAGTTTTTGATCTTGGCCATTGTGATGGGTGTAAGGTGAAATCTCAGGGTTCTTTTGATTTGCATTTCCCTAATGGCTAATGAGGTTGAGCATTTCTTTAAATGCTTCTCTGCCATTCAATATTCCTCTACAGAGAGTTCTCTGTTTAGCTCTGTTCCCCATTTTTTAAGTGGATTACTTGGTTTGCTGCTTTTCAGCTTCTTTAGTTCTTTATATATACTGGATATGAGTCCTCTGTCAGATAAAGGGTTGGTGAACATTCTTTCCCAATCTGTAGGCAGTCGCTTTGTTTTGATGACAGTGTCCTTTGCTTTACAGAAGCTTTTCAGTTTCAGGAGATCCCATTTATTGATTGTTGCTCTTAGAGCCTGTGCTGTTGGTGTTCTGTTCAGGATGTTCTCTCCTATACCAATGAGTTGTAGGGTATTCCCCACTTTTTTTTCTAGCCGATTTAATGTGTCTGGTTTTATGTTGAGGTCTTTGATCCACTTGGACTTCAGTTTTGTGCAGGGTGATAAGTTTGGGTCTATTTTTATTTTTCTACATGTAGACATCCAGTTAGACCAGCACCATTTGTTGAAGATGCTATCTTTTTTCCATTGTATGGTTTTGGCATCTTTGTCAAAAATCAGGTGTCCAAAAGTGTGGGTTTATTTCTGGGTCTTCTGTTCGATTCCATTGATCCACCATTCTCTTTCTATGCCAGTACCATGCAGTTTTTATAACTGTTGCTCTATAGTACAGCTTGAGATCAGGGATGGAGATACCCCCAGAAGATCTTTTATTGTAGAGGATTGTTTTAGCAATTCTGGGTTTCATGTTATTCCATACGAAGTTGAGAATTTTTCTTTCCAGGTCTATAAAGAATTGTGTTGGCAATTTGATGGGAATTGCATTCAATCTGTAGATTGCTTTTGGTAAGATGGCCATTTTTACTATGTTAATCCTGCCAAGCCATGAGCATGGGAGATCTTTCCATCTTCTGATATCTTCTTCTAATTCTTTCTTCAGAGACTTGAATTTTTTTTCATACAAGTCTTTGACTTGTTTGGTTAGGGTTACACCAAGGTACTTTATGTCATTTGTGGCTATTGTGAAGGGTGTTGTTTCCCTAATTTCTTTCTTAGCCCTTTTGTCTTTTGTATACAGGAGGGCTACTGATTTTTTTGAGTTAATTTTGTATCCAGCCACTTTGCTGAAGGTGTTTATCAGCCGTAGGAGTTCCCTGGTAGAGTTTTTGGGGTCACTCATGTATACTATCATATCATCTGCAAATAGTGATAATTTGACTTCTTCTTTTCCAATCTGTATCCCCTTGATCTCCTTCAACTGTCTTATTGCTCTAGCAAGGACTTCCAGCACTATGTTGAAGAGATATGGAGAGAGTGGGCAGCCTTGTCTTGTCCCTGATTTTAGTGGGATTGTTTTAAGTTTCTCTCTGTTCAGTTTGGTGTTGGCTATAGGCTTGCTGTATATCGCCTTTACTATATTTAGGTATGTGCCTTGTATCCCTGATCTCTCCAGTACTTTAAACATGAATGGATGTTGGATTTTGTCAAATGCTTTTTCAGCATCTAGGGAGATTATCATGTGGTTTTTTTCTTTCAGTTTGTTAATATGGTGGATCACATTGATGGATTTCCGTATATTGGACCACCGCTGCATACCTGGGATGAAGCCTATTTGGTCATAGTGGATAATATCTTTGATGTGTTCTTGGATCCGGTTTGCAAGTATTTTGTTAAGTATTTTTGCATCAATGTTCATAAGGGAGATTGGCCTGAAATTCTCTTTCTTTGTTGAGTCTTTGGGAGGTTTAGGTACCAAGGTGATTGTGGCTTCATGGAATGAGTTTGGTAATGTTCCTTCTGTTTCTATTTTGTGGAATAGTTTGAAGAGAATTGGAGTTAGCTCTTCTTTGAAGGTCTGGTAGAATTCTGCGCTGAAGCCATCTGGTCCTGGGCTTTTTTTGGATGGGAGACTTTTGATTACTGCTTCTATTTCTTTGGGGGATATAGGACTATTTAATTGATTTACCTGGTCCTGATTCAGCTTTGGTGAGTCAAATTGATCAAGAAAATTGTCCATTTCATTTAGATTTTCAAATTTTGTTGAGTATAGACTTTTGAAGTAAGTCCTAATGATTGTTTGGATTTCCTCAGTGTCTGTAGTTATGTCCCCCCTTTCATTTCTGATTTTGTTGATTTGGGTGGTGTCTCTCTGCCTTTTAGTTAGCTTGGCTAAGTGTTTGTCGATCTTGTTGATTTTCTCAAAGAACCAGCTCTTGGTTTCATTGATTCTTTGAATTGTTTTATTTGTTTCTAATTGATTGATTTCAGCCCTGAGTTTGATTATTTCCAGCCGTCTACTCCTTTTTGGTGTGTCTGCTTCTTCTTTTTCTAGGGTTTTTAAGTGGGCCATTAAGTTGCTTGAATGAGCTGTCTCGAATTTCTTCTTGAAGGCACTTAGTGCTATGAACTTTCCTCTTAGCACTGCTTTCATTGTGTCCCACAAGTTAGGGTATGTTGTGTCTTCATTTTCATTGAGTTCTAGAAAGGCTTTAATTTCTTTCTTTATTTCTTCCCTGACCCAGCTGTCATTTAGTAACAAGTTGTTTAGTTTCCATGTGTGTATAGGCTTTTTGCTATTTCTGTTGTTGTTGAAGTCCAGCTTTGTTCCATGGTGATCAGACAGGATACAAAGTATTATTTCAGTCTTCTTGTATCTGTTGAGGCTTGCTTTGTGACCAACTATATGGTCTATTTTGGAGAAGGTTCCATGAGGTGCTGAGAAGAAGGTAAATTCTTTTGTGTTTGGGTGTAAAGTTCTGTAAATGTCTGTGAGGTCCATTTGATTCATGACCTCTGTCAGAGATATTGTTTCTTTGTTTAATTTCTGTTTTGTTGACCTGTCCTTTGTTGAGAGTGGGGTGTTGAAGTCTCCCACTATTAATGTGTGGGGATCTATATGTGGTTTAAATTTTATCAATTTTTCTTTTACAACTGTGGGTGCTCTTGTATTTGGGGCATAGATGTTCAGGATTGTGATGTCTTTCTGGTGGAATTTTCCCTTGATGAGTATGAAGTGTCCTTCCCCATCTCTTTTTATTAATTTTGGTTGAAAGTCTATTTTATCAGATATTAGAATGGCTACTCCTGCTTGTTTCTTGGGTCCATTTGCTTGGAAAGTCGTCTTCCAACCTTTTTCCCTCAGGTAATGTCTATCTTTGTGCCTTAGGTGTGTTTCTTGTATGCAACAGATTGCTGGGTTTTGTTTACATATCCATTCTGTTAATCTGTGTCTTTTTACTGGAGAGTTGAGTTCATTGATGTTGAGAGAGATTAATGACCAGTGGCTGTTAGATCCTTTGATTTTGATGTTGGCTGTGTTCATAAGGTTGTGTGCTTGGTTGTTTTTTGTTTTGCTCTAGTAAGGTTAATTATTTCCTGTGTTTTCTTGACAGAAGCTAATTTTCTTGGGTTGTATTTTCCCTTCCAGTGTCTTCTGTAATGCTGGATTTGTGTGTAGGTATTGTTGAAATTTGTTTTTGTCATTGAATATCTTGTTTTCTCCGTCTATGAAGACTGAGAGTTTTGCAGGGTATACTAGCCTGGGTTGACATCTGTGTTCTCTTAGGGTCTGCATGATATCTGTCCAGGCCCTTCTGGCTTTCATAGTCTCTGTTGAAAAGTCAGGTGTGATTCTAATGGGTTTGCCGTTATATGTTACTTGGCCTTTTTCCCTTGCAGCTTTTAGTATTTTTTCTTTGTTCTGTATACTTACTGTTTTGATTATTATGTGGCGGGAGGATTTTCTTTTCTGGTCAAATTTGTTGGGTGTTCTATAGGCCTCATGTATCCTTATTGGCTTCTCCTTTAAGTTGGGGAAATTTTCTTCAATGATTTTGTTGAAAATATTTTCTGGGCCTTGGAGAAGGGAGTCTTCTTTTTCCTCTATACCTATTATTCTTAGGTTTTGTCTTTTCATATTGTCTTGGATTTCTTGGACGGTCTGTGTCAGGAATTTTTTGGATTTAACATTTTCTTTGACAGATACATCGATTTCTTCCATTGTATCTTCTACACCTGTACACCTGAGATTCTTTCTTCCATCTCTTGTAGTCTGTTGGTTATGCTTACCTCTGTAGTTCCTGTTTTCTTCCCTAGATTCTTCCTCTCCATTATTTCCTCCATTTGTGTTTTCTTTAATTTTTCTAGTTCTATCTTCAGGTCTTGATTTGTTTTGTTTACTTCCTTCACCTGTCTGATTGTACTTTTCTGTTTTTCTTTTAATTCCTTCAACTCTGTTTCTTTTATTTCATTCAGTGCTTTAAGTATTTCCTTTCTAAAGGCCATAAACTGTTTGGGTGCAGCTTCCTCTATTTCTTTAAGGATGGCAATATTCTGTTTGAGTTTATCTTCCTCTATGTCTTTACGTATCTTATTTGTTTCCTCTGTTATCATCTTCATGAGCATAGTTGTTAGGTCATCTTCTTGGATTTCAGTTATGCTGGGGTGTCCAGGGCTACTTGCCCCTGGGTAACTCGGTTCTGGAGATGCCATATTGCTCTGTCTTTTGTTGCTTGAGCTTTTATGCTGGCTGCTACCCCTTGTGCTATCTTAGGTGTTTGGGGTTATTTTCTGGTGGTTCCTGGGGATCCTGTGGTGGAAAGAATCCCCTTTGAAGAAAGCTGTTTTTTCCTGAAGGATGTCTTCTCAGCCTTTTGGGTATAATCTCTAGATCACTGGCGTTTTTTCAGGAGTTTGTGCTGTTTACCTCAGGGATAGAGACCTGAGTGGTAACTGTGGTCTTTGTTAGTCGAGAGGGTTCTCCTCTCACCCAGGGAAGTCCTGAGGACAGCTGCCCTGTTTCTGGGTTTCTTGCTGTAAATTTAATGATCAGCTGCTGTGACCCAGTTGGACACCTGGCGCGCAGCAACTGTTTGTGCCTGTGTCTGGAGCACAGCTGAGTGATGGCGGCTCGGCCCCACCTGTATGCTAGACTTTTTCCAGGGAAGGATTGGGTGATTTAAGTCAGTACAGTTTCCTTCCTTCCCTGTGGATTCTCTGGAGACAGGGACTCCCAATCTCTTTTTTTGCCCTGGTGTGCACTGCTCAGTCTCCGCCAGCTGGCTGGACGCAAAAACTGCCTGTGTCTGGAGCACAGCTGAGTGATGGTGGCTCAGGAGACCTTTTCGGGGTGGGGGTGTCGGCTGAGTGCTCTGAGATCAGACCAGCTGTTTCCCTCCCTGTGTGTTTGCACCGGACAGTGAAACTCATTTGCTGGTGCCCTGGTGCCCACAGTTCTATCTCAGGTGGCGAATCAGGCGCGCAGGCAGGCAGGGCTCTGTGCCGGAGCCTGGGTCCCCAGCTCTGGCTCCGGGCTGGATCCTGGGGCGCCCGTGGAACCCAAGTCTTTTCCAGGGGATGTCTGGGTGACCTAAGGTCGGTCCCAATTGTTTCCTGTATCATGGGGTTATCTCTCAACTGAAAATTCCAGTCTCTTATAGTGTGGTGCGCAAGGTTCAGTCTGGGACGGTGACCAGAGACACTGGCTTGTGGCTCTGGGCTGGGGCTGGGGCTGGGGCTGGGGCTGGCGGCCAGTAGCCAAGTGTCTGGTGGAACCGGGATCTCTTCTGTGGTTTAGCCGGGTGAGTTAAAAGCTGATTGAATCCCCCACCGTGGGGTATCCTCTCACCTGGGAAACACAGTGACTGTGTTTTATGGCCTCGAGTTCTTATTGCTGGTCACTGTGCTGATCCTGCTGCTGCTGCTCAGAATGAGAGTCCTCCAGGTGCCACCATCTTGCCCCGCCGCTCCGAATTCTTCCTTTTCAAACTGAATCTCCTTGAACTTTTTTATGTTTCTTATTGCTCTTGCAAGGACTTCAAGAGCTATGTTGAAAAGGTATAGAGAGTGGGCAGCCTTGTCTTGTCCCTGATTTCAGTGGGATTGATTTAAGTTTCTCTCCATTTAGTTTGATGTTGGCTATAGGCTTGTTGTATATTGCCTTTACTATGTTTAGGTAAGTGCCTTTTATCCCTGATCTCTCTAGAACTTTGAGCATAAACGAATGTTGGATTTTATCAAATGCTTTTTCAGCATCTAAGGAGATCACTATGTGTTTCTTTTTCTTTTATTTTGTTTATATGGTGGATAACATTGATGGATGTCCATATAGAACCACACCTGCATTCCTAGGATGAAGTGTACTTGGTCATAATCGATGATAACTATGATGTGTTCTTAGATTCTGTTTGCCAGTATCTTGTTGAGTATTTTTGCATCAATGTTCATAAAGATCCATATTTTTTAAAGTTGATGTTTTATATTTATGTTCCTCTCAATCTGAAAGCCTTATTTTCTTAAGGATGTAGTAACAGTATAGTTCAACAAAATAGATATTTGTGGCAGCCAAGGTTGAGTAATTAATGAGTTGAAAAGCTTTTGAGCAGGAGAGGAAAAAATGGCCCAGTCTTGACATCTTTATTCCTATACATTTAAATCTAATAAGTTCTGTTGAAATAAAAGCATCACAATTGGAACACAATGATGGCCAGTTGGCTCAAATGGAAAAGTGTTTGCCACCAAAGCTCATGACCTGAGTTTGGTCTCCAGGACCCAAACAGTAGAAGCAGAGAACTGACTCACAGAAGTTGTCCTCTGACCTCCACATATATGCCATGGCATGCATAGATACATACACACACATACACCGCTCAATAATATATATGTAATATTGTGTACATAATTTTTAAAAAATAAAGCACTCTAGTACATATTCTTGTCCTGTATTCCCAGGTTCTCTTCATCCCCCTTCCCTAATACACATGTGAAAAATTAGAAGGAAATATGAGAGCTGAAATGAGATATAGACAAAGATGCTATGAGGATACTTAGATATGTTTTTTTTTTTTCTGAAGAAGTTAGGGTATTTTCTTATTTTTTTTGCATTGTTTTATTGTGTTTCCTAAGACGAGGTTTCTCTGTGTAGCCCTGACTGGCTGTCCTGGAACTCATTCTGTAGACCAGGCTTGCCTCAAAGTCCGAGATCTGCCTGCCTCAGCCTCCCAAGTGCTGAGATTAAAGGTGGGCTCCACCATACACATTTTGAACTACTTTCTATACATATAAATTTGCTATTCAAAAAATATCATTTCCATAAGGGTCTGAAGAGATGGCTCAGTGTTTAAATAAATAAATAAAGCATTTCCTGAGCTTGCAGAGGATCTGGGTTCATTTCTCATCTCCCACATTGTGCCTCACAACAATATATAACTCCAGTTCCAGGGGAACTGACATCTTCTGACCTGCAGGGGTACCAATTATGCATGTTGTGAACATATATGCATGCAGACAAAACATTAATACACATCAAATAAATAAACCTAAAAATAATTAAACAATGACATTTGCATGGGGCAATACAATACACTCTTTTGCCTCTGGCTTTTAGGTAACAAAATGCCTTTGAGATTCGCTCATGATATAGTATGTATGTTCTAGTTTAATTGATCTGGCTTTGATAAATATCCAACGGAAAAGCAATTTAGAAAATAAGAGGTTTGTTGAGCTTACATTTTGAGGTTATCATTCATCATTGTAGAGAACTCAAGGCAGTGAAGAGTAGAAAGAAATGCATACAGTTATGCTTACTACGTAACTCTCATTCTCCATTCTTATATGACACTGGTCACAAATCCAGTGACTGGTACTGTCCTGTAGTGGGCTGAGTCTTCCCACATTAATTGACTTTAATTAAGATGATCCTCCTGAGAAATGACCACAAGCCAATCCAATGTGGACATTCTATAATTGAAACTTTCTTATTAGGCGAGTCTAGGTTGTGTCAAGTTAACAATGAAAAGTAACCATCAAAATCTTTTAATAGACTGTTCTTTTTAAATTCTGTCTATTGAGTTACCATTTGAAATACATTGAGATTATTTTCATTTTTTAATTAAATTTTAATTTTTTATATTAATGACAACTTATTCATTTTCTATCCCAGCTGTAACCCCCTCCTTCATTCCCTCCCAATCCCACTCCCCTCCCTCATCTCCTCCCATTCCCCTCTCCAAGGCAACTGATAGGAGAGGTCCTCCTCCCCTTCTATCAGACCATAGTTTATCAGGTCTCATCAGGATTGGCTGCATTCATTTTTGACCACTGATAATGCAGCTGTGGATACTGACATTATAGTGTTTATATAAGTGGCTGAGGAGATGGCTTAGAGGGTTAAACGCTTCCCGTGCAAACATGAGGACTTTAGTTCAGATTCCCTGTACCTTCATAAACAGCCTAGTTGTATGTTTCTGCAGTTTTTGTACTAGTTAGATGGAAATAAGGCAGGTTTCTGGAGCTCACTGGCCAGCCACCTCACGTGTGTGAGTGTCAGATTCAGTGAGAGACCCTGTCTTAAAAACTAAGGAAGTTCTGTTGCTCTTGGCCCAAAGATACTCCAACCAAGGACCATTCATGGAGATAACCTAGAATCCCTGCACAGATGTAGCCTGGACCATGGCAGCTCAGTCTCCAAGTAGGTTTCCTAGTAAGGGGAACAGGGACTGTCTCTGACATGAACACAGTGCCTGGCTTTCTTATCACCTCCTCCTGATTGGGGAACAGCCTTACCAGGCCACAGAGAAGAACAATGAAGACAATCCTGATGAGACCTGAAAGTCTAGGGTCAGCCAAAAGGGAAGAAGTACCTCCCCTATCAGTGGACTGGGGGAGGAGAAAGAGGGAGGATGGGACTGGCAGACGATGAAGGAGAGAGCTACAGCTGGGATACAAAGTGAATAAATTATAATAAATAAAAAAATTTAAACCCCCCCCCCAAAAAAAACTAAGGAAGTATGCTAGTTAATGTTTTTGTCATCTAGATACAAGAGTAGTCAGAGAACCTCAGTTGAGAAAATGTTTCCATCAGATGAGCCTATGGACAAGTCTGCAGCATAATTTTTTTTTAAGATTTTTATATTTTTTTTTATATAATAAAGTCTGTCTGCATGTGTGCTTACAGGCCAGAAAGAGGGCACCAGATCTCATTATAGATGGTTGTGAGCCACCATATGGTTGTTTCTAATTGAACTTAGGGCCTTTGGAAAAACAGTCAGTGTTTTTAACTTCTAATCCATCTCTCTGGCCATGTGCCCCCCACCTTTTTTTTTTTTTTACTGTTGATTGATGTGGGAGAGTCCAGCCCACTGTGGGTAGTGCCACTCCCAGGTGGATGGTCCTGTGTTGTATAAAAATGCAAACTGAATGAAGCATGATAAGCAAACCAGTGAGCAGCATTCCTCCATGGTTCTGCTTCAGTTCCTGCCTTGCATTCTTGCTTTGGTTTTCCTCAGTGATGGACTGTAAGCTGTCAATCAAATAATCCTCTATCTCTCAAAGCTTCTTTTTTTTTCTTTTTTTTTTAAGTTATTTTACATGTATTTCACTGTGCACCACTTTGCATTCTTGGTGTTCCACAGATCCCAGAACACAGGTTGCTCTTCCAGAGGACCTGGGTTCAATTCCTAGCATGCATGTGGTAGTTCACAATTGTCTGTAACTGCTGTTCCAAGAGTTCTAACACCCTCTTCTAGCCTCATGGGGCTCCTGAGGAGATGTATCACTGGTTGCTTTTCTAGAGGACCCAGGTTCAATTCCCAGCACTGACATAGAAGCTCTCGACCATGTGTACAACCAGTGATACATCTCCTCAGGAGCCCCATGAGGCCAGAAGAGGGTGTTAGAACTCTTGGAACAGCAGTTACAGACAATTGTGAACTACCACATGCATGCTAGGAATTGAACCCAGGTCCTCTGGAAGAGCAACCTGTGTTCTTAACAACTGAACCATTTCTTTAGTCCCCCAAGTTGCTTTGCTCATAGCATTTATCAAAGTAATAGAAAACAAAATAGAATAAGCAGAAAGTGATTGAGGAAGATGCTAGAAGTGGACCTCTGGCCTCCACACACATGTAGATGCACTATGCACAAGAATTTAGTCACCCTCTGCACATGCATACACACACATAGATCCACTTAGCCCACACACCAAAAAAAGAGAGTTCATAGTGATATATATGTGTCTTAGTGTACAGTTGCTATGAAGTGACACCATTACCATGGCAACTCTTATAAAGGAAAACATTTAATTAGGGCTTGCTTACAGTTTCAAATAGTTAGCCTACTGTTATCATGATGAGAAGCATGGTGGCATATGCAGGAAGACAACATGGTGCTGGAAAAGTTGAGAGTTCTACATCTCCATCTGTTAGGCAACAGGAAGAGAGTGACATCAGGCCTGGCTTGAGCACTTGAAACTTCAAAGTCCTCCACCGGTGATATACTTCTTCCAATAAGGCCACACCTCTTAATCCTTATCGAGTTAGCACCATTCACTAACAACCAAACATTCAAATATATGAGCCTATGGGCCCATTCCTTTTTAAAACAAAACATTCCATTCCCTGTCTCCCATTGGCTTGTAGCCAACTCATAACACAAAAATCCATTTAATTCAGTTTCAAAAATTACCATCCATAGACTATCATAGTGTTTTGTTTTGTTTTGTTTTTTATGAGACAGGTTTTCTCTGTGTAGCCTCAGCTGTCCTGGACTCACTTTGTAGACTAGGCTGGCCTCAAACTCACAGAGATCCACCTACCTCAGCCTCCCAGAGTGCTGGGATTACAGGCATGTGCCACCACACCTGGATTTTAGATAATTCCAGATATAGTCAAGTTGAGAACCAAGAATAGCCACCACACCACTTTAAAAAAAGTTAGTATTTTTCTTACTGAATTTCAAGATTTGTTTCTTTCTTCACATATATGATTTGTAATAATTTATCATAGTCCGTAGTTTATCTTTTCTTAACCATTCAGATTGAAGCAAAAAATTAATTTTAGTAAATTTTTATTTCTAAAGTTTAGGTCCTAAGGGTCATAATTTTTCCTATTTTGTTCTAGAAATATAGTTTTAACTTTTCTATTACAATATAGGATTTATTTTAAATTAATTTTGTATGCAACATGAAGTAAGCATTTAATTTGTTTTTTTTTCTTTTGCAAATGAATTTCTAATTGTTCCAGAACCATACAGTGAAAAGCCTATTCCTTTTCTCATTGAATTTTCTTAGTATTTTTGTTGAAAGTAAATTGGCTATAAATGGTGGGACTTATTCCTGGCTTCTCATTGATCTCACATTGTCTAATTTCTGTGGCTTTACCGTAAATATTTTAAACCTTCCAATATTTTTGGAAAATACCTTTTAAAACTTCTTCTAGGTCTTTTGCATTTCTGTACAAATTTTAAAATCAGTTTATTAATTTGTGCAAAATAGTCTTCTTGGATTTTTATAGAGATTATACTGAATGTATAGATCAGTTTGGGAGAGAAATACCATTTTAATAATGCAGAGTCTTTCCATTTTTGGTTATGGAATGTTCTTTATTTGTTAGATTTCTGTCTTGTTTCCCAATTTTCTCAGAAATATTTTACAGCTTTCCATGTATAAGATATTAGACATTTTGTTAAATTTATTCCTGGAAAATTTATATTTTTGGTAATATAAGAGATATATTTTAATTGTAATTTTCATATTGTGTATTGTTAATACATAGTATAACTGGAAAACTAGAACATGTTGCCTGTCACTATGAACTCCGTATATAGAGATTGGAGTTGATCTTCAAGTTGCAATTTATTCAGAGAGCCAGGAATCTCATAAAATAACATCCTAACATTCTGACTTACATCTTATTTTCAGCCAGCAGTTAAAATAAGAAGTGAAAAAAAAAAAAGACAGTTATTTCAAAGTTGTCTTGCCTCTCTGGTTAGGTGGTCATTCTCTTACCATCTTTCCATGTGTATGGAGCATGGGCACACATGCCAAGAATGCTGTTTGGCATTTCTCCAAAGTCACCATTTGGATGACATCTAGGATAAAGATGAACTCTGAATAAACAAACAACTTTCATTGTGTATATGCTGATTTATTTACAACATGCACTTGCAGCTTCTTTTCAACAACATGAGGTAAAAATTTGTTGTCATAATGCAGAATATAAAGGTGCCTTTATTAGTTAACTTGTCTCATGGATGTGACAAAATCCACTTAAGGAAGGAAGTGAGCATTTTGGCTCTTAGTTGGAACACACAGTCCATCATGGCACATAGGGCCTAAAGGTAAGAGCAGGCGGCAGCTGGTCGCATTGCAGACATAGTCAGGAAGCAGAGAGTGATGAATGCTGCTACTCAGCTCCCTATCTCTTTCAGTCTGGGATCTCAGCACATGGGATGGTGCTGCCCACATTCAAGGTTGGTCTTCCCACCTCAATTAATCTAATCTAGAAAGTCCCTTAAAGGCATGCCCAGAGATTTGTTTCCATAGTTGATTATAAATCCTGTTAAGTTGACAATCAAGACCAACCACTACAGGCCCCCAACTCATCATTAGTAATGACAAGGAGTAGAAAAACAGAGGAATCTATGGAGAAGGGAAAGAAGTTGAGAAGCAAGAATTCTAGCACAATTAACATCTGCTGTGAAGGCTGATGACACTGAACTAATACTCCCTCCATATGTAGATATTTTATATTAAAATAGTAATGAACCAGCCTTAAGGCCTGAATGCATATGGCCTCATCTTCTCCAGGACATTATGTGAGAGTTTCAAACAACTTTAAGTTTACTGTATCAACTGTAATCCTGTCAGGAGGCCCACACCCATGTCCTCAGTTAGGTCTTATTTCTAGAGTGCCTGTCTTTCTCTCAATCCTCAATATTAAAGTTCATATTAAAATAGATTTAATAAATTCCAACTCTGCTTTGTACATGCTACTCCTGAAGGTTTTTTTTTCTGCTTTGAAATCATGTGTCTTGTTTTATTTGTGTCACAGCAAAGAGTTGTCACCATATTTGCCAATGATAATATAACTTATTTTTCTAAATTGACCTTGTGTTTTGCAAAATTGCTAGACTTATTTACTAGTTCTAAAGTGTGTGATGTGGTAGTGGTGGTGGTGGTGGTGGTGGTGTGTGTGTGTGTGTGTGTGTGTGTGTTGAATATATCTGTGTGTTTTCCATTATGTGTGCCCATATATATTCATACAGAGAATAGAGGATTAGTACATATCTTCTATAATTGCTCTTCACCTTGTTTTGTGAAACAGGGTCTCTTACTTAAACTGAAACTTGACATTTCTGCTAGGCTGGCTGACCAGTGAACCACAAGAATCCTCATATCTCTATCTTCCAATGCATGCTGCCCAGAAATATAAGTTCTGGGATTTGAACTCATATCCTCTTGTTTCCACACAGAGCAGTCTTATCCACTACGCTATCTCCCCAGCTTCTCATATTTATTATATAATTATTTTAGTTCATTTTATTATTTTATTATTTAATGTAGCCTGGGCTACACAGAGAAATCCTGTCTGGTAATATATATATATATTTTTTTTCATTCATTTATTTGTGTGTCTGTGTGTGAGAGAGAGTGAGAGAGACGGAGAGAGAGAAGGAGGGAGAGAGAGAGAGAGAGAATGGGTGCCAGTGCCGATTTTGAGACTCAATCTGAAAATGAGGATGACTTTGAATTCCTGGTTCTCTTGCCTCCACCTCCTGAGACTGCAATTATAGACATACATACATATCTGGTTCATATGGTGCTGCCATTTCAACTCAGGGCTCTCTGGATGGGAGGCAAAGGCTCTACCAACAGAGTTATATTTCCAGTCCCATGTTTGTATTTTCCACTTTCAAAATGATCACTTGGAGATAGAATCTTAAGCTACAAGGGACATTTTTTAAGATAATTAATAAGTAAATATAAGAACTGAGATATAGCTGTGGAATTTCTGCATTAATATAAAAAGTAAAGAGAGCCTTTTCCCAAAAATGTGTTCTTCTTACCTTTCATGTTATAAAAAGTAGATAATTATGATTGCTTTGTTTGGCATTTTTCACTTTTCTGTTAAAAAAAAATCACATTTTGTGTGTTGGGGGGAGCATGTGCCTTGCAGTACATATGTATACATAAGAGGACAACTTGTGGGAGTAGGTTTTCATGGAGATCAAACTCAAGTCATCAGGCTTGATGGCAGTTGTCTTTACCTACTGAGACATCTAACTGGCCTAGCAGTTTCTACTGACAGAAACAAAACAAACAAACAAACAAACCTCTGGTTCAGCATGGTTGTAAAGGACTTGCATCTCAACACCGAAGAGTCAGAGGCAAGGGTATCTCTGTCAGTTTATAACCAGTCTGGTCTACATAGTGAGTTCTAGGATGGCCAGAGCTAAACATAGAGACTCCATCTTAAAGATAAATTATTGAAGTTCAAGGAAGAATTTGCTGACTTGCTGAGACTTTTTTCCCCCACATATTATAAGCATTTTGTTGTTTGGCTTATGTGTATGATTCTACTTCTGTCTCTCCAGTTACACTAATTGATTCACACAGACTTAACCTGCAAGACCTCTCATAGCTTCCTCCTACTTGCCCTATAACTCCACTCCATTTTGGCTCTTATTGCCACTTCATAGGCACTTTCTTTCTCTTCCAGTGACTTGGGTCATTCTCTCTGTTTGAAGTTATTTTTGTATAAACTGATTATGTAACAGTGACATATCCATGGTATAGTTAAGGGTAAGGTGGTTTTGTGGTTTGTTTGTTTGCTTTGTTTGTTTTCTTGTTGTTGTTTTTAGATGTGAGAGAAGGAACAGCCAGAAGCATCTGGAAGAGTCCAGAGCAGAGGAAGAAATAGACTGAAGATGACCAGCAGAGTGTTTGTGGCCCAGAATATCTGAAAGAGAATGAAGAATAGCAGGGATTAGAGAATAGCAAAAAACACAGTGAGAGAAGCAGGAGTAGAATATAGAAAGAAAGAGAGATCATATCAAGAATATCAGGGTTATAAGGAGAATGAGTAACTTTGGTGAGGAAAACCTGTTAAATGGAAGGAGACTAGGGTAGAGGAAGAGGTGAGAAGGGCCAGGATACATGGATGGACTTTTAAATGTGTAACGGGTACTTGTGATAATGAAGGAGCATGGCGTCACAGATAGTCATATGTCCTTTCTTCCAGAGATAAGGGAAATAACTCCTTTTGGTAGAGGAGAACTGGCTTCACAAGTTCCTGAAGAATGCTGGCTTTTTGTTGTTGTTGTTTTGTTTTTCAAGGCAGGGTTTCTCTGATTATCCCTGACTGCCCTGAAACTCATTCTGTATACCAAACTGGCCTTGAATTCAGAGATCCACCTATTTCTGTCTCCAGAATGTTGGAATTAAAGGAGTGTACCACCACCAAACTCACCCAGTGAAAGCCTGGCTTTTATTTAATTGCTAGAATTCCTCCTATCATTCTAGTTGAGCTCATTTCTGGATGTTTGGACTGCCTTTTGGGATTTGGTGAATTGAAGTTGTTTTTAGATCTAACAATCTTCATATTACTGGATGCACCTGTCCTGCCCTTTGTGTTTTAATATTTCGACTATCATTTTTACTAACTTTGCTTAACTTTTTCTTTTGTGTTGCAAATTTCCAAGAATGGTTGTTGGCCTAAATGAATTGAAGTATTGTACTAGTTGGTTGTGGATTTTTTTTTTTTTTTCTTTTGTCGGTTTTACTAAAGCTAGCATTGTTTGGGAAGAGGAACCCCAAAACATGAAATTGCCTTTACCTGATTGCCTGTAGGTAAGCCTGTAGGGCATTTTCTTAATTGGTGATTAATGTGAGTGGGTCCAGACCACTGTGGGTGGTACCACTGCTGGGCAGGTGATCCTGAGTTGTAGAAAAAAGCAGGCTGAGCCAGCTATGAGGAACAAGCCAGTAAGCAGCATCTTCCCATGGCCTTTGTATTAGCTTCTGCCTTGTTCAGGTAGGTGCCCTGTTTGAGTTCCTGTCCTGACTTTTTCATATGATGTACTGTGATGTGGGAATATAAACAAAATAAACCCTTTCCTACCTGAATTGCCTTTGGTCATGGTGTTTATCACATAGCATCTGTGTTATATGATGACTAAGGTGACATTTACAGATACTCTAAGACAAGTTTCCATGAAATGTAGTAAGGGTACTGCCTGGGACAATGTACCTAATCACAATACATTTGCTAGAGTGGTTGTACTAGTTGATATGAAATATACATTTCAAAAGGAATAATTCCTTTAGAGATTGTTTTCTCCAAGTGGGTTACTGTGTTTCCTGGTATTATTCCAAACACTTTAATTACATATAGTTACAATCCCTGTGAGGGAGTCATCACCTTTGTGAGTGATGTAGAAGCTTAGTAGCAGCTTGCTTGAAGAATTTCTGTGAGATGTTGGCCTGAAGTTCAGCTGCTTCCAGGGTGCATCTGTGCTGTGTGATGACTAAGGTGACATTTGCTGTCCTGATTTATCCCTTGCCAAGAAGAATGGTGATGCTGAAAAAAAAAAATTCTATTGGTTCTCTTCAAAGTTTCCTTTGCCTAGATAGACTGTTTTTCTAGGCAACGAAGTTGCCAACTTAGAGTCATTTGGCCCTGGTTTCCCTATTAGTGTTGTATGCTTCTCCCTCTGGGTGTCAGCTCCTCTGGCAGAGGGCCCTGTGCCCATCACACTTTAATGATATTTGAAGGGAATGAATTGTCTTGAGGAAAAAATGTTTCTGCCTTGGCAGCAACTTATGAAGTTCTTGAAACCTGATTACGAATGAACTTAAGAAAGAGACAAAAGTTTTAGAAGCGAGTTTAGATTTTTTTCTTACACAAAGGTAATACTAGATGGTTGCTTATTTGCTGATACTGATGTAAGGTGTGTTTTAAGGGCTTTCTCTAAGATCCAAATTCTGTCTAATGGTGGGGTGTAAAGCTTGCTTACTCTTCATTTGCCATTGGTTGTTCTTTTCTTGAAAACTTCACAAGATTTTTCTCTTCACCTAGGAATAGAAATGATTTTGCTTTTTAGTGGAGCTTCTTTATTTTTGTTGAAATTTGTTTGCAAAGTATTTATTTAAATAAATGAGCTTAATTGGGCAGTGGTGATGAATGCTTTTAATCTCAGCATTCGAGAGGCAGAGGCCAGTGTATCTCTGAGTTTGAGGCCAAACCAAAACTAAGTAGATGAATGAATGAATGGATAGGCTAGAGAGACTGCCTAATAATAAAGAACATGTACTATTCTTACAGGACCCAAGTTCAATTCCCAGCACTCATGTTAGGCAGTTCACAATTACTTGTCACTCCAGCCCTACACACATACCCTGACCATGCACACAATGTAAAAATAAATTCTATACAAAAATGAAAAAGATCCTCTCTGTAATGGGACTCAAATAACTTAAAGACATTTTGTCTGTGTATTTCTTTACATCTAATACAGTGGTCAAGGGTGAGCAAGAGTCAAATTTCTCAGAAAAAGTTCCCCCTGGGATCTGAGATAAGTGATATCTGGGAAAAAGCAAATAGAGAGCCAAAGAGTTATTATTAGGACTTAATGTTTAAATCCCTCTAAAAATAGTCATTTATTGGGTCAGTTTGCTGTGTCAGCTAATTATACTGTGTGACATTTTTTTGTGGTTGCAGCAGTGGTGATGCCTCCTCCTCAACGTGTTTTTCTTTTTATCTGGAATGTTAAGTTCAATATTACTTTGCATTTGAGAGTTATTGTTTATTGTATTAAAACATCGATACAAAACCAAAACTAAGTGAATAAGAAATAAGGCTTTACAGCTAGTCCCTAGTATATAGCATGCTCCAGGCCTGGGTTTGCTATGGAGATAAACTGTAATGGGGGTGAATTGATTCTTGTGTTTACACAGAGAACATTTCAGCAAGACACAGACTCAAAAAGCAGAAGTTATTAGAATAAGGCAAAATAGAGTCTAAACCTGGGACTGAAGAGATAGCTCAGTAGTTAAGAATACTTGCTAAGAATACTTGCAGAGGATTTGGGTTTTGTTCCCTGCACCCATATGGCAACTACAAGCACCTTTTGAATCCAGGTCTAGAGGATTCTGAGGCTAGTTGCATTGCTTTTTAGTCAGGAAGAAGATTGAAATGAATGTTAATGCTCAGCTTGCTTTCTCTTTTAAAAAATCCAGTCCATTACTAGGGAACCTACTTGGACAATGAGCTGCCATGGGCTACATCTGTGCAGGGGTTCTCGGTTATCTCCATGAATGGTCCTTATTTGGAGTGTCAGTCTCAGAAAGGACCCCTGTGCCCAGATTTTTTTTCTCTCCTTTTGGTGCTCCAGATCTTTCTATCTCTCTTTTCTTTCATAAGATTCCCTGCACTCTGCCAAAAGTTTGGGTATGAGTCTCAGCCTCTGCTTTGCAGGGTAGAGTCTTTCAGAGTCCCTCTGTGGTAGGCTCCTGCCGTGATCCCTGTTTTCTTCCTCTTCTGTGGCCTGCTCTTTGATCACCTCCCCCTGAGCCTTACCAGGTCACAGAAGAAGACAATGCAGCCAGTTCTGATGAGACCTGATAGGCTAGGGTCAGAGGAAAGGGGAGGAGGACCTCTCCTATAAGTGGACTTAGGAAGGGGCATGGGAGGAGATGAAATAGGGATGGTGGGATTGGGAGGAGACTAAGGAGAGGGCTACAGCTTAGATATAAAATGAATAAATTGTAACTAATAAACAATAAATAAATTTTAAAAATCCAGTCCAAGATCACAAGCCCATGGAATGGTGTCACCCACATTTAGGGCAGATCTTCCTACCTCAATTAACCCAAGCTAGAAACTCCCTGATAGATATGCCTAGAGGTTTGTCTCTTACGTGATTCAGGATCCTGTTAAATTTGTAGGGAAAAGCTGTGGAATTACCCTAGTTATCCAGGTTAACCAATTACAAGACCTTACATACAAGGTAGCAGTATGAGGCTATGGGAAATCTAGGCTTACTGAATTCATTTGGATCACAGAATGCTGGAAAAGAGCTGTAGGGTTGAACAGTGCTGGTAGTGAAATAATGATCCACAACACATTTTATATTAAAAAGGTTTATTAGATGGAGATGAAGAGAGAGAAGGAGAGAGAAAAACATGATAGGGGAAGGGAGGGGCTGCCCCAACAGAGAAAAGGGAGAGAGCAGGAGAGAGGAAGAGAGTGCAAGGCAAGAAGGAAAGAAAGCAACAAAGTGGTGGGTTGATCCTTTTTTAGAGCAACTGAACTATGCCTGCCAGGTGCAAATTCCTGGTTGGAGACACATGATGACATCATAGGTTGCTAGGCAACCCAAAATCAGGGTGCTTATTATTTAGTATTTTGTTAGTATTTAGGCATTGGTCCTAACATATTCTTCCCTTTTTCTATAATTAAAAAATAAGGAGCTTGGGCATGTAAGGCAAGTTAAAGTATATAAATATAGGTTCATTGGAAGCAGCTCTTTGTTACCATGCAAGGGGGTAAGAGACAGAGAGAGAAAAGTAATAGCAACAAAATGTCCAGATTACATGGTCAAGAGGAGGAGAGGAAGCCCCTGCCCTGGAAAGTTCATGAAGAGGGTGGGGTTTGCCAGCCATGCCCAGAAGCACATAGGGACTAAGGAATGCTAGAGAACATGGAGCTGTTGGTCCCGGGCCTGAAGCACATCATTTCATACTTTTGTTGATAATAAGTGAAAAACAGGAGGAGGTTCTCTTCTGGCTATTTCCTGTTGACACTGGGGCCACTGTAGGGAGGTCAAAAGCCTGAAATGCTGGCCAAGTCCAGGAAGAACAGGCTGTTTTGATGCTATGTAGGGTCTGTGAGAACATCCATGGCTGGGAGTGAAAGTGCAGGTCTAGCTTGATGGAAGTCTGTGAGGTCATACTGGAACACCTGAGGTAGCTGCTTTGGCACTGTCATGGATGCAGGAAACACCTGGGTCTGGCAGGATACTGAAACATATGTATAGGCAGAAGACAAAATTAAGTAGGTTATGGAGAAAATTCCTTTAGGTGCACATTTAAAACTTTTGGGAGAGCAAACAAAGGTAGAAGGTTTGGATCAAAGAGACTTGAATATGGGAACCTACATTTACTTAAGGGAGTCTCCATTTACCCAATCACTGGCAGTAATTTAAAAGATGTTATTTTGGATCTGTCATATAAGGGAACTTGAGGCCAACTTTGGTTGCAGAAGTGTGTAAGCTTAGAGGCCCTTAAAGCTGGTGCTAGGTGTAGAAATCTGAAATTCTCCAGAAGACATCCCAGAGGAGAATCTGGAGGAATGGACAAATAGACTATTCCCATTGGGCAGGTAGGAGTCAGTGACCTGTCAAGGCATCCAAAAATTAAGGTTTGACTTTGGAGATTAGTATGGTACAATCTGTTCCAACCTCTCGTCAGCACTTGCCAAAGACCAAGGGCACAGTTGTCCAAAGCAGACACAGCTTACCTAGCTAGGATTTGGTAGATGAGCAAGAGGGGGAGGGAGAGAAACCATGCCAGTAGAGAGGAAATTTTACCCAATGAAGAAGAAGGTCCTAAATGAAGGGTTTGGATGTAGGTTGGCGAGTGGTAGGAAGCACTTGTGCTAACCAGAAGTGAAGACTCACCAGTTGGCTGGTGTTGGGTGTGGGAATGTAGCGACCAATTAGCCAGGAAAGGGGAAGAATCCCACCTTCTGAGCTAGGAAATAGGTGCAGTACTCATCTGGAACATATTTGAGCTGAGATGTGGATTCAGGTCAATGAAACTTACAATAATCCCTTCTAAATTTTACACAGGAGATAAAACTTTATACAGGTTAGCATCGCCATTGTAATCTGCATTGAAATTTACATTATAGAAAAGGCAGTAGACATATACTTTTTGTTAACAGCATAAACATTCCTTAAGGTAAGCTCTGAAAAGACAGAAGCCTTCCATGAAGAAGGGACAAAAGCTCACTTGATTTTAACTTTTAGTATGATTACACATTCT
This sequence comes from Psammomys obesus, assembly GCF_907164565.1. NCBI lineage: Eukaryota > Metazoa > Chordata > Mammalia > Rodentia > Muridae > Psammomys > Psammomys obesus. Next base: position 2,656,863 of record NW_026592481.1, on the reverse strand, counting down.
GGAACAGAGGGTTTTTCCTCTCTGTCCAGAAGAGACTGTATATACATAAGTGTGGCACAATGAGAAATAATTTTGAAGTCTATACTTAAAAGACAAGCCAAAGGAGATTTAAAATCTTGAGGTTGGAACCATGATAGTGGGTGGTATAGAGGAATGTTTTTGTGTTATAGTTAGATTAATAAATCAGAGCTCTATTGATAAAGGCCAAAGCCCTGGATAGTCAGCATAACAGTAACATAGCAACAGGAGGAAATATTAAGTCTTTTTACCTATTTAGGATATCTTAAATCACGTTGAACCTTGCAACCCTTATAACTTGACTTTGCCAACCTTAAAACACTTTCTTAGACCCTCAAGTAACATTTTTCTTAGGCCTTTGTATGTACTTATTTACCATTAGACTACTGTGAGTCTACTGTGTTTATTTATTGTCCTTTAGCTAAAGAGATGGTAAAATGTTACATCTATGGCCTGTGTTTTGAGTCTGGCAACAAAGCAAACTGTCAGTAACTACTTAAAGCCAGGTCTCCCGCATATGAAGAGAACTGAGAAGGCATCTGAAGTCTCCCAAAAGAAAAGTTGGCAATATGACCATGGGATCCAAGTGTGGGATTAAAATAGACCTGCAGCATTATCTGGACTTGGCAAGGCTGGTTGAGGTCACTGGATTTAAGAGCCATTTGTCCTCCACCAGGCCAAGGACCTCAAAGGCTAGAAGTGTCTGTGATTTTGTACTGCACCTGGAAGGCAGTTACCAGCTGGCAAAAATTACATCCCACATGTGACAATTGACAGGTGTGCACAAACTATAGCCCAACTAAAATTTCACTGGAATTAAAATAAAAACATATTTACATAACATAACTGAGTTTACAAAAACCCCAAAACTCCCATTACATAAAGAAATACATTTAATTGCAGCTGGCTTACATGTCCAGTGGTTTAGTCCATTAATGTCATGGCAGTAAGCGTGTAGCTACGCAGGTAGACATGGTGCTATAGAAAGAGTCAAGAGTTCTACATCTGGATTCCTGGATCAGCAGGCAGCAGGAAAAGAGAAGGCAGACAGAGAGAGACAGAGAGAAACACAGAGAGAGACAGAGAGAAAGATAGAGGCATAGAGACAGAGAGAGAGACAGAGAACATCGCTGGGGCTGGCTTGGGCTTCTGAAATGTCAAAGTATAACCCCAGTGACATACTTCAACAAGACCACATCTACTCCAACACCGCTTTAATCGTTTCAAATAATGTCACTCCTTATTAGCCTATGGGGGCCATTTTGTTCAAACTACCACAACTGGTGCCTTTTTTTTTTAAACACAGGGACATAGACCATGCTGGCTTTTCATTCTCTATGTAGCCAAGGATGACCTTGATTCTTGGCCTCCTGTTTCCATCACCTAGATATTTATTATCCAGTTTATGTGGTGCTGGAGAATCAAATCCAGGGCTGTGTAATTGTTAAGCAAGTAATCTACTAACCTAGCAGTGTATCCTTAGCTCAGAATTGATATCTTAGATTTTAGATGTCGGCTAGAAAATCATTTCTAGCAGCACTCAGAGGAGGTTGAGACAAGAGAATTGCTGTTGAGTTTGAGGATCAACTTAGGCTACAGAGTAAGTATCATGCCAGCTAAGAGTATGTAAAAAAGTTCCTGTCAAAAAAAAAAAAAAAAAAAAAAAGCAGTGTCTTGTTTTTCTGAGTTTAGTTCTAATTCAAAAGCATAACTTGTTTTCCCTTTTCCTCTTTCTATCTTTTCTTTGGATACTGACCAATATCCTAAGCATAAGCATGTTTCCTCAGAACTTATCGTTTTCTCATTTTTTTTTTCCTTTCTGAAGGCCTCTTCTCTCCTACCAGATCTCCATTACTGACCCTAGTTCAAAAATTCTTCACCCCCATCTCTCTCCTTGCTGCTTCAAGCCTTAGGTGGTTCTCCACCTGTGGGTCATGACCACCTTTGGGGGAAGGGGTCGAAGGACACTTTCACATCTTTCACATATTGCATATACTGCATATCAGATATTTATATTTTAATTAATTACAGTAGCAAAATTATAGTTATGAAGTAACAATAAAATAATTTATGATCGGGAGTCACCACAGCATGATGAACTGTATTAAAGAGTCACAGCATCCAGAAAGTTGAGAACCAGTACTTTACACCTTGTCCAGTGATTTTTTTAAAGGGGGATTCTTGTCTCCACTTTTGTTCTCTTTCAGTATCCTTTGACCAACTTTTATCAGGAATTATGAAAAAGCTTTCCAATTTAACTCACAATACTCCTTTCTTTATGTAAACTAATTACGAAAGAACTCACCTTCATTTTTCAGACAACTCTTGACAGCTTACTTTGTCTTTGACTCAGTTCACTACAAATAAAGATATTTGTTGCAATACACACCTTAATTAGCCTTTTACTAAGCTTTTGTGGCTTCTGTTGAGGTCAGCCTGTATGTAGGGCCTTGCAATTGGTTGCCTGGGATGTCAGGGTAATGTTGCAGCCTTAAGTTATGACTTTGCTGCAGCTGTCAAGAGCAGACAATAGGCTGTCAGGCAGAGGAAAGGGAAGATAGATTTCCATAAAGGCTGTGGCCTTGACAAATGACATCCATTGATAGGTCTATAAAAACAACATCTGTGGAAATAACTGAAAAAAAACAAAACAAAACAAAACAACAACAACAAATAAAACAGAAAGATATTATTTGGAATGTTAGCTAGCAGGAGTGAAGGAATGAAGGAATGAGGATACAAGTGTACTGGAGCCTTGTTGCAGACTGAGCCCACAGAAAGAAATTGTGTTGATAACTTTAAAAGAGAGTTGTTAGACTTCAGACTGGCAAAGTCAGACAAAGACAATCTAGGGGCACCAGAGCTTAGAAGAGAAAGCCTACAAAGAATGCAGTGAGTGGAAAGGGGTGGGGGGAGATTGTTTTCTCTCTACTAGAGACTGAGCATTTAGCAAATGAATGGGTAGTCAGGTCCTTACCAGCTTGTTAAGTGTTCTGTTTTTCCAGGGTGACTTCCACTTGTTTGCTTTTCTACAAAGAACAAAGATGCATTCCAAAATCGAAGTGTAATGGATACATTCCACTCTTCGATTTCCTGGCAATTCTTAACTTCTGATTATGCTAAAGTGTGTTTTCCTCTGCAGCAAAAAAAAAAAAAAAAGGCTTTTTTCTAGTAAATGAAAATCTCATATAATCTCTCTTTGTCAGGAGTTTCATGAAGTTAGTCATTATTTAAATAGAGGGTAGTAGAGATAGAGAAATCAGAACATCCTTTTACGATGTTCTTGTGAAATAAGTCTTGCAATGAGTAAATTAATGATAGTGTTACTTACAAATATGTAACATATTTTGTACAGAGATGACGAAAACTTACTATTATTTATTTTATAGGCACATGGAAAAGAAATGAAGAGGAAAAAAACACAGTAACTTAATGACCTGGCTATAAGTTACAGAGTGAAAGCAAATACAAAATTTGAAACTCGGACCTTCCATTTCATCAGCATTTTTGAAAATACAAGTGAGTGTTTTTAGTCATCTTGCAAGTTGATCCATTGACTCGGAAACAGACAATGATGAAGGCAGCAGTGTCATTTTGATTAAAAAAAAAGTTGGGAGTTGTCTCATAAATGTAAGTAAATTCCTATTATTTTCCTAATCTTGAATACAGGTGTGAACTGATACCTTCAAGCATGAGAAGCAGGGTGTCTAGATGTGTTGGTGGTGCTTGCCTACTGTATACAGAGCCCTTAATCTGATTCCAAGCACTATATAAACCAGATGTGATAGTTAATGCTTGTAATGGAGGTGGAGATGGAAGAATTAAAAGTTAAAGGGTATCCTCAGCTATATAATGCCTATAAGGACAAGCTGGGCTACCTGATGTTAGCATTTAATTAGCAGCCTGCTTCAGGGTTGCCTAGTAACCTATGATATTACCATGTGTCGTCTGGCAGGTGCAGTTCAGTTGCACAAGAGCTATAAATGAACCCCTGCTTCCTACCTCTCTTCCTTGCACTCTTGTTCTCTTGCTCTTCCTCTCTCTTACTCTTACCCTTCTCTCATCTGTGGAGAGGAAGTGGTGTCCTCCTCTACTCCCCCTATTATGTCTCTTTTGCACTCTTTCCCTCTCTCTCTATCTCCATACAATAAACCACTTCATATAATATCTCTTGTGAGCATCGTTTCACCCGAGACCCTATTTCAAAAAAAAAAAAAAAAAAAGAATAGGGGCCTAGAAAGACAGTTCAACAGTTAAGATCATTAACTACTCCTTAGAAGATCAGAGTTCAGTTACTGGCACCCACCTCTAGTGCCTCCCGCCTACCTGCATAACCAGAATGTAGTGATCCTACTCATCTGACCTCCACAAACATGTACAGCACATACACGTACATACACAAACACACACGCTCATGAATTAAAAATAGTAAAACTAAATATTTTAAACATATGCATTTGTTTATTTCATTTTATCTTATATGTGTGTGACTGAGTGTATGTATGTGTACCATGTGGATGTAGGAGCCCCCTAGAAATCAGAAGAAGGCATCGGACCTCAAGGAACTGGAGTTACAGGCAGTTGGGAGTCACAAAATGGGTACTAGGAACTGAACCTGGGTCTTCTGCTATAACAGTAAGTGCTCTTAACTGCTGAGCCAACTCTCTAGGTCATAAAAATAAATCTTTTTAAAAACTAAATAAGGAAAATGTCAACTCATTGAGTTTTAAAGATCTATTTTTAAAAATAACAATTTATGAACTAAACACCATCCATTTTGCAAAATAGCCAGGAACTCTGTGAACTGAGCAGAGTGTAGGTTTTGATGATAGCAAAGGCTGAGAAATGCAGAAACAAGGAACAAAAACCACACTGGATACTTTGTTTCTGTTAGGTTATTTAAGGTCAAATTGTGGCCAGCTCCCAGCTACCTGCAACCTCAGATCCTAGTGATCCTTCTCATTTGACCTCAGTAAGCATGTGCAGCACACACATGAACATATACAACACACAATACACACACGCGCGCGCACACACACACACACACACACACACACACACACACACACACACACACCACTAAAGCTGAAAAGAAAGGCTTTTTCTGGCCTTAGGCAGGAGCATGTTTATTTATTCAATGTCAGAGGGTATCTTTCTCACCCAGGTGTGTAGATGGCCAAAATGCCTGAAGAAGATGGGCTGTGGTGTCTTATAGGCGTGGAAGTGACTTACATAGTCTGCAGGGGAAGCTGGGAAATATAGTCTTTCAGCAGAAATATTTCATTCCTAACTCTGAGAGTATGTAAAAATAAATGTAGCGGGGGTGGGGGAGGTTATAGCTGTTTTCTGCTGAGAAAGGTGTTTGTCCAAGAAGATAGTGCTAAACTAAGTGAAGCAGGCAATCCTCTGGTCATGTAGCAGGCGGAGTCTTGATCGGCCTGATGGATCAGGCAATTGCCATTCTGTCTTCCTGGAGAGACTTGGAAAATTATTGTTTGATGGCTGTAGGCAGATGATTTGGTTATGGAGTAAAGCAGAGATTTTCTGGGAAGGATGAAGGACAGAAATGATCAGAAGCAGGAGAAACGGAATGGATCAGTGAGAGGAAGTGAGTATGGAGTTGATTCAAGGTGACAGTGACTAGTCCCATTGTCAGAATTGTTTCACCAAAATGAACTAGCAGAAGCCACAGGGAGCTGCAGAACATCAAAGGGAAGAGGAGAAAACAGAGGACTGATGTATCTGTATCTGGCCCAGGGTAAAAGGGGTAAAGGTCACTTTTACCCATTTTCTCCATTGAATCTAAAGGGCCTTTTTAAAAAATAGATGTATTGGGAACAAATGGAGCTGTAGTAGGGTGAGAGCTATTGAGAGAGCTTGTATGTAACTTTTTTTTTGCATATAAGGTAAAGTTCAGTAAGTTAAACATTTAAAAGACAGGGTAAAAAGAGAAGTATGAATATAATAAAGAAAGAATGATGAAGGGAAGAACCCAGAATGAGATGAAACCCAGAAGGAATTTTTGTCTTGTCCCTGTGTCTTTAGGCTCATTTCAAATCAGCTAGGATTTGTTGGTGGTATGGAAGCATCATTGATTGAGAAGGGCACAAATCCCATCCTTAGCAGCAGACACATCTAGTCTTTTTTAGCTGTTGAACACTGCAACAAACAAGGAGTCGAGCTAGTCCTATAAGATGTAAGCTGATCTGAGCTGGTGAGACAGAGAGGTTAACTGATGTAAAGAAAATGGTTTCAGTCTAACTGTTTTAGTTTGGAGTCCCCAAAATAATATCTAGAGTGGCAAGAAGAGTAATGAGTTGGATGGCCCATTAGTCCCCTGTCAGAGGTCACCTGAACTGCTCTTAGGGGAACTATTACCTTCATGACTGACAAGGGCAATGAGATGAACAGCAGTTAGAGCACATCAGAAGAGGTTCTATCCAAGACATCATGATAAAACTTAAGAGTTGGCGAAGATCCAGATCATAAGTCAGGAGCTACTAACTGTACAATTTTGTGGGGAACATTAAGAGACAAAGTTATATGAGGAAAACATTTACATCAATATGAAGTAGCTTTAATTAGCTATTTGTTTACATCAGACTCCTGCATAAGGAACATGCACCTGGATGCTTTGTAAGAGAAGTCAGTTAAATTTTAGCATCTAAAGAATGAATTTGAACAGAAAACTTCTAAGTGATATTCCTTGTTTCTACATATGATGAACTTGGTATATTTGTTTCAAATGTTAACAATACCAGCTATTATTAAATGAACAAAAACTGAGTAGCTCATGCAAAATACAAACTTTGGTTAGAAATAATTTGATAAGGTGATTTTTTTAAAATTGGAACCCCATTTTTATATAGCTGATTTTTATTATTATTTTACATTAGATGAAGTTTACTTTAAATTTGTTTCAACTTACTTGTTTCAGGCATAATTTGGGCAACATGCGCAGAATACTGTATGATGGGAGATAACAGAAGACCCTGTGATGGGAGACAAAATTGGTCTCTCCCTCCAAGCTTGTCTCTATAAATAAATTACATTTGTACTTAGCACGAATGACCTTTAATCTGTATATTTTAATTATCTTTAACAGCTGACAATTAGTGAGAAACTTTTTATGAGATGATGATTTTGTAGTTTTGTCCCTGTTAAGTTTGACTCTTAAAATCATAACTCTCAAATTAAAGATACTTTAGTACTAAAATAAACTTTAAACCTTAAATATAGGCCACAGAGTGACTGGCTTTTTATTTTTTGGTGTACTTTTACAAAATGCCACTTTCTATATGACTCACTTTATCCAAATATCTAAATCTGAAAAAAATAGCAAAAATATTATCATTTTTTTAAATTCTTTATTAATTACACTTTATTCACTTTGTATCCCCCCTGTGGTTCCTTCCCTCCTCCCATCCCAATCCCTTCCTACCTCCCCCCTCTGCACCCATGCCCCTCCCCAAGTCCACTGATAGGGGAAGTCTTCTTTTCCTTCCTTCTGATCCTAGTCAATTAGGTCTCATCAGGGGTGGCTGCATTGTCTTCTTCTGTGGCCTGGTAATGCTGCTCCCCCCTCAGGGGGAGGTAATTAAAGAACAGGCCAAACAGTTCATATCAGAGACAGTCCCTGTTCCTATTACAATGGAACCCACTTGGATACTGAACTGCCATGGGCTACATCTGTGCAGGGGTCTTAGGTTATCTCCATGCATGGTCCTTGGTTGGAGTATCAGTCTCAGGAAGGACCCCTCGGCTCAGATTTTTTGGTTCTGTTGCTCTCCTTGTGGAGTTCCTGTCCACTCCAGATCTTAGAGTTTCCCACTTCTTTCATAAGATTCCCTGCACTCTGCCCAAATGTTGCCCATAATTCTCAGCATCTGAATTGATTGTCTGCAGGGCAGAGGCTTTCAGAGGTCCTCTGTGTCAGGCTCCTGACTTGTTCCCTCTTTTCTCCTTCTTCTGATGTCCATCCTCTTTGCCTTTCTAGATAGGAATTGAGCATTTTAAGAAGAGTACTCCCTCTTGATTAGTTTCTTTAGGTGTACATATTTTAGTAGGTTTATCCTATATTATATGTCTATATTAGTGTGTATATACCGTGTGCATCTTTCTGCTTCTGGGATAGCTCACTTGGGATGATCTTTTCCAGATCCCACCATTTACCTGCAAATTTCATGATTTCCCTGTTTTTTTATTTTTATTTATTTATTTAATTTTTATTGCTGAGTAATATTCCATTGTATAGATATACCACAATTTGTGCCTCCATTCCTCCACTGAGGGGCATCTGTGCTGTTTCCAGCTTCTGGCTATTACAAATAAGGCTGCTAAAAACATGGTTGAGCAAATGTCCTTATTGTGTACTTGAGCCTCTTTTGGCTATATGCCTAGGAGTGGTACAGCTGGATCTTGGGGAAGCAATATTCCTAGTTGTCTGAAAATGTGCCAGATTGCTTTCCAGAGTGCTTATACAAGTTTACATTTCCACCAGCAATGGAGGAGTGTTCCCCTTTCTCCACAACCTCTCCAGCATATGTTGTCTCTTGAATTTTTGATCTTAGCCATTCTGATAGGTGTAAGGTGAAATCTTAGGGTCATTTTGATTTGCATTTCCCTGATGGCTATTGAGGTTGAACATTTCTTTAAGTATTTCTCTGCCATTCGATATTCCTCTATTGAGAATTCTCTGTTTAGCTCTGTACCCCATTTTTTAATTGGATTACTCGATTTTTAGCTGTTTAACTTCTTTATTTCTTTATATGTACTGGATATTAGTCCTCTGTCAGATATAGGGTTGGTGAAGATCCTTTCCCAATCTGTAGGCTGTCATTTTGTTCTGACGACAGTGTCCTTTGCTTTACATAAGCTTTTCAGTTTCATGAGGTCTCATTTATTGATTGTTGCTCTTAGAGCGTGTGCTGTTGGTGTTCTGTTCAGGAAGTTGTCTCCTGTGCCAATGAATTCAAGGCTCTTCTCCACTTTTTCTTCTAAGCGGTTTAGTGTGTCTGGTTTTATGTTGAGGTCTTTGATACACTTTAGTTTTGTGCAGGGTGATAAGTATGGGTCTATTTGAATTTTTCTACATGTAGACATCCAAATAGACCAGCATCATTTGTTGAAGATGTTGTCTTTTTTCCATTGAATGGATTTGGCATCTTTGTCAAAAATCAGGTGTCCGTAATTGTGTGGATTTATGTCAGGGTCTTCTATTCAATTCCATTGATCCACCATTCTGTTTCTGTGCCAGTACCGTGAAGTTTTTAGTATTGTTGCTCTATAGTACATTTTGAGATCAGGGATGGTGGTATCTCCAGAAGACCTTTAGACCTTTTATTATAGAGGACTGTTTTGGCAATTCTGGGTTTCTTGTGATTCCATGTGAAGTTGAGAATTTTTCTTTCAAGGTCTGTAAAGAATTGTGTTGGTATTTTGATGGGAATTGCATTGAATCTGTAGATTGCTTTTGGTAAAATGGTCATTTTTACTGTGTTAATCCTGCCAATCTATCAACATGGGAGATCTTTCCATTTTCTGATATCTTCTTCTAATTCTTTCTTCAGAGACTGGAAATTTTTTTCATACAAGTCTTTGATTTTCTTGTTTAGGGTCACACTAAGGTACTTTATGTCCTTTGTGGCTTTTTTTTTTTGTTTTTTATGATCTGGTTTTAAAGAAACCATCTTGGAAGCCTAGTCTTGTCTCCTTAATATCACAAAAGGAATACAATGATAAATAGATGGCCTGCTCTTTGATCACCTCCCCCTGAGGGGGGAGCAGCCTTACCAGGCCAGAGAAAATGACAATGCAGCCACTTCTGATGAGAACTGATAGACTAAGATCAGAAGGAAGGAGAGGAGGACCTCCCCTATCATTGGACTTGGGGAAGGATATGCATGCAGAAAGGTGAGGGAGGGTGGGATCAGGAGGGAAAGAGGAAGGGGCTTATGGGGGGATACAAAATGAATAAAGTGTAATTAATAAAAGTTAAATAAAAAATTAAAAAAATAGAGGGATACCATGTGATCACCTTAACCAAGATCATGGTAAAATCGTGTGGCACACTTCCATCTTGATGAGGTCAACAGACAAGATGTCAGCAAGACATATGTACTGCAAGGTGAACCTATCAAACACGCACCTTTTTGCTAATCAAGAGTTGAATTCAAATTACACACAAGCATGCTTTAGAAAATTAAGATTACCTATAAATAGACTGTTTTTTTTTTACTATCAACCTTTTCTGTTACAAGCTTTAATCTAACTTCTTGTTATGAATTTTACAGATCTATTAAATCACACTCAATGAACTTACAAATCCTAAAATACAGAAAGTTAAAGCTGAATAAAAGCTTTAAAGATAGTAAACAAAAATCAAGGAAAAGGGGAGAATTTAGAGAGCTAAACACCTTGCTATTTGTAACCTTTCTGGGAAATAGTTTACTTTTTAGTTATTCTCAAGCTCAAAGTATCTTTTCTTGGGCTGTTCTGTTTATCTCTCTCCCTATCAAATAGTCAGGTGGTCAATCTGACCCAGGAATGACATTGGTGGAAACTTTTAAACAAATATACTTGGGTCCGAAGCAGATGGTCTAAGTTCTAACTCCAGAGCCAAACTTCTCAGTAGAGTAAAATACTATGAAACAATTATTTTCAATATTATCTATACCCATAAGTCATTTGAGTCTCTGTAAAACTAAACCTAGTGATCTACATATCTATATTCAGTTTGTGTATGTGTCTGCAGATGGTAGCAGACAGCCTGAAATGCTTTTAGTACTTAGCTGTTAAAGACACAAGCAGAATTTTTCAGGCTTTGGGAAGCAGAAGCACAGGTAGAGGAAAAGGACATGGTAAAAGAGTTCTTTTATCTTAGGAAGAGACACAGTTTGGAGGCTCAGCACAAACAGGTAGGCATTCTGGTTTTCAGCATGTTTGTAAACCAGAGGGTTGAGAAAAATTCAAGTTAGTTGAGAGTATTATAGGTGATATGGCTTCATCCTATGATGTTATTTTATTTTTAAGGAGTTATTTAAATCTGTCTAGATATTTAAAAAAATCTGAATTTGGGCCAGCAGTAGCCATTTCAATTATGGAGCTCCACTGAATCCCAGACCTAATGTCACAGGACTAGTGGAAGGTTCTCAGAGTTTTGGGCTATGGGCCAGTAGAGAATTCCAGGAATTCTTGGCCAACCTTAGCCATTCGAAAGATACTGGAATCTTTGGCCAAGCAAGTCTCTACAGAAATTCGGAGTGGATGTGGGACAAAGGAAAAAAAAAAAAAAGGGAGATCAATATTCAATTGCTTAGAGTGTCCTCTTGAAATTACTGTATGTAAAGGGACATCCACAGCTGTTTTAATTCCAGGATTAAACTACCACAAGGCCAGTGGTATGTTCTCAGAGCCTTTAGCTGAGACAGTGCTTTTTTGCAACCAGTAAGTGGTTTCCATTGTCTTTGACCTAGTAGGTCTTACAGAAAAACACCCCAGTGAGCTCCTAGGCCTAACTAGGGTACCTCTGAGTTAGGTCGACCAGATGATCTCGTCCCTGAATTTTGTTACATGTGTGTTCTGGTCAAATGCAGTATGGTCTCCCATCTAGGTCAGACTGTTTCCTGAGACAATAAGGTTAGAGAGAAAGGGTGGAGACAGAGAGTAAAATAAAAGTCTCCCCTAGAAAACAGGTAGTCCTTCTGGGCCCTCTGGTCCTAGATTAAAGACTTGGAGCTTCCCTTTTTAAGGGATGGGGTTTCAGATCCTTTCCTGTTTGTATTTCTGTATATGTATGTGTGTGTGTGTGTGTGTGTGTGTGTGTGTGTGTGTGTGTGCCATTATATTAGATTATTTAAGTTCAGTTGTAGAGAGACAGAAGAAAAAAAAAAAAAAGAGGCCTGGTCAGGCCTTAGTCAGGAGCACGTTTATTTAATGTGAGTATTTCTGTGTATATGTGTGTGTGTGTGTGTGTGTGTGTGTGTGTGTGTGTATGTATGCCATTATATTAGATTATTTAAATTCAGTTGTAGAGAGACAGAAGGAAAAAAAAAGGGGGGCCTGGTCAGGCCTTAGTCAGGAGCACGTTTATTTAATGTGAGTGGGTATCTTTCTCACTCAAGTGTACAGATGGCCAAAATGTCTACAGAAGATGGGATGTACCCCCTTTAAGAGTGGAAATGATATCTTCAGTCTGCAAGGGAAGCTAGGAAGTATAGTCTTTCAGCAGGAAACTATCAGTTCCTTTTTTTCAAAGATTAACTAATTAGGTATTGAGGATGTAGCTAAGTGGATAGAGTATTTGCCTAGTATACACAAAGCCCTGGGTACCATCACCAACACTAGATAAAATGTGGTGGTACATGCCTGTTGTTTAATCATAATAATAGTTTTTAAAAATTAAAAGCAATGCTAAATGAGAAGCAGAGCATGGTAATTTGAGCCTGTAATCCACCTAGAAGGTATGGGTAGTCAGATCAGAAGTTCAAAGACATTCTCAGCTACATAGTCCAAAGCAGGCCTGGTGCACATAAAACCTGTTTCAAAAAAATATGTATTTATTGTCTGTTTGTACCTTGTTGTGGGTGCTAATGTTGGTAGGAAAATAGGGTTTTCTTTGGCTGGTTCTTAGTCTCATTAATAAAAGAACCTGGAAGCTAAATACAAAGGAATTCGCTGGACAATTTTATTAGAGTTTAAGAAAAAATCAACAAAGAGTGTAAGCTATAAATCTCAGTTGCTCACAATAGGGTGATGGATCTTCTTTCTCCTTAGCATGTTATTGGGTGAATCAGATTTCCCCAGGGTGTATCTGGTGGCAGGGGAGGGGGGCACTCCCAGCAAGGCCATTGGCAAATCTAGCTGGATTAACTCAAAAGAGACAATGATATGTAATGTTTTGGATAATTTACCTTTCCAGTGTTACCAGGGAAATGTGAGGGAGGGGGATCCTCTCAATGACCTCCAATGCTACCTAATATGACATCTTATGCCACAGTCTGAGGATAACTTTCCAGAGTTGTTTTTTGCATTTCACCTTGTTGGGAGAGAGTCTCTCTTGTTCCTTCTGCTGCTCAACATATTCCAGGTGTACAAACAGATGACAGGACCACTCCATGGTATGATTAAGGGGAAGGTTTTTATTGTAGATATGAGAGAAAGGATGGCCAGAAGCATCTGGAAGAGTTCAGAGCAGGGAGAGAATGTAGTAGACTTAGCATGTTCAGTAGACTGTATCTGGCCAGGAGAGAAGCAGGAACAGAGACAGAGACAGAGACAGAGACAGAGACAGAGAGACAGAGACTAAAACATAGAGGGACAGCACAAGAAGACAGAAGGACAGAAGGACAAAGAGGAGGGAGCAAGGGAAAAGAGAGAGAGAGAGAGAGAGAGAGAGAGAGACTCTGAAGGGAGACTGAGAGAGCAAAGGTAAAATAGCAGTGTTCTAAGGAAAATGAGTAGCTTGGGAGTAGGGAAGCCTGTGAGCTAGAGAAGTGTAGAGTAGGGGAGAAGATGAGAAGACCTAGGATGTTATCATGATCTTTGTAATACCGAAGGAGCCTGAAATCCAGCATGTGCCTTTTTATGCTAATAGGCACAACAGATGGCCATTTCTCCTTCTGTTTTTTTTTTTTTTTTTTTTTTTGAATTTGGAGAAATGGGGTTTCCTTTGGATTTGACAACAGACTAATGATAATCTCAAATATGGGAGGAGAAAGACCACTGACCCAAATCATCATGGGCAAGTTAATGAAAGCAAGCTTTTTGATTTATGTACATGGGCTGCTTTTCCCTAGGGCAAAGTTTCGGAGGTCAATATTGGATGTGAAGAAGACAAGGCTTTTATAGCTCATGGGTTTTCCAAATTGGGGATTCGGCCAACAAAATAGATGGGGTTACAGGAGCAAAATAAACAAGTAATCCCTAAGAACCTCTTGAGACATAGACATGGTTGCAAGGTGGGCATACAAAAGGTAGTCATAGTTATAACAAGGTATTCATAGGTAGTCATGCAATGAACATAGAATGCTTATAAAAAAACTTTTGAAACAGTAACATGATTGCCGTTCCTGGAACAGGCAGTACAAAACCATTTGTAATTATAAAGTTCCAGGTAGGATATAGCCCAGTCCTTCAGAAACAGAAAATTCATGAACAGAAATGAACATATTTTACTCTTACTATAAAGATGGCTTCTAAACCTAAAATGGAGGCAGGCTAGTTCTTCAATGGCTCATCCACAAGCTTCTGGCTGATTCTTCTATCTCTGCCTCACATCTTAGCATATAAGAAATGGGATTACAGATGTAAGCCATCATATCTGGCTCTTCATGTGAGTTCTGGGGATTGAATTCAGGTCATCAGACTTGTATGGTAAGTCCATTATCCATTGAGCCCTCTCCCCTTCACCCAGCCTTGAACCTCCTCCTGCCTCCATCTCCCAAGTACTGCAATTACAGGTATATATTGCCACAACCTCTTTCACAGATTTATTACAGAACCCAGGGCTTCCTGTATGCTAGACAAGCAACAAATGAACTACATCTCTAGCACCAATTAGTTGTTTAAAGGCTAATTAACCTCTTGCTAGCATAATGTGATTTGGCTGTTTTCTCTCTTTTCTCTTCTTAGAATGCCAGAAATTTCCAGGTTTTAGTTTACAGATGTAGCACTTTAATGTATGTGACTACATTTGAAGTTGGTCTCTTCAGGCCTCTTGTGGTAGCTCAGTTCAAATCAATGGATTCCCATGTATTTTATTTAATAGGCTTCAGGAGAGAAAAGACTGATACCAGTGCATTGAGATGGTAGTATGAGAAACTAGAAGAAGCAGGATTCCTTTAGAGTCATAGAAATCCAAGACCACAGGAGATCCAGGATAGATAAATTTCTTGAACAATTGTAGGGACCTTCAGATATTTGTCTAGACATCACCTCCGTTAAAAAAAAATGGCACAGTAAGTTATAGGTATAGGTCAGTTGTCAAGTGTTTTTTGAGTACTCACAAAGCAATGGCTTCTTGTGTTGTTAGTGTTGTAAATAAACAAAAAAAGAAAAAAAATGATGCAAACAGGATGTCCTTGTATGTCTGCTAATGTCTATCTATATATCTTTAAAAATATGTGTCTCTGCTACTGGGTTACTATATTACAGGATCTGAAACAGCATTGCTTTTTGAACAGACAATGGTTAGGAAAGAGGTTTTGAAATATTCCAAGAAGTTTCAGGCTTCCTAAAATTGTATAAAGTGAAGAAATGAACGATACATTATTTTTTGTAATATTACTAAGAGGCACCTTAATGATTTATTTTCATGGTCTTGATATTTAGTTTTTTAATTGTTTTTAAATTCATCATTTAATTTCCCTATTGTAGTCCCCTTCCTCATCTCTTCATGGTCCCACCCTCCTTCCCTCTTCCCCCATGCCCCTCCCATAGTCCACTGAAAAGGGGAGTCCTCCTCCCCTACTATCTGACCCTAGTCTATCAAGTGGTATCAGAACTGCCCATATCCTCTTCCACTGTAAGCTGGCAAGGTCCTTGCCAGGTGGAAGTGATCAAAGAGCAGGCAAACAAGTTCATGTCAGAGGCAGCCCCTGCTCCCCTTACTAAGATACCCACATGGGGATTGAGCTGTCTGTGGAGTACATCTGAGTAGGTGGTCTAGGTCCTCTCAGTGCATGGTCCTTGATTGATACATCAGTCTCTGCAGGACACCCTAGGCCTAGATTTGTTGGCTTTTTTTTTTTTTTTGTGAAGCTCCTGTCCCCTCAGGGTCCTTCTATCCTCCATTCTTCCATAAGATTCCCTGAACTCTGCCCAAAGTTTGGCTGCTAGTCTCTCCATTTGCTTAGATCCCTGCTGGGTGGAGTCTTCCAGAGGACATTTATGGTAGGTTCCCATCTTATACCCTTTCTTTGACTGCTTCCAGTGTCTATTCTATTTGCCATTCTGAGTGAGAATTAAGCATCCTCCCTAAGGTCCTCCTTGTTGTTTAGCTTCTTTGGGTCTGCAGATTTTTCTATGCTTATCCTATATTTTATGGTTAATATCTGCTTATAAATGAGGGTCTTTCTGATTCTGGGTTACCTCACTCGGGATAATCTCTTCTAGTTCTATCCATTTGCCTACAAATTTCATGTCTTTGACTGGAGTATTAATTTCAAAAATGAACCCTGTGCCCAGACTTTTAGGATCTGTCGCTGTACTAGTGGGGCTCCGGTCCTCTCTAGGTCTTACTATCGCCCACTTCTTTCATAAGATTCCCTGTACTCTGCCCAAAGGTTGGCCATGAGTCTCAGCATCTGCCTCGATACCCTTCAGGGTAGAGCCTTTCAGAGGCCCTCTGTGCTAGGCTCCTGTGCTGTTCCCTGTTTTATCCCTCCTCCGATGTCCATCCTTTTTACGTTTCTGAATGGGGATTGAACATCTTAGCCATAGTATTCCTTCCTGATTAGCTTCCTTAGGTGTACAGATTTTAGTATGTTTATCCTATATTATATGTCTAGTATCCACTTATGAGTGAGTATATACCCTGTGTGTCTTTCTGCTTCTGGGATACCTCACTCAGGATGATCTTTTCCAGTTCCCACCATTTACCTGCACATTTCATGCTTTCCTTGTTTTTTTTTTTTTTTTATCACTGAATAATATTCCATTGTATAGAGGTACCACAATTTCTGTATGCTTTCCTCAATGAGGGGCATCTGGGTTGTTTCTAGCTTCTGGCTATCACAAACAAAACTGCTACAAACATGGTTGAGCAGATGTCCTTGTTGTATACTTGAGCATCTTTTGGATACATGCCTAGCAGTGGTATAGCTGGATCTTGAGAAAACACTATTCCTAATTGTCTGAGAAAGCGCCAGATTGATTTCCAGAGTGGTTGTACAAGTTTACATTTCCACCAGCAATAGAGGAGGGTTCCCCTTTCTTCACATTATCTCCAGAATGTGTTGTCACTTGAGATTTTGATCTTAGCCATTCTGATGGGTGTAAAGTGAAATCTCAGGGTCATTTTTATTTGCATTTCACTGATGACTAAGGACATTGAACATTTCTTTAAGTGTTTCTCTGCCATTCGATATTCCTCTATTAAGAATTCTCTGTTTATCTCTGTACCCCATTTTTAAATTGGATTACTTGATTTTTTGTTGTTTAACTTCTTGAGTTCTTTATATATACTCAATATTAGCCCTCTGTCAGATACAGGGTTGGTGAAGATTCTTTCCCAATCTGTAGGCAGTAGTTTTGTTTTGATGATAGTGTCTTTTGCTTTACAGAAGTTTTTCTGTTTCATGAGGTCCCATTTATTGGTTGTTGCTCTTAGAGCCTGTGCTGTTGATGTTCTGTTCAGGAAGTTGTCTCCTGTGCCATTGAGTTCAAGGCTCTTCCCCACTTTTTATTCTAAGAGGTTTAGTGTGTCTGGTTTCATATTGAGGTCTTTGATCCACTTGGACTTTAGTTTTGTGCAGGGTGATAAGTATGGGTCTATTTGCATTTTTCTACGTGTAGACATCCACTTAGTCCAGCACCATTTGTTGAAGATGCTATCTTTTTTCCATTGAATGGTTTTGGCATCTTTTTCAAAGATCAGGTGTCCATAAGTGTGTGGGTTTATTTCAGGGTCTTCTATTTGATTCCATTGATCCACCATTCTGTTTCTGTGCCAGTACCATGCAGTTTTTATTACTGTTGCTCTATAGTACAGCTTGAGATCAAGTATGGAGATACTTCTAGAAGATCTTTTATTGTAGAGGATTGTTTTTAACAATTCTGGGTTTCTTGTTATTCCATATGAAGTGGAGAATTTTTCTTTCAAGATGTCTGTAAAGAATTGTGTTGATAATTTGATGGAAATTGCATTAAATCTGTAGATTGTTTTTGGTAAGATGGCAAATTTTACTATGTTAATCCTGCCAAGCCATGAGTATGGGAGATCTTTCCATCTTCTCATATCTTCTTCTAATTCTTTCTTCAGAGACTTGAAATTTTTTTCATACAGGTCTTTGACTTGCTTGGTTAGGGTCATACGAAGGTACTTTATGTCTTTTGTGGCTATTGTAAAGGGTGTTGTTTCTCTAATTTCTTTCTCAGCCCTTTTGTCTTTTGTATACAGGAGGGCTACTGATTTTTTTGAGTTAATTTTGTATCCGGCCACTTTGCTGAAAGTGTTTATCAGCTGTAAGGGTTCCCTGGTAGAATTTTTGGGGTCACTCAGGTATGCTATCATATCATCTGCAAATAATGATACTTTGATTTCTTCCTTTCCAATTTGTATCCCCTTGATCTCCTTTAATTGCCTTATTGCTCTCACAAGGCTTTCCAGAAATATGTTGAAGAGATATGGAGAGAGTGGGCAGCCTTGCCTTGTCCCTGATTTCAGTGGGATTGCTTTAAGTTTCTTTCCATTTAGTTTGCTGTTGTTTATAGGCTTGCTGTATATTGCCTTTACTATGTTTAGGTATGTGCCTTGTATCCCTGATCTCTCCAAGACTTTAAACATGAATGGATGTTGAATTTTGTCAAATACTTTCTCAGCATCTAAGGAGATTATCATGTGTTTTTTTTTTTCTTTCAATTTGTTAATATGGTGGATTACATTGATGGATTTCTGTGTATTGAACTACCCCTGCGTACCTGGGATGAAGCCTACTTGGTCATAGTGGATGAGATCTTTGATGTGTTCTTGTATTCGAATTGTAAGTATTTCTTGAGTATTTTTGCATCAATGTTCATAAGGGAGATTGGCCTGAAATTCTCTTTCTTTGTTGGGTCTTTGTGAGGTTTAGGTGCTAAGGTGACTGTGGCTTCATAGAATGAGTTTGGTAGTGTTCCTTCTGTTTCTATTTTGTGGAATAGTTTGAAGAGAACTAGAATTAGCTCTTCTTTGAAGGTCTGGTAGAATTCTGCACTGAAACCATCTGGTCCTGGGCTTTTTTTTGGATGGGAGACTTTTGATGACAGCTTCTGTTTCCTTAGGTGATATAGAACTATTTAATTTACCTAGTCTTGATTCAGCTTTGGAAAGCAGAATTCGTCAAGAAAATTCTCCATTTCATTTAGATTTTCAAATTATGTGTCATATAGACTTTTAAAGTAAGTCCTAGTGATTGGATTTCCTCAGAGTCTGTTGTTATGTCCCCTTTTTTGTTTCTGATTTTGTTAATTTGGATAGTGTCTCTCTACCTTTTAGTTAGTTTGGCTAAGGGTTTTACTATCTTGTTGATTTTCTCAAAGAACCACCTCTTGGGTTCATTGATTCTTTCAATTGTTTTCTTTGTTTCTAATTTATTGATTTCAGCCCTGAGTTGGATTATTTACAGCTGTCAATTCCTTTTTAGTGTGTCTGCTTCTTTTTTTCCCCCTAAGGTTTTTAGGTGAGCCATTAAGTTGCTTGAATAAGATGTCTCCAATTTCTTCTTGAAGGGACTTAGTGCTATGAACTTTCCTCTTAGCACTGCTTTTCATTGTGTCCCAAAAGTTTGGGAATGTTGTGTCTTCATTTTCATTGAATTCTAGGAAGACTTTAGTTTCTTTCTTTATTTCTTACCTGACCCAGTTGTCATATAGTAGCAAGTTGTTCAGTTTCCATGTGTGTGTAGGCTTTTTGCTATTTCTGTTGTTGTTGAGGTGCAGCTTTAGTCCATGGTGATCAGATAGGATACAAGGGATTATTTCAATATTGTTTCTGTTGAGGCTGGCTTTGTCACCAACCATATGGTCTATTTTGGAGAAGGTTTCTTGAAGTGCTGAGAAGAAGGTAAATTCTTTTGTCTTTGGGTGTAAGGTTCTGTAGATGTCTGTTAGGTCCATTTGATTCATGACCTCTGTTAGAGCCATTGTTTCCTTGTTTAATTTCTGTTTTGTTGTCCTGTCTTTTGTTGAAAGTGGAGTGTTGAAGTCTCCCGCTATTAATGTGTGGGGATCTATGTGTGGTTTCAGTTTTATTAATGTTTCTTTTACAAATATGGGTGTCTTTGTATTTGGGGCATAGATATTCAGGATTTTTATGTCTTCCTGGTGGAATTTTCCCTTGATGAGTATGAAGTGTCCTTCCTCATCTCTTTTTATTTATTTTGATTGAAAATGTATTTTATCAGATATTAGAATGGCTACTCCTGCTTGATTCTTGGGTCCATTTGCTTGGAAAGGTGTCTTCCAGCCCTTTACTCTCAGGTAATATCTATCTTTGTGACTTAGGTGCATTTCTTGTCTGAAACAGATTTTTGGGTCTTGATTATGCATCCCTTTTGTTAGTTTGTGTCTTTTTACTGGAGAATTGAATCCATTGATGTTGAGAGAGGTTAATGACCAGTGGCTGTTAGATCCTTTGATTTTGATGTTGGCTGTCATAGTTAGTTTGTGTGCTTGGTTACATTTTGTTTTGCTGTAGTGAGGTTAATTATTTCCTGTGTTTTCTTGAAAGTAGTTAGTTTTCTTGGGTTGTATTTTTCCTTCTAGTGTCTTCTGTAACGCTGGATTTGTGTGTAGGTATTGTTGAAATTTCTTTTGTCGTTGAATGTCTTTTTTTCTCCGTCTATGAGGACTGAGAGTTTTGCTGGTTATAGTAGCCTGGGCTGACATCTGTGTTCTCTTAGGGTCTGCATGATATCCATCCAGGCCCTTCTGGCTTTCATAGTCTCTATTGAGAAGTCAGGTGTGATTCTGATGGGTTTGCCATTATATGTTACTTGACCTTTTTCCCTTGCAGCTTTTAATATTTTTTTCTTTGTTCTCTATGCTTCTGTTTTGATTATTATGTGACGGGAGGATTTTCTTTTCTGGTCTAATTTAGTGGATGTTCTGTAGGCCTCTTGTAGTCTTATAGTCCTCTCCTTTAAGTTGAGGAAATTTTCTTCAATTATTGTTTTGAAAATATTTTCTGGGACTTGGAGGAGTGAAGCTTCTTTTTCCTCTATTTCTATTATTCCTAGGTTTTGTCTTTTCATGTTGTCTTGGATTTCTTGGATGGTCTGTGTCAGGAATTTTTTAGATTTAAAATTTTCTTTGATTGCTACATCATTTTCTTCCATTGTATTTTCCACACCTGAGATTTCTTTCTTCCATCTCTAGTAGTCTATTGGTTATGCTTACCTCTGAATTTCCTGTTTTCTTCCCTAAGTTCTTTCTCTCCACAATTTCATCCATTTGTGTTTTCTTTAATTTTTCTAATTCTATCTTCAAATTTTGAGCCGTTTTGTTGATTTCCTTCACCTGTCTGACTGTATTTTCCTGTTTTTCCTTCAATTCCTTCAGCTGTTTGTTTTAACAATCCTCCGTTTCTTTTATTTCTTTCAGTGATTTAAGTATTTCCTCTCTAAAGGCCAAAAATTGTTTGGCTGCAACTTCATGTATTTTTTTTACAGATGGCCATAATCTGTTTGTCTTTATCTTCCTCTATTTCTTACAGATGGCTATAATCTGTTTGACTTTATCTTCCTCTAGTTCTTTATGCATTTTATTTGTTTCCTCTATTATCCTCTTCATAAGCACAGATGTTAGGTCATCTTCTTGAATTTCATTTATGGTGGGCTGTCCAAGGCTGCTTGCCCCTGGGTAACTGGGTTTTGGAGACACTGTATTGCTTTGTCTTTTGTTGGTTGAGCTTTTACACTGGCCTGTACCCATTGGGCTATCATAGGTGTTGGGTGTTAGTTTCCAGTGGTTCCTGTAATGTTGTGGTGGAGAGAATCCCCTTCGCAGGAAGATGATTTTTCCTGAAAGAGTCCTCCTCATCTTTTTGGGTATGGTCACTGAATGGCTGGCGTTTTTCAAGAATTGCCACAGATCACCTCAGGCGTACAGACCTGAGTGGTAACTGTGGTCCATGTTAGTCAGGGGGGCTCTCTTCTCACCTGGAGAAGTCCTGGAGACAGCTGCCCTGCTTCTGGGTTTCTTGCTGTAAATTTATTGAGCTGGTGCTCTACCCTGGCTGTCTTGTGGTTTGGTCAGTTTAATTAGGAATAACTGGTTGCTCCTTGGAGCAGTATCTGGAGATTGATCTCAGGGATCCCAGGCTTCTGTAGGTTTGAGGTTGGGGCTCTGTGCCCTAGTACCCAATTGGTAGTCAGCGGCAGGTGAGCTCTGCTCTCATGCTTGCAGCAGGAAGCTGGAGTCAGCAACCTGTGGATAGCCAGAAACTTCTGGAGCTAGGTGTCCTGAGGTAGGGCCAGATGTTTCCCCTACTGTGGAGTTTTCTCCCAACAGGAAGGCCCAGTCTGTGGTGTTTGGGGTGGCGTGTAGAATGCAGGCACTGGTGGGTGGTGGCTCCAAGCTGGTGACTGGGTAGGAACCTGAGACCTTTTCCTGAGAACTTTCCCGTGCTTGCTGGTGGTGGTGGTGGGAGTCGGCTGAGTGCTCTAAGCTGCTTCCCTCCCTGTGGAGTTTTCTTCCGACAGGGAAACTCAGGCTCTGATGTCCTGGGGCTTACAGTTCTGTCTGTGATGGAGAGTCAGGCGCACAGCAGGTCTCTGGGTTGGTGACGTGCGCTGCCGGTCTGCGGGACTTTTTCCAGGGACTAGATGTCAGTTCCGTTTCCTTCTTGCAACTGGGACTCTCAGTCTCTGATGCTTTTGTGCCCACTGTTCAGCCTGGGAATGTAATCAGGAAACGTAGGCATGTGGCTCTGGTCTGGCAACCAAGTGCCTGCATGACCCGGGGTCTCTTCAGGGTTCTGGCTGCATGACCTGAGAGTGGACCAGACTGATTCCCACACTGTGGAGTTTCCTCTCACCTGGGAAACACGATTGCTGTTGTTTTAGGGTCCAGAGTTCAGTCTCTTGGTCGCTGTACCAACATTGCTGTCCTGCTCCTCAGACACAGTGTGCTCCTGATGCTGCCATCTTGGATCCTAGAGTTCTTTTAGTTAAGACAGGATTGTCTTAACTATCTTAGGTTTTTTGTTTTTCCATATGAAGTCCAGTATTGTCCTTTCAAGATTTGTAAAGAATTGTGTTGGAATTTAGTGGGAATTGCACTGAATCTCTAGATTGCTTTTGGTATGATGGCCATTTTTACTGTTAATCCCACTGATCCATGAGCATTGGAGGTCTTTCCATCTTCTGATATCTTCTCCAGTGTTTTTTTTTTTTTTGTTTTTTGTTTTTTGTTTTTTTTTCCTTTAAAGACTTGAAGTTCTTGTCGTAAATGTCTTTCATTTGCTTGGTTAGTTATACCAAAGTATTTTACATTATTTGTGGCTACCATGAAAGGTATTGTTTCACTGATTTCTTTGTCAGCCCATTTATCGTTTGTATATAGAAGGACTACTGGTGTTTTTGAGTAAATATTGTATCTAGCCACTTTGCTGAAGGTGTTTATCCGCTTTAGGAGTTCCCTAGTCGAATTTACGGGGTCACTTACAAATACTGTCATGTCATCTGTAAATAGTAATATGTTGGCTTATTTCTTTCCAATTTGTATCCTCTTGATCTGCTTTAGTTGCCTTATTTCTCTAGCTAGAATTACAAGTACTATGTTGAATAGATATGAAAAAAAATTGACAGCCTTGTCTTATCCTTGATTTTAGTGGGATTGCTTTGAGTTTCTCTCCATTTAACTTGATGTTGTCATAGGCTTACTGTAAATTGCCTTTATTATGTTTAGGTATGTCCCTTATATTCCTGATATGTCTAAGACTTTTATCTTGAAGTAGTATTGGATTTTGTAAAAGGCTTTTATTTTTGACCGCTAATGGGATGGTCATGTGTTTTTTTTTTCTTTCAGTTTGTTTATATTGTGAATTATATTGACAGATTTTTGTATGTTGAACCATTCCTGTATCTCTAGAATAAAGTCTACTTGATCGTGGTAGATGATCTTTTTGATGTGTTCTTGGATTCAGTTCAAAACTATTTTATTTAGTATTTTTGCATCAATATTCATGAGGGAAATTAGTCAGTAATTCTCGTTCTTTATTGAGTCTTTGTGTGGTTTGGGTGTCAGGGTGACTATGGCACCCTGCTGAATTTGGCAAGATTTCTTATGTTTCTGTTTTGTGAAATAGTTTGAGGAATATTGCCATTAGCTCTCCTTTGGAAGTCTGTGCTGAGATTGTCAAGCTCTAGGCACATTTTCTTGGGAGACTTTTAATGACTGCTTCTATTTCCTTAGGGGTTACAGGTTTATTTAAATTATTTATCTAATTTTAACTTCAGTAACTAGTATCAAGAAAATTGTCCATTTTTTTTCTGGATAGAAAGATGTTGAAAGACACAATGTTTATGATATAAGATCTGGCAAGAGAAACAGGAATTCAAATACATACAATACAATGCAATAAGTAATACCAACTTTTGGGAGCTATGAGGTCAAAAGTAAAGAGTAATCCTCATTTGAAGAATTATCTGCCTTTCAGAAGAGGCAGCTTTCAAGCATTTTGTTTAATTCTTTATTAATTACACTTTATTCACTTTGTATTACCCCCTGTGGTTCCCTCCCTCCTCCCATCCCAATCCCTCCCTTCCTCCCCCCTCTGCACCCATGCCCCTCCCCAAGTCCACTGATAGGGGAAGTCTTCTTTTCTTTCCTTCTGATCCTAGTCAATTAGGTCTCATCAGGGGTGGCTGCATTGTCTTCTTCTGTGGTGCCCCCCCCCTCAGGGGGAGGTAATTAAACAGCAGGCCAAACAGTTCATGTCAGAGATAGTCCCTGTTCCTATTACAATGGAACCCACTTGGATACTGAACTGCCATGGGCTACATCTGTGCAGGGGTCTTAGGTTATCTCCATGCATGGTCCTTGGTTGGAGTATCAGTCTCAGGAAAGACCCCTGTGCCCACATATTTTTGGTTCTGTTGCTGTTCTTGTGGAGTTACTGTCCACTCCAGATCTTACTGTTTCCCACTTCTTTCATAAGATTCCCTGAACTCTGCCCAAAGGTTGCCCATAAGTCTCAGCATCTGCTTTGATAGTCTGCAGGGCAGAGGCTTTCAGAGGTCCTCTGTGTCAGGTTCCTGACTTGTTCCCTCTTTTCTCCTTCTTCTGATGTCCATCCTCTTTGCCTTTCTGGACAGGGATTGAATATTTTAGCAAGAGTCCTTCCTCTTGATTAGTTTCTTTAGGTGTACATATTTTAGTAGGTTTATCCTATATTATATGTCTATATGAGTGAGTATATACTGTGTGCATCTTTCTGCTTCTGGGATAGATCACTCAGGATGATCTTTTCCAGATCCCATCATTTACCTGCAACTTTCATGATTTCCATGTTTGTTTATTGCTGAGTAATACTCCATTGTGTAGATGTACCACAATTTCTGTATCCATTCCTCCACTGAGGGGCATCTATGCTGTTTCCAGCTTCTGGCTATTACAAATAAAGCTGCTACAAACATGGTTGAGCAAATGTCCTCATTGTGTACTTGAGCCTCTTTTGGCTACATGCCTAGGAGTGGTATAGCTGGAACTTGAGGAAGCGCTATTCCTAGTTGTCTGAGGAAGCGCCAGATTGATTTCCACAGTGCTTATACAAGTTTACATTCCCACCAGCAGTGGAGGAGGGTTCCCCTTTTTCCACAACCTCTCCAGTATGTGTTGTCACTTGAATTTTTTATCTTAGCCATTCTGATGGGTGTAAGGTGAAATCTTAGGGTTGTTTTGATTTGCATTTCCCTGATGGTTAATGAGGTTGAATATTTCTTTAAGTGTTTCTCTGTCATTCAATATTCCTCTGTTGAGAATTCTCTGTCCATTTCTTTTAGATTTTCCGGGGTGTGGAGTACAGGTTTTTGAAATACAACCTAATGGTACTTTAGATTTCCTCGGTGTGTGTTGTTATGTCTTCCTTATGATTTTGTTACTTTGAGTATCCTCTCTTTGTGTTTTAGTTAGTTTGGATAAGGGTTTCTCTATGTTGTTTATTTTTTCAAAAAACTAACTCTGTGTTTTATTGATTCTTTGTAGTGTTCTCCTTATTTCTATTTTTATTGATTTCAGCACTCATTTCGATCATTCCCTACCATCTACTCCTCTTGTGTGTATTTGCTTTTTTGTTGTTGTAGAGATTTCAGGTGAGCTTTTAAATTGCTAGTATGAGATCTCTCCAATTTATTTATGAATGGGCTTAGTGCTACGAACTTTCCTCTTAGCGCCACTTTCATTGTGTCCCGTAAGTTTGGGTATATTTTGCATTCATTTTCATTGTATTCTAGGAAGTCTTTAATTTGTTTCTTTATTTTTACCTTAGTCATTGAGTAGCAAGTTGTTCAGTTTCCCTGAGTTTGTAGGCTTTCTGTTTTTGTTTGTGTGTGTGTGTGTGTGTGTTGTTTTTGAAATCCAGCTTTAATACCTGGTCTCATAGCATAGAGAGGGTTATTTCAATTTTCTTACATCTGGTTGAGGCTTGCTTTGTGACCAAGTATGTATTCAATTTTGGAGAATACTTCATGAAGTGGTGAGAAGAAGTTATATTCTTCTGTGTTCTGTAGCTGTTAGGTCTATTTGAGTCATAATATCTGTTAGCTCCATTATTTATGTTTAGTTTTTGTCTTGATGTCATGTCCATTGTTGATAGTGGGTTGTTGAAATCTCCCACTATTTATGTGTGGGATTCAATGTGTGATTTAAGCTTTAGTAATGCTTCTTTTACAAATATTTGTGCCCTCACATTTGGGAATAGATATTCAGAATTCACATGTCATCCTGATAGAGTTTTCCTTTGATGAATATTAAGTGTTCTTCCTCATCTCTTTTGATTAATTTTGGTTAGAATTCTTTTTTGTTATATATTAGAATCACTACAGTAACATCATTCTTGGGTTAGTTTGCTTGGAAAATAATTTTCCCACCCTTTACTATGAGGTAATTTCTATGTTTGATGTTAAGGTGTATTTCTTTATGCAGCAGGTGGATAGATCCTGTTTTCCCATTCATTCTGTTAGCCTGTTCTTTTTATTTGGGGAGTTCAGTACATTGATGTTGAGAGATATTAATTACCAGTGACTATTAATTTTTGTTATTTCATTGTTGTTGTTATTGGTGGTGGTGTGTGTGGTGTGGTGTGGTGTGTGTGTGTGTGTGTGTGTGTGTGTTTGTGTTTGTGTGATTGTGTACACCTGTGATTCCATTATTTGGGTTTTGCTGGTGTGAAATTATTTATTGCCTGTGTTTCTGTGGATATAGTTATCCTCTTTGGGTTGGAATTTTCCTTCTTGCATCTTCTGTAAGTCTGGATTTGTAGACAGATACTGTTTAAATTTGACTTTATCATGAAATATATTCTTTTCTTCATCTACAGTTATTGAAAGTTTTGCTGGGTATAGTAGTCTGGGCTGGTATTTGTGTTCTCATAGAGTCTGCAAGATATCTGTCCAGGCCCTCTGGCTTTTAGAGTTTCCATTAAGAATTTGGGTGTAATTTTAATAGGTCTAACTCTATATGTTACTTGGCCTTTTGCCCTTTTCAGCTTTTATTATTCTTTGGTTGTTCTATATGTTTAGTGTTTTGATTATTATGTGGTGGGGGTGGACTTTCTTTTCTGGTTCAGTCTATTTGGTGTTCTGTAAATTTCTTGCATTTTTTAGGCATCTCTTTTCTTAGGTTAGGAAATTATTCTTTTATGATTTTGTTGAAAATATTTTCTGAACCTTGGAGCTAGAATCTTTTTCCTCTTCTATTCATATTATTCTTAGGTTTGGTCCTTTCAGAGTATCTTAGATTTCCTAGATGTTTTGTGCCAGGAACTTCTTAGCTATAACATTTTCTGTGACTGCTATATCAGTTTCTTCTATCTTCTATGCCTGAGATTTTCTCTTCTATCTCTTGTATTCTGTTATACATGTTTGTGTCTGTAGGTCCTGTTAGCTTACATAGATTTTTTTTCTTCTCTAGTTTGTGCTTTCTTTATTGCTTCTATTTTCATTTTCAGGTTATGAACAGTTTTATCCATTTTCTTCACCTTTTTGTTCCTGTTTTCTTGATTCCTTTAAAAAATTTGTTTATTTTCTCTTTAAGAGACTCTATCATTTTCATAAAATTGGATTTAAGGTCACTTTCTTGTGCTCCAGGTATGTTGACATATCCAGGGTTCGTTGTACTAGGATAGCTGGGTTCTGATGGTGTCATATATTGCCCTGGGTGCTGTTAATTTTGTTCTTATGCTGGCCTCTAGTATCTGGGTTTGGAGTTATTATAGGTTTAGGTGCTAATTCTGAGTTTATCTTTGTTAGATAAATTTTTTTGCATGTTATTTTTTCTCTTGCCTACTGTTTTCTATCTTGTTTTCTGGCTTGAGTAGCCTGTTGTTCTATTCACCAGCAAGTCTTTAGGTACAGTAGTGTGTTTCTACTGTGGTTTTGGTAGCCTGTGCCACCTCTGGGGGTTTTGGTGCTTGTGTTTCCTCTAGGGTTCTGGGAACTAGCATGAACTCTGGGGTTCTAGATCAGGTGTAGCCTCTGGGGTGCCAGACACCTGGGGTTTCTAGTACCAGTGTGGCCTCCAGTAAAGTGGGAATCTTTCACTGGAGTTGTGGGCCAAAAATTAATATTTTTGAAGAAATGAAGTGAAAGATAAAATGTTATAGAATATTCCTAATGATTATTGCTTTGAAGTTTTTTTTTAAGTTACTGGCTTTTATCTCTGTATACATTTACATACTTACACATTAAATTATATTGCAAAATGTGAGGAATACTGAAAAGAGGTTTGTGTGGTGGCACACACATGTAAGGCTAGCACTCAAGAGGCAGAGGCAAGAAGACCTTTGCAAGTTTGAAACCACCTTCATCTACATAGTGAATTCCAGGTCAGGCAAAACTGTATAACAAGAGCCTGACTCAAACCATAACCACTGCGACCACCACCAAGACCCTCTTTTGAAACTGTAAAGTATGTTTCTTTTGGCTTTTTATTTAGGTTAATGTTAGGAGGAGAAATATAAATGTGCTATTTTCTGGTTTTTCTTTGTACTTGGCATAATTAGCATTACTTTCTATCCTTGATTCGTTTGTACAGAGTTGGTGTGTGTGTGTGTGTGTGTGTGCATGTGTATATACAAGCATGTACATTTGGGTGCTCACATGTGTTTGTGTTATACGGAAGATAGAGGCCAGAGGTAGATTTGGGGCCTATTGCTTTTCTATATATCTTTTGAGATATGCCTGGCTTTTCTGTTGTTTCTTGAGACCCAAGCTCATGCTTGTTTAGTTCATACTGACTGAGCCCACTACACAGCATTCACAGAGTTTCTCATGCCATATGATTACTATATGAGGGCCCAGTTAGTAACACCTAGAAAATGCAATCTGGGACCTCATTCACCAGGCCATTTATCACCTGTGACAGAACCAAAAATTTTCAATACTCCTTGTCCATATTTCCGATAACATGCCTGTTTCATGACCTTCAGATATCCTAATTGGCAGAACATTCCAGTGGTACTTTCTTTGACTCACTAGGAAATCTTAATTCTCTCATTTCCTTTTTAGAGAAAATGCATGTAAAAGAGTATTAAAATTCAGTGTTGTTGGGAATTTTTTTTTTCCCAAGTACACTGAGTAGGTTTTTGTTTGTTTTGGGTGAGTGGTCTAGAGCTCTGAGCTACTTTTCTAGACATTTGAAACCTCCTTTCAGGTGTTTTGTCTGCACTTTCAAAATGCTGATTGCATGTCAAATTTTTGTTTACCACTGTAGGCAACAGATAAGTAAATTAGTTAATATGCCTACAGAATTAGGCCACCCCATTTTCTATTTGTTGTAGATTTTCACTTTCAGAACTATTGTAAACTGATATTTTTAAAAATAACAAATCAATATAAGGGCTGAAGTTATGACTTAATAAATGTAATTTGTTCGTTTTGAAAAAAGTATCAATATTTTCATCTTGCCTTGTATCTGTAGAACATAGCTCCTGGTTTTTAGATATTCTACTCCACTTACCTTCTACCAGAGCTCTGTTTTTCAGCCTCCATTTCAATAGGCATAGCTTTCTTTCTTTCTCTTATCTATCTACCTGTTCTGAGCTGCTAAGATTTACAATTTTTTTTTCTTTTTTGTTTTTTTTTCAATCTCTAATAACACTGTCTTTCAGAATGAAGGCTACTCCTGTTTTCTGTTGCCTCTACATCTCTCATTACTTATTATTATTATTATTATCAGTCTCTCTCTACTTGCTTAATATGCCAAACAAGTCCAAGCCTCGGGCCATTTGTGTCTGTAGTTTTTCTGTTTTTAGATAGGATTTTGGCTGGCCTGTGTAACTCAGTATGGAGACTAGGCTAGGCTCTTAATAACAAAGATCAGTCTGCCTCTACCTCATCTCTGGAGTGCTGGGATTAAAGCCGTGTGCTGTCATGCCTGGTTGCCTCAGTGATTTTTTTTAACTTTTAAAAATTAATTACACTTTATTCACTTTGTATCCCCCATAAACCCCTCCCTTCTCCCTTCCCAATCCCACCCTCGCACCCCCTTCTTCATGCATGCCCCTCCCCAAGTCCACTGATAAGAGAGGTCCTTCTCTCCTTCCTTCTGATCTTAGTCTATCAGATCTCATCAAGAGTGGCTGCATTGTCATCTTCTGTGGCCTGGTAAGGCTACTCCCCTCTCAGGGGGAAGTGATCAAAGAGCAGGCCAATCAGATTATGTCAGAGGCAGTCCTTCTTCCCATTACTATGGAACCCACCTGGACACTGAACTGCCATGGGCTACATCTGTGCAGGGGTCCTAGGTTACCTCCATGCATGGTAATTGGTTGGAGTATGAGTCTCTGGGAAGACCCCTGTGTCCAAATTTCTGGTTCTGTTGCTGTCCTTGTGGAGTTCCTGTCCTCTCCAGATCTTACTATTTCCCACTTCTTACATAAGATTCCATGCACACTGCCCAACAGTTGGCCATAAGTCTCAGCATCTGCTTTGACAGTCTACAGGGCAGAACCTTTCAGAGGACCTCCATGGCGGATTTCTAGCTTGTTTCCTGTTTTCTTCTTCTTATGATGTCCTTCCTTTTTGCCTTTTGGTATGGGGATTGAACATTTTAGTCAGGGTCCTCTCTCTTGATTAGTTTCTTTAGACGTACAGATTTAAGTAGGTTTATCCTATATTACATATCTATATGAGTATATACCGTGTGTGTCTTTCTGCTTCTATGACAGCTCACTCAGGATGATCCTTTCCAGGTTCCACCATTTACCTGCAAATTTCATGATTTTCTTATTGTTCATTGCTGAGTAATATTTCATTCTGTAGATGTACCACAATTTATTTATTGATTATTTATACAGTATTCTGCCTGTATGTATGCTGACATGCCAGTAGAGGGCACCAGATCTCACTATAGATGGTTGTGAGCCACCATGTGGTTGCTGGGAATTGAACTCAGGACCTTTGGAAGAACAGCCAATCCTCTAAACCTCTGAGCCATCTCTCCAGCTTGCCTCAGTGGTTCCTATTACTAGTATCTTCATAAACCTTTACCCAAATACATTTCCTTAGGGAATCCATCCCTGATAACTGATTGTCCTATGGAATCCCTTCTCTCTGTTGACAGCTCCGAAATATTTATTCGAGCACTCTCTTTTTGTTGTTGTTAAATAAATTGGGGAAGAGATAAGTGGTAGTCCAAAGAGAGGTACTAAGATGAGCCTCTTTTTAAGGGAGAGCTTT
Organism: Psammomys obesus; assembly: GCF_907164565.1. Taxonomy (NCBI): domain Eukaryota; kingdom Metazoa; phylum Chordata; class Mammalia; order Rodentia; family Muridae; genus Psammomys; species Psammomys obesus. Next base: position 2,625,247 of record NW_026592481.1, on the reverse strand, counting down.
CACTAGATGAATTCTTTTTTTTCACACTTTTTTTTTCATATTTTTTTATTGGGTGTGCCTTTGTGTGTTTTTTATGCTCTTGAGAGTTAGTAACTCCTTCAAGTTCATTGGTTCTGGTGATCAAACTCATGTTTGATGACAAGTGCCTTTATCCCATGATTGATCTCAATGAACCTCTCAGGGGTGTTATGAACACTGCTTATAGTATGGTGGGGTTCTAAAACAACAGAGCACAGTCCCTCCACCAGACAAAGCAAGGTTCCCTCCCTCAAAGTGGAACCTTGGGGAAGGGGAGGTCTTATGTTACCAAGTTGCAGGTGTGTTTAATAAGTGACTCATACTGTCAGGTTGCATCAGGGCGTTGGGTGGCAGGGGAAGCAGGGGAAGGGTCTGGTCCTTTGTGACTGCAGGGTTACAGCAGTCAGTTCCTTGCAGCAGGTTGGAGAGTAGAAAGGCTGCACTGGATGTAGCCATAGGTACAAGGCCATAGTTTTAAGCAGCCCATGCTACCTGTCACACAGACAACAACACCAGGAATTGAATGCTTAAGCTGTTTTATACAGAGTCAGCAATCTGAAAAGAAAGCGGAGTAGCATTATCTAAAGACCTGACTATTATCTCCTTGTCATTGTCTCTTTTTCTGTGTAGTAGGAAAGATGGTCCCCAAACGCCAAAGCCACTAAGACTATCATTTGGATGATACATAGAGAGAAGCTATTAGCAGTGTGTGTATAGACTCCTTCCTACAGAATGAAGGGTAGTGCTCCTGTGAACAGTATCTGTGATCTAATCATTTGGGTTTGAGGCATGCTCTTATGTAGCTCAGGCTCACCTCAAATGTTCTATGTAGCTGACATGACCTTGAACCTCCTTATTATCCTCCTTCTGCCCTATAGTTGTGGAGGCATTATCCACCTTTCCTGGCTGCCATTAGTCTCTTTTGTTTATCCTTTTCATGGAATTTATTGCTATCTCTTGGCTTTGCCACATATTCTAAACTTATTTTTTTGAGATAGGGTATCACTATGTAGCACAGGCTAGCATCAAATTTGCAGGGATCTGCCTGCCTCTGCTTTGTTATTCAAGGTGTTCACCACCGCTACCAGCCTGTTTTCTTTAGATTCTTTCTGATCTCTACTTTAGTTCCCTAGTTCCAGTGATGCTCATAGAATAAATTTACATGAGACACACGGAGCATGATGAGAAAATAGAGTTTATTATATAGTAAAGTGAGAAACCCTCAAGAGATGAAAGTGGGAATGGCTAAAGGAAAGTACTGCTGAGATAAGAATGGACATTGGCCAGATAGACCATTATGGTGGAAAACATTCTTGTTTGTTTGTTTGTTTGTGACATGATTTCTCTGTATAGCTTTGACTGTTCTGGGTTCATTTTGCAGACTTAAGCTGGCCTCGAACTTACAGAGATCCACCTGCCTCTGACTCCCTCAGTGCTGGGATTACAGGTGTGCACTACTGAACCAGCTCAAAAAACACTCTTAAGGAGTTAAAATAGATAGCATGTACAAAGACCATTGTGTCAACCCCAAGTTTTAAGTAGGCTTTATGCTTTTGTATGTGTGTGTGTGTTTCTAGAGCAGACAGTTTCTTCAACACTATTTTCCATCCAGATTACTGAAGCTTTTTGGCAAACAAACAGGACCATTTGTCTAAATATTATTTTTTCCAGCACAGCAGCAGGGCTTAATAGGTGAACTGGAGAATAATAACCCATAAAACCCAAGATGTTTCCTCTGTGGCCCTTACAGAAAAAGTACTGTGGCCACAGAGCTAGAGAAAGTTACTTGACTTCCTTGGGCATTGATTTTAACATTAGTAAAATGAGTTAAATGGAGTTAAAGTACCTTAGAGCCTTTCTAGTGATCTCATTTGGACTCCCTAGAGCAGTGTTTCTCAACATGTGAGTCATGACCACTTTGTGGTTACATATCAGATATCCTGCACATCAGATATTTACATTACAATTCATAACAGTAGCAACGTTACAGTTATGAAGCAGCAATAAAAATAATTTTATGGTTGGGTGTCACCATAACATGAAAAACAGTATTAAAGATTTACAGCGTTAGGGAGGTTGAGAACCACTGGCTGAGAGTCTGAGACACTGTGCCCATAACCAAATTTCAAAATGATACCAGCATACAGTTTTATTCATTTTTAAGAAAATGTTATTTGGAGAAATTATATCCTCATTAAATGGATGTAAAGATTTTACCACATATATCTCAAAGACAAAGCATTCCAGATTGAGTGTATTTTTGTGGTTTGGTATTTAAGTGTATGGAGTGGTCAACTCATCATACTGGTTAGTATCTTCTGCTTGTGGTCTTCAGGGGCCTTGCTAATTGTAAAGCAGCTCTAAGGACTGGCTCTAATAAATGGCTTCTCCTACAACTTATAATTCCTTATGTGTGGGAGGGCATATTGAGTGAAAAATAATGTTAATGTGTCCTTAAAATCCAACATGAATTTTGTTGACTTTCTGGGAGGTTGTTATGAGGCATATAAAAGAAAATATTAGTTAAAATTCAGAGATAAACTAGCTTGTGATAGAAAATCTCTGTTAAGGGACAATCAATAATGCAGTGTTAATGGGTTCTCTTATCTTGATTTTATGTTAGAAATGTTAAAGTAAATAAAACCCTCATGGATACCTCTCAAAGATGATTAGATCTGCAAAAATTTTGTTCAGTTTATAAAATTTGTATTTGTTATTTTTCTGTATTTGTCGTTTTCTTCTGGGATACTATTGGCTGACCTTGTATCACAGGTCACAGAATATGATTATTCCCATAAAGTCATGTAGTCAAAGGTTGTTTGAAAAGAGGTAAAATTCATTAAAATTTTATATGGGGAAAATACTAAGTTACAAGTCAGGTACCCTGTTGTCTTAGTCAGTTTCTATTGCTGTGACAAAATACCATGACCAACATAACTTAAAAGCAATGCACATCTTGATCCACAAGTAGGAGGCAGAGAGAGAGAGAGAGAGACTGGGAACGGGGCTGACATGGCATTATGACAAAATTGCCTCTGAATGCTAGAGGCTGGATTTCCAGTGCCTACACTACTCTGACCATCCCAGATGCACGCAGGAGACTGGATTTTCTGACTGCAGTCAAAGAGGTTTCTGTGGACATACATAGTGCTGATTTGACCTATTCTCAGTTCAATACCGCACTCACAATCCAACTCACAGGTACTTCACCTTGGGAATGTGGAATGGTAGAAAGACCAAAGAAACAGAATTGATAGAATAAGCATACATTACAAAGGGAATTATTAGAGTGACTTGCATGATTTGGACTGTGGAGTACATCAGTGGCCATCTACACCTCGGAGGGACTGTGAATATGGTAGCTGCTCACTTCAGAAGATTGGGTACCTCAGCAGTACCAATCTGGTGATAAAGGCATGAACATTCCTGAAAAGCTGTCCATGTCTTAAGCCCAAAGAATCTGGGTTCTGTAGTTAGCAGAAAATGGCAGCAGTAGCAGCAATAATATAGATGTATTCACTAGCAGAAAGAGAAAGAAGGCAAACAAAAAATAATAGCTTTTCCCTTGAGTTTCCTTATATATACCTTACTGCCAGAAGATGTCAGTCACTTTTTATCACCAGTTACTTCTTCTTGGACATACTCCTATAGACCTACTCAGTAATTGATACCATATCCAATCAAATTGTCAACTAAGATTAACAATTGCTGTTCTCTGGAAATCTGGCAGAAGTAAACATAGAATCTTAGATTTGCAATAGGTGAATATTTATTTTTATTTTTTTTTTGTATTTTATTTTTTTCTTATCAGTTACATTTTATTAACTCTGTACTCCAGCCGTGTCCTGATCCCTCATTCCCTCCCAGTCCCTCCCTCCCTCCCTCCTCTCCACCGTGCCCCTTGCCAAGTCCACTGATAGGGGGGACCTCCTCCCCATTCACAGAGGAGAGCTTTGCAGCCAGTCCTGAAGATACCTGATAAAACAGGATCAGATGAATGGGGAGGAGGTGAATATTTATTATTGGACCAGAATTTCTCTTGAGCTGTAAAATTCTGATGCATGATATAAAGGAATTGGATCAAATTATCTTTGCAGTCTTTTTTTGTTATTGTTAAGACTGATTTATTTTTATTTTATGTGTTTAGATGTTTTGTCTGCATATATACCTATCCACCACTTGCTTTCCTGATGTCCATGAACCCAGAAAAAAACATTGGCACTCTTGTAACTGGAGTTTCACATAGTTGTGAGCACAATGCATGTACTAGGAACCAAACCTAGTTCCTCAGGAAGAGCAGCTATTGCTCTTAGCTGCTGAGCCATATCTCCAGCCCTGTATCTTACAAGTTTTACTCAGTTCTCACTTGCCATGTTTTTAGAGTCCTATGTGACTCCCAGAAGATATCAGCTTATCCAAGGCTCATCCTCTAGAGATTTCATGGTTGCAGATGCTGTCATGGTAGTGCCTACTTCTGTTTCCCTGGCACTCGCTATGTCTTCTGGCTTTACAGCAAGTATGTATGACTGGGCAAAGGGCCTTCATTTGTTTCCAAGTAATGCTTGGCAGGAAATACAGAGGAGTCCAAATCCCCGGAGAGCAACCCTTAAATAATACCACAGTGTGAGCTGAAAAAAGATACACAGCATGCTATCCTTTGGGAGAAACATCTCTAGCTGCTTCTCACCCACCCACAGCAATAACTTGTTTGTTTCTGCAGCCTGTTGGCTTCCTTTCTTTCTCTCCCCTCATGTGAGCTGGTAGATCACCTATTTGCACTCACATCTCTATCTCAGGTTTACACCCAGGAAATGGAATTGAAGACCAAGGAAATTCTATGCAGATTTGATTTCTTAGAAGTGTGTTTTGTATGGCCTTAGGAGGGTTTCCAGATTTAGCAATAACTAAAGAACTCTAGTTAAGTCCTTTATTGCTTAGTGTATATCCTGGTACTTAGATCTTGCTCTGGTTTCCCCTAAATAACTTTACCAAGCAACCCACGACTGTACCCTGTCTGTGTGATCTCAGATGAGACACAAAGCTGTATAGGTACAGTGCAGAGTTTATTCTAGAGCAAAGCGGTTAAGGGGAAGAGGATAAGCTCAGTCCTGATGTCACTTGATATGCATGGATTGGTGGTTGGGGACTCCCCTTTTCTGAGGAGTAGCAGAAGGGGAATAGGAGGAAGAGGGAGGGAGTGTGGGACTGGGAGGAGAGAAGGGAGGGGTCTATGATTAGGATGTAAAGTGAATAAATAAATAAATTAAAAAAAAAGAGTGGCCACTGGAACCACTGCAAAGGAAAATTTCCATGGGGAAAGAATGAGCAATGGCTAGAAGAACCATTGCATAGGGCACACTTTTGAGCCATGAGGGTAGGCAGTGGTCAAAGAGACCACTGTGGAGAAAACATTCTCAGAGGGTCAATTGTTCCAGCATACATGTTAAAATGGGCTTTATGTTTTTTTCTTAAAATCTGTAGAAGAAATAGCTTTCTTAATGGTTGTTCCCTTGTTTGGTGACTAACAAGTCCTAATTCAATTAATTAATCCAAAACATTTGGATTAATCCCTGAGTATGTGTGTATAGTGTGCATATGTATCTATGTACCATATGCATACAGCATTCATGAAGGCCAAAATTTGGTATCATGTTCCCAAAACTGGAACTACAGGCAGTTGTGAGCCACAAAATTGGTGGTGGAAATTGAATCCTAGTCTTCTGCAAGAGCAATCAGCAAGCGATCTCTCCAGATCCCATTTGGATTAACTCTTAAAGGAGGAGGAAAAAAATCAGGCAATAGAGTACATAAAAAAGAATTAATGAGCTAGAAAGGTAGCTCAGTGGGTAAAATTCTTTCTGTGCAAGTAAGAAGACCTTAGTTCAAACCCTCACAATATCCAGGAATGGATTAAAGAGATGGAGATGTGGCTCAGTGGGCAAATTTATTTTTTTTAAATTAACTCATTGGCACAGGAGACAACTTCCTGAACAGAACACCAACAGCACAGGCTCTAAGATCAACAATCAATATATGCGACCTCATGAAACTGAAAAGCAAAGGACACTGTCCTCAGAACAAAACGACAGTCGACAGTTTGGGAAAGGATCTTCACCAACCCTATATCTGACAAAGGGCTAATATCCAGTACATATAAAGAACTCAAGAAGTTAAAAATCAACAAATCAAGTAATCCAATTAAAAATGGGGTACAGAGCTAAACAAAGAATTCTCAATAGAGTAATATTGAATGGCAGAGAAACACTTAAAGAAATGTTCAACGTCCTTAGTCATAAGGGAAATGTAAATCAAAACGACCCTGAGATTTCACCTTACACCCATCAGAATGGCTAAGATCAAAATCTCAAGTGACAACACATGCTGGAGAGGTTGTGGAGAAAGGGGAACCCTCCTCCACTGCTGGTGGAAATGTAAACTTGTACAACCACTCTGGAAATCAATCTGGTACTTCCTCAAGATCCAGCTATACCACTCCTAGGCATATACCCAAAAGAGGCTCAAGTACATAACAAGGACATCAGCTCAACCACGTTTGTAGCAGCTTTATTTGTAATAGCCAGTAGCTGGAAACAACCCAGATGCCCCTCAACTGAGGAATGGATACAGAAATTGTGGTATATCTACACAATGGAATATTACTCAGCAATAAAAAAAAAAAACAAAACAAAAAACAAAAAAACAAAAAAACAAGGATATCATGAAATTTGCAGGTAAATGGTCAGAACTGGAAAAGATCATCCTGAGTGAGGTATCCCAGAAGCAGAAAGACACACACAGTATATACTCACTCATATAGACATATAATATAGGATAAACCTACTAAAATCTGTACACCTAAAGAAAGTAATCAAGAGGGAATACTCTTGCTAAAATGTTCAATCCCTATCCAGAAAGGCAAAGAGTATGGATAGCAGAAGAAGGAGAAAACAGAGGGCCTCTGAAAGGTTATGCCCTGAAGACTATCAAAGCAGATGCTGAGACTTACGGCCAACCTTTGGGCAGAGTACAGGGAATCTTTTGAAAGAAGTAGGAAATAGTAAGATCTGGAGAGGACAGGAACTCCACAAGGAGAGCAACAGAACCAAAAGATCTGAGCACAGAGGTCTTTCCTGAGACTGATACGCCAACCAAGTACCATGCATGGAAATAACCCAGGACCCTTGCATGGATGTAGTCCATGGCAGTTCAGTGTCCAAGTAGGTTCCATAGTAATGGGAACAGGGAGTGTCTTTGACATGAACTGATAGGTTTGCTCTTTAATCACCTCCCCCTGAGGGGGGAGCAGCCTTACTAGGCCACAGAGGATGACAATGCAACCATTCTTGATGAGACCTAATAGACTAGGATCAGAAGGAAGGAAAAGAAGAACTCTCCTATCAGTGGACTTGGGGAGGGGCATGCGTGCAGAAGGGGGAGTAAAGAAAGGATTGGGAGGGGGAAGGGAGGGAACTACAGGGGAGACACAAAGTAAATGAAGTGTAATTAATAAAAAATAAATAAAAATAAATTTTAAAAAATGTAAAAAAAATAATTACAGTTTATTCACTTTGTATCCCATCTGTAGCCCCCTCCACCATCCCTTCCCAATCTCACCCTTCCTCTCTCTTCTTCTCCTTTGTCCCTCCCCCAATCTAATGATAGGAGAGGTCCTCCTCCACTTCCATCTGACCCTAGTCTATCAGGTCTCATCAGGACTCGCTTTTTTGTCTTTCTTTGTGGACTAGTAAGGCTGCTCCCCTTCAGGTGGAGTTGATCAAAGAGCCAGCCCATGAGTTCATGTCAGAGATGGTCCCTGGTCGTATTATTGGGGAACCCTCTTGGATACAGAGCTCAGTGGGCAAATTTCTTGTTGTGCAAGTATGATGTTTGAAGTTCAACTTCCTATATTCCATGTAAATGTTGAGTGTGATAGCACATGTTTGTAATACCAGCCTCCTACCAGGAAGTGGAAGGCAGTGACAGGAGAAATCCCCAGAAGCTTTGTGAGCCAGGTACCCTGGTATAAGCAACACCAAAACAAGAGACTGTTTCAAACAAGGGGCAAAATGAGGATTGACACCCATGGTTGTTTTGGTAGCTTAAATGAGAACGGCCCCTATAAGTTCTTATGTTTGAATGTTTGGACCCTTGTTTGGGAAGGATTAGGAGGTGTGATACAGGAGGTGGGCTTTGAGGTTTTAAAGCTCATGCCAGGCTCAGTCTCTACCTGCTGCCTGTAGATTAGGAAGTTTCAAAGTTCTCAGCTACCCAGTTAAATGCTTTTCCTTATAAAAGTTACCTTGGGCATGTTCTATTTTAAGCAATAGATCAGTAACTGAGACAGTTGTCCTCTGACCTCTACATGTATTCTGTGGTACTAATGTATCTGCACTCACACAAAGAACACTTACACACACACACACACACACACACACACACACACACACAATTAGAGCCTGAAACTAATTATAGGGGTTATATCAAGCTGCTAATTTCTAACTATCTACTCAATGTATCTTATTCCCAATATTGTGTGAAATACATGAAAAAGGGCATTACTTGAATTTTAAAATATAACAGAAAGGACATAGTGACACCCTTATATTTTACCAATAATACAATCTGAGAAAGGAAGATTGAAAAGTTAGTTTGACCTAGGCTATATTGTGAGGCCCTGTCTCATGATAAAACAAGAAATACTAAAACAAAACCAAATATAATGAGAGTTCTGCAAGCTATTTGTTGCTATTTAACCTCAACTCCTCTTGAGAGCAGTGGGCCTTGTAGTATGGCTGAATTCCACAGCAGAGGTAGAGGAAGATGAGCTGGGACTGGTTTAGAAGGCACAGTGTGGGCAAAGTGAGTAATTTCTAAATGACAAAATCCCAGGATAGAGCTACACCAAGAACCAAATAGGGACTAGAGAAATGGCTCAGAAGGCCTGGGTTCCAAAATCCACATGGTGGCTCACTACTGATGGTAATTCCATTCTCAGTGGATCCCACACCCTCCTATGTACTCCGAACAGCATGCACATAATGCATATACATACATGAAGGCAAAACACTCACATTCTTTAAACAAACAAAACTCAAAGAAACAATACTAGAGGCAGGAATGGAGTTTAGTCGATGGAATGGTTACCATAGTAATGCATAAAGCCCTGCATCACATATGATCAGGTGTGGTAGTGGAATCCTAGCATGTGCAAGGAATAGAGGCAGGAGTAGAATAAGTGTGAGGTCATCCTCTGTTGTATAGCAAGTGAAAGACATGCCTAGGCTTCTTGTAACTCTGTTCAAAAATAAAAAGAAACAAATGATAAGGAAATAGCTATGTAGATACTGAGATTTCTAGGTTATTGTATCTGTGCGCAAAGTTTCAACAGAAGCATGCAAATTGTTAGTAAAAATAGTTTATTAAGGGAGAAAGGCATTTATGGGGGTGAACATTGGTTAGAGCTGGAGAAATATCAATGACTCAATGGAATCTGTGTCCAGCAGATAGAGACATTTATGCAGTGGGTACTTCTATGCATGGTGTTACATGTCCACCTTGGTGGAGAAGAGTTTCCATCTGGGGTTTCTTCTCTATGCTAATTTGACCTCACTGCCCAGCTACATCAATTCAAAGAGATCAGTCAGGGAGGCAAATATCAAGTGCAATGAAACTACAAGCAGCTATATGCTGCAAATGGAGAGGTAGATGCTACAGTTACGAACCTTGAACAGGCATCATTCACTTAGTAAGCCCTACTGCCTAGCACAATGCCTGACTTATTTTTGATTTTGAGTAAACACCAAGTGAATCACAGAAAGAGGAGATTGAAGGAAACAAAAAAAAAAAATCATGCTATTTGGGTTTTAGGGAAAATGGTGCCACCTGGAAATGCACAGGGCCTTTCTAACCAGCAACTTGCATCTGATTATAGCTGTATAGAACAGTAGGAAATGGTATGTGAATTTTATGCAGTGAGCTTTTCTAATACTTTCTCCATTTTTCATTGCGGGTACAATACAACTTAAATCATTTTGGGCTAGACAGGTTTTGAATGCCACTTGTATGTTCAAAGCTAATTTATTTAATAGCCAATGTATCTGAACCTTGAACAAAATAATTCTGAAGCATTTAGATAGAAAGTGTTTAGTAAAAAAAATGTCCTGTTCACTTTCACAAGACTGTAATCAATCTTATATTTTTTCCCATTTAAATAGATAAATGTTTATTTGTAATTAAATTTACAAAATAATACAAAGAATTCTCTGATTTTATGAAGCTTTTCCAGTTAAAAGTTTTAAAATTATACAACTTTTACTACTTTATTGAGTTTTTTTTAATATGACTTCTGTTTATTTAAATATTTATTACTGTATTAAAAGAAGACAGGAAACTAAAAAGAAAAATAAAATTAAAAAAAAAAAGAAAATTTAATACTGAAATGATCAATCTTATATTTTTTAATGGCATGTGCTTTTCTCTTTTCCAGAAGAGTAAAAGGGATAACATCTTATCCTATGTTCATTAATTCTAACTAAGCTCAGAGTTGAAAAGATTGGTTTTATTATCAGCAAGTTAGGTTGTATTTTCCTTTCTCTTTTGGATTGAAAACTAAGAGATATTGAAAAGCAAATGACGGAGTGTAGATAACAAAAACAGAGTGTTCACATTCCCCAACTTTTGCTAGTTTTATTGTTTTTGCTGATTTTATTGTTACTAGAGAAAAATGTCTTTACTACTGCTCCCCAAAGAGTAGTTTCAATGCAGGAGGATTTATTCTGTGGATGGCATTAAAATTCACACATTTATCTGGGTCAATACTTTATGCTAGCCACTTGAAAAAGGCAATAATCTGGATTAGGGCAAGGTCTTATTATTCAGTCCAAATCTTGTGATTGATATATATATATATATATATATATATATATATATATATATATATATATATATATAATATATCAATGTGTAATTTTTTTTATTCCATTCTTTTGTAAACACAAGATTAGCTAAACTGAATAAAACACAAAAGTGCACATATAAAAGTACATTATGGCTTGGTGAGGCTGTGGAGAAATATGCAGCCACAGTGGAGAACAGTTTGATGATTTCTCAAAATATCAACCATTAAAATTTCCTGAAACAAAATTTCTGCATGCAGGTATATATTTGAAAAGCTTCAGTGCTGCGTACTTTAAACCTTTTTGTTTAAATTCAGCTTATCAACTCTTTGGATTATTTAAAAATGCTTCTCCCTTAAGATGAGGGATTTAGGCTTTTGTGACTTGTACTAAGCCATGGTAGGGGGTTCTTGATATTGGCAAATATTGGGGGTCAGAGGATACCCACCAAGATTTATAGGTTCTTGTGTTCCCAAACAAAGAAGTGGGCAGACATATGAATGGTAGCAGAAGCAGGGGCAGCTTATTAGTAAAAGCTACATTTCACAGGAGGAAGCCCAATCTTCAGAAGAAAAGCATTTTGGAATGTGGTCTCTATGTATTATATGGCAGAGGACAGGAGATTCTCTTTGACAGGAGGGTGGAGGAGTAGGAACACGGGGGTTGGGTTCATAAGCTAATTTTGTAGCCTTTCTGTACGGCTTCTGAGTCTCATTTCCTACTCTCTTGTTAGTTCTGGGTTTTATTCTCTAATTTCTTGTTCATTTTGACTCTTGTATCAAGGCAAGAAAGGAAATGGGTTGAAATAAGAAAAAGCAATGTAGATTTTATTTAGACTTGACAGGATGACTTCTGTAGAAGGTAAGTGAGTTTCTCAAAATTACAGGCATAGGGTTACTATAGTGATGAATAGTCAGAAATCAAATTAAGAGAATTATAATTGACAGTGTCATCATGAAATTTGAAATACTTAGAATAAGTTTAACAAAGAGTGTACCACACCTCTATATTAAACTCTATAAAATATTGATGAAAGCTAAAGACCTGCATACACAAGCAGATATACTATACTCATGAATCAGACGATTTTCAATTTTTAGATGTCAAGTACCCTTAACTGGCCACAAACTCAGCACAATCCCAGTTATAATCCATCAGGTTCTTTTATAGAAATTAATTCTAAATTTCACATGGAAATATAAAGGATGTATAATAGTTAATAAACTTTAAGAGAGCAAAATTAATTTCTAGACTATATTTATCAAGATATTGCATTATTACAGTAGCTTCCATCTGGATTCTATGGGAACCCACTGAGGAAAGCTGTTGCCTTTGACCTGGGTAGAGATTTAACATTAAGAGCTACTTAAAATATAAGAGTATATTAGTTAGACCAGTCACTTACCTGGTTACAAGATCACTCATCAGGAAAGCAGATTGACCTAATTACACGCTAACAAGATGGAAGGAATAATTATCCCCTTAATGAAATAGTATAAGAACAGAGATTCCTTCCCAGAATCTCTGTTCTGTGAACAGTTGCAATGGCCCTCCCATGAGATGTCTTTGTTAGATTGGCCTGGTTTTCTGAGTCTCAGAAATTTTATATTTTCTTCTATTCATTCTGCTTCTTTTGATTGTTGACAAGTATGTAAATATGCTTTCTCTGGTAATTTGGCCCCCTTTTCACCTCCTTTTTGCTATGTGGCTGCTTGCCAAAACTCTATGACTAACTTAATGCCATGCTAAGCAGGGTGGTATGTGCCTTTAACCCCAACACTCAGGATTCAGAGACAGAGACAGGCAGATCTCTGTGAGTTCAAAGCCAGTCTACATAGTGAGTTCCAGGACAGCTAGGACTACAAAGAGAAGCCCTGTCTGAAAAACAAATTGAAAAAAAAAAAAAAAACTGCAAAATAAAAAGCCTGACTTCCCTGACCCCTTCACCTTTCACTGACTGCCCAGTATTTTTTAACAAAGTGAATTTGATCTTATTTTTTTTATTAACTATCAACACCCTCCCTCAAAAAAAAAAAAAAAAAAAAGAAAGACAAAAAGAAAAAAAGGCCCGATTTCACTAGAAATAGACTGACTAGTAGAAAGTAGGCATAGTGGATTAATAGAATAAAATAAATTCTCAAAATAAACTCACACATATATGATTAATTAATTTTTGACACAAAGATGGTCAAGGAAATTCAATGTAGAAAAGACAATCTCTTCAAAATGAGGCTGAAACAACTGGATAGCCATATCGGAGAAAATGGATCTTCACGAATGCATACACCAACCATGCACCAAATATAAAGAAACAAAAACAAAAACAAACAAAAAGCCAAACCAAAACAAAACAGAGACCTCAGGAAAAACATAGGCTGAAATGCAGGTCTTACACAATTTCAGAAGGAAAATGTAGAAGAGGCTAGGCACAGTGGCATTTGCCTGTAAACCTAGCACTAGGAAGGCAGAGGACGATGGCTATAAGCTTGAGGTCTGTATTGGTGTACACAAGTTCATGTCATGCCAGCTAGATCTACATAGGAAGTTCCTATCTATTTCTTTACCCCACCACACACACAGAGACAACAACAACAAAACAAACAACAAAAAAAGACAGAGGAGAAGAAGAAAAGAGGAAAACGTAACAGAAAATCTTGTGAACTTGGCTTTGGCCTTTGGCAGGCTTTTTCTTCACAGGTTTTGTTTTGATTTTTGTTACTAAGAAATTATGAAGAGGAAAAACAGGTAAAATCAGTTTTGATCAACATTTTTATAGTGGTGTTTCAAAGGATACTTGTGTAAATGAAAAAGCAATTGGAAGATAATATTTTCAAAACATGTACTCAATAGGAGAATTGTATCTTGATTACATAAAGGGCTTTTATAATTCAGTTGATGTGAGCACAATGCAATGAAAAAAAAGATGCTTTGTGAACAAATATCTATGGAGAGCAAATATACCCACGAAAAAGAACTGAAGTTGTAAGAAAAACGTAGCAGAGGATTCCGGTGTGCCAGGGACAAGAACAAATTACAAGGATGCTCCAAAGCAGTGGATCTCAACCTGTGGGTTGTGACCCATTTGGCAAACCTCTGTCAATAAAAATATTTACATCACAGTTCATAACAGTAGCAAAATTACAGTTATGAAGTACCAATGAAAATAATTTTATGATTGTGGGTCACCACAATATGAGGAACTGTATTACAAAGTAGCAGCATTAGGAAGGTGTTTTGTGAGTTAGACACTGACTATAATTATCAAATTCAAACCTAAGTGGTATGGTAAACTAACCTGAGGGACATAAAACACCATAAATGGCCTTTGAGCTGAAGATGGATGCTTTCCAGTTTTTGACTATTGGCCATACAGCCAGTGAACCTGTAGACTATTATGCCTGTTTTAGCTCTGAAATGCACTTTTGTGCATTCCCCTCTTAGGGAAGAGTAACAATACTCTGCTTTTCTTTCTTTCTTTCTTTCTTTCTTTCTTTCTTTCTTTCTTTCTTTCTTTCTTTCTTTCTTTCTTTCTTTCTTTCTTTTTTTTTTTTCTTGGTGAAAGTTCAGGGACAAATGACCATCAGTTGGGTTGGGGATGCAGCCCAGTTAGTAGAGTTATTGCCTAGTGTTTTTGAAGCCATAGGTTAGATCTCTAGCACTGTATAAACCAAAAGCTGGTCCATACCACTCCAGCACCAGGTGTATAAGCATGCCACTGCAACTGGCATTTTCTTCCTTGCTTTCTTTTCTTTTTCTTTCTTTCTTTTCTTTTTTTTTAACGTTTCTCACACATAAAAGCTCAATTTTATTTCCAGTAATTTGGTAAAATAGAAAGCAATAAAAAATACTATTATTCTGTATTACTGTATTATTTCAAGGATTGGAAATAAACCATCTTGTGTTTTTCACTTGATGATGAGTTTGAGAGGTCTTCTTCTTCTTCTTCTTCTTCTTCTTCTTCTTCTTCTTCTTCTTCTTCTTCTTCTT
>NW_026592481.1:2599606-2610337 GCF_907164565.1 Psammomys obesus | reverse complement strand
TTCTTCTTCTTCTTCTTCTTCTTCTTCTTCTTCTTCTTCTTCTTCTTGTTTATTTGTTTCGAGGTAGGATTTCTCTGTATATAGCCTTGCTGTTCTCGACTCGATTTGTAGACCATGATGGCCTCAGAGATCTACTTCACTCTGCTTCCCAGAGTGCTGGGTTTATAGGCATGCACCACTACACTTGGCTTCTTTTTCTTTTTAAATTGATTTATTCATAAATAATTTACATCCTGATTGTAGCCCTCCTCCTCTCCTTCCAGTCCCTCCACCCTCCACCATTCTCTGCTCTCCTTCTCCTCAGAAAGGGGGAGGTGCCCCATTGATACCAACCCACCTTGGCACCTCAAGTTGCAGCAGGACTAAGTGTATCCTCTATCACTAAGGCCAGACAAGGCAGCCCAGTTAGGGGAAAGAAAACCAAAGGCAGGCCTCAGAGTAAGAGACAGGCTCTACTCCCATTGTTAGGGGGCCCACATGGTGACCAAGCTGTACATCTGCTATGTATGTGCAGGTGGCCTAGGACCAGTCTATGTATGCTCTTTGGCTGGTAGTTCAGACTCTGTGTGCCCACATGTTCCAAGGTTAGTTGACACTGTAGGTCTTCTTGTGGAGTCCTTGACCCCTCCAGCTCCCTCAGTTATTCCCTTAGCTCTTCCATATGACTCCCCAAGCTCTGGCTAATGTTTGGCCGGGGGGCTCTCATGTGTTTCCATCAGCTGCTAGGTGAAGTCTCTCAGAGGAATTAAGCTAGGCTCCTGTCTACAAGCATAGAAGAGTAACATTCATAGTGTCAGAGATTGGTTCTTTTCCATGGAATGGGTCTCAAGTAGGGCCTTTTTTTCTTTGACCATTTCCACAATCTTTGTTCCATCTTTGTCCCTGTATATGTTGTAGGCAGGACAAATTTTGAGTTGAAGGTTTTGTGGGTAGATTGGTGTCCTTATCCCTCCACTGCACATCCTGCCTGGCTAGAAGGTGGCCATTTCAGGCTTTGTATCCCCCACTGCTAGAAGCCTCAGCCAGGGTGACCCAAATAGACTTCCTGAGGTCTCCCCCATCTCAGTTCTCTGGCATGTTCCAGAGATGACCCCCACCTCCAATTTCCATTCTGTCACTCAGCCCTCTTTCCCCTTCCCTACTTCTAATCCTTATCCCTGCTCCCTTCCCCATCCCATCTCCGATGTCATAAATGTAATTTAGCTACTGTTGTGAATTATAATGTAAATATCTGTGTTTTCTCATGGTCTTAGGCAACCCCTCCCAAAGGGAGAGCGAGACAGAGGTTGTGAACTGCTGGCATAAAAAATAAGATACAGATACTAGATGGAATTTTACTCAGCAATAAAGAAAAACAAAAGTATGTAATTTGCAGGATGCACTTATAGAGTATTTAGTAAGCGAAGTGACCTAGACTCAGAATAACAAAAATAGCACATCCTCTCTCATATGCAGAACTTAAGTTTTAATTTATATGTATGCATAAGTTGGTGTGAAATTGGGAATAGGTTGGGAAGGGAGTGGAAAAAGGACACACGTGACATGAAAGTATAAAGGAGGCTACTGTTGGTACAAGGAATAGCAGGGACATGGGGGAGAAGAGATAGAGAGGAAAATCAAGAAGAACAAATATTTTGAAGCATGCCATAATGAAACATAATATTTTGTATACTGAGAAAAACAACAAACCACCCCCTCCAAAAAAAAAAAAAAAAAAACAAAAAAACCAAAAACAAAAATCCCACACAAAACAAAACCCAACAACTAGAAATTGTTATTCCCACTGGGCTTGCCCTCTATCAGAAACAGTGAATATGGGTAGTTGTGGTGGGAGGCAGAGGTTGACAATGGTTTTTACTGAGGTGCAAAGTCCTCCAGGGACACTGAGAATGAATGGTTTATTCCTTTGCAGGAGGTGAAAGGCATTATAGAAAGTGGACTCTCAATCAGTTAGAAGGAAAATGGAGGTGTACTGGTCAATGGAGGAAAACAGAACAACAACAACAACAAAAAAACCCACACATTTTGAGGTGGCAAGTTATGGCCAAGCTACACAGTGGCCTCTGAAATAAGTAGAAAGTTGTTCGGACACAGCTGACCATCTGAGGAACTTGTCTTTAATTCAATCACCCCGCTGTCAAGAAAACTTCCCTTTTGCTCTGGTTCTTCCTCAGGCATACCATTCTTCTTTAATGAGGTGTCATCACTGTATGTTCCCTGAAATGTGTTTTTGCTTATGACACTACCCATTTCATTTTCGCAGCATAGATAGACTGCTAATAGGGTATTTAATTGAAAAGATTTTTCCCTAAAATCCTTTTGTGCAGGAATCTAAAGTTCTCAAGGAGACATCCCAACCGGGGTTGGTTAAGGGTTACATAACTAGGCAGAGGATTTACTTCCTAATTATCTTTGCTTTCCTGTCAAAGATCAGCTAGGAAGAGTTCTCTGGAACAAGGCAGCTTTGCAATGAGATGACTGCAACCAAGGTAAAATAATGACTATAGAACCAAGAAGAAATGAATGTATTCCATATCTATTTTGCACACTATGATAGCAAGATGGTTAGCAAATGTCATTGGAGAATGGAATTTTTCCCCCTCATGTTAAATGTGCCTCTATTTTGACAAGTCTAATTAGCCACCTGCACTTGGACAGATGAGTCTTGTGTTTCACCCCAAATGACTATCTGCCTTTGACACAAACCTTTCTCAGATATAAGGCTCTCATAGTTATATTCTTCCTCCTTGGAATAAACTACACTGAAGAAAGCAGTCGGGCCCAGTGGCTTCCCAGGGGTCATGGGAGTGAGTAAACAATGACTATAGCACATTTTGTGTCACAAGAGAAGAGATGCTACTATCATGCAGTGAAGAGTGGCCAGGGATGCTGCTGAACAGCCAATGCATAAGACAGCTTCTTACACAAGAAACAATATCCAGCCTCCACTGCTAATGCTGCCAAGGGTAAGAGTTCCACATCCAGAGAAAAGGAACCATTGCCTGTCACACAACAGAGTACCACCTGAGTGTTACCTCTTCTGGGACGCTGCTGTTTTCTAAATACTTTGTGGATCAGCATTTTTCCATGGAACTGAAATTATTGAGTAGGGTCTAGCATTAAAATTGGCAGCTTTCAAATTGCTCCAAAGTAGGTGCGTTAAATCTCAAATTTGGATGAAGTTCAAGGACGACAGAGGAGATGTGCAGCATCACTTGGAAATCAAGGAAGGATTTCATGAGAAATGTGTGCAGGTGGCTTCATTCCATCTTGAAGTGCCAGATACCCCATAGTGAATTCTCCTATGGGAAAGAGCAAGTATTCATTTTCATCTGAGGCAAATGCTGAAATTACAGATTGGCCTCTCCAGACTTCCAGAAGCTGCCATTTCACTCGGAGTGCTATGTCACTTTGATTTCAACGGCACAGGGTTGTTCTTATTCAGATAGGTCAGTGGCAGAACAGCCGTCCGAGAGCTCGTTTCTTGAGCTTGTCCATTGCCAACCCTGATGACTTTTTTCTGAAAGGAGTGGCCTCTGAATCTTTGATGAAGATCAGGGGAAAAAAATCCTGTTAATAATTTACAAAAGCCAGAACTGTTCCTCTTTTGTATCCTCAACCCTCCTGGAACATGTGATTGTTTATTCATATCTGGTTTCCAAGTAGCCAAGTGATGAAATATGATTGGGCGGCTAGTATTGATTGCCTCTCTCGTTCTCTTGGATAGCAGTTGTTTCTTATGAGACAGTCATTCTTTTTATGAAAGAATAAGAAGAGGTCTCTTTTTTTCCATCCTCAGGAAAAGTGGGCTGTTTTGGCTTTCTACCATGGAGGAGGACCTTGAAGGAGAAAATTGGTCGACCTTCTCCATTCCCTGGAGCATCGGCAAGGCAGCAGAGGACAATGGAGAACATGTTTGCCGGTGAGTAATGGTCTTCAGGTGAGACTACCTGGGGGTCTCTGTTTTCTGAGATGTTTTATCAGTAGGAAGAATTTGTATTAACAGGGGTTGAAAGGCATGTCTCTAAATTATATGAGAATGATGCCTTGGATAGAAAGGGGTTGGGGTCTTTCAGAGTTTGGCTCAGGTTGAGAAAAAAAGTGAAAGTGTGGCCAGAAATAGCAAGCAAAACAAAAAGACAAACCCCCAAACTGTTGTGACTATTTTATTTTCTTAGGAATAAATATCTAGAGGCACTTTTGGGAGAAGAGAAATTTATCTGCTTCTTCTTATATATGGTATAATAATAGGCTAAAATTCACAGCAAACTTTTGACAGCGCTTTTCACAGGGGAAATTGGCTTGCTCTCTTTATTTTGGCTTAAAAGACGGTGTTTTCTCAAGGACAAATGTACCTGTCAGGATGAAAAGTTCTGATCTTTGAACAAGCAGTAAGATGCTGGCCATGTGAACTGGTTTGTATTTAATTGCTTCTTTCTGGTCGGTGGACTTATTAAATAAGTTTTTCTTCTTTGAAAGAAAATAACATATACAGTTGTATAGAAAGTTCAGATGATTGCTGAGCAGCTTCTGATTTTTAAAATGTGTATTTTCCTCTTTAGAGTTGTCTAACTTTCAAGTGTACTATATGCATTTTTAATTTTTTATTATTATAATTTATTCACTTTGTATCCCAGCTGTAGCCCTCTCCTTCTTCCCCTCCCAATCCCACCCTCCCTCCCCCTTCTACTTCCATGCCTTTCCTTCAGTTCACTGAGACCCCTTCCATCTGACCCTTGCCTATCAGATCTTATCAGAACTTGCTACATTGTCTTTCTCTGTGGTCTGGTACAGATGCACTCCCCCAGGGGAGGTGGTCAACAAGCCAGCCACTGAGTTCATGTCAGAGATAGCCCCTGTTCCCCTTACTAGGGAAGCCACTTGGTGGCCGAGCTGCCATGGGCTACATCTGAGCAAGGGGTCTATGTTATCTCCATGCATGGTCCTTGGTTGGAGTATCGGTCTTTGGAAAGACCCATGAGCCCAGATTTTTTTTGCCCCATTGGACTCCTTGTGGAGCTCCTGTGCCCTCCAGGTCTTTCTATCTCCCCCTTCTTTCATAAGATTCCCTGCACTCTGCCCAAAGTTTGGCTATGAGTCTCAGCATCTGCTTAGATACCCTGCTGGGTACTGGAAGGTTTCCAGTCACTCTGCTACTTAATATTTTCTCATTAATCACTGGCACCGTGTGTTGTAAGCCTTTTATGAATTTGTTTAAATGAGATTCCTTTAGTGCGATCTATGACTATTGAGTGTTTAAACACTGTAATAAGAACATTATGTGCAGGTCCAAGTATGCAGGGACTTCTGCATCCTAAGAGAAGCTCTCCAGGTTCATAAAAAGTATTTCCCTTGACTTTTCATATTTGCAAGTTTGAGCCAAATGTCCCTCAGAGTTGCTGTAAATTTCCATGAAAATAATTACAAGGGGGTACTATTTGTTTAGAATAATTTTGAGATATGAGCAAGTGAAAGTTCTTTCTGCTATGCAGGTCAGTGTACAGAACATTTAGAAACAGATGTGGTTGTTCTATGAGACTAAAACATGTGAATCTGACATTTTTGAACTCATTTGGGTGACCATCCCCCCAAATGACTATTTACTCGTGATATAATTTCACTGGCTAACTTTTCTTTCTTGTGTACCTGTTTTCTTCCTATTTTCACAGTTGAAGGGTAAAATAATTGGCTATCTGGGCTATAGAAAGTGATCACTTAAAACACAAAAGTTTGGCATGTATACTTCTTATCTTGCCCAGGTAATAATATTAAGAAAAAAAAATAGATTGATCTCTAAACTCACCAAAGCGTAGTTTTAATGGGTTTGGAGGAAAGTAGGTAATAAGAGCTGTAAGAACTATTTGAAATCAAGTGAAGAAGGCCAAACCACTGAATTCCACTGTGGCACTTTGTTGGCCACAGTTTTAACTAGTACTAGTGAAATGTCTTTTTTCTATGTGTTTTTTCAGAACTAGATTTGTCTCTTAAGACTGAAGTTCTTCGTTATCTCTAGATGTGTTTAAGCGCTCCGTAGTCATTATATGATCTAGGTTATATATTATTTATTTTATTTTTTGTTATTGTTGTTTGATTGTTTGAGGCCATTTTTTTTTTTTGTCTTTTGTCTCAGGAGTCACATGTAGTCCAGGATAGCATTGAAATTTATATTGTGAGGAAGGGTGACCTTGATCAGCTGATTGTCCTAGCTCTACCTCCTGCATGCCAAGGTTATAGGTATGCACCACTGTGTTTTGTTTTCTTCTTTACATGTGAAATGCTACTCCATTGTTACGAAGCATGGAAAGTTACTGGGAACATACCTTTTCAGCTCAGGCTCCAGGGAAAAATGTTTTCATGGATGTCAGCTTGCTCATTTGAATCTAACTGTGCTGCTGGATTCTTGAGTGTAAGACCTGAAATCCTTAGTTGGTCTTTCCACTAGGCAGTTTAGGTGTTTTAGACCAAAGGTCCCCACCCTCCTCCATCCATGTGCCTCCAGGCTCATCTGAAGTCGCCACCTCAACACCCAGGAGAGGGGCATGGCTTGCTTTCCTGAAACTTAGTACCACTCCAGAATGAAAGCAATTTGAGATTTTTGTGTTGTTGTTGATTAAAGAAACCAGCTAGCCCCTTCACTCAGTCAATCAGCTTCATGGATGGATAGGAGCAAAGCTCCCAGTATCACTGTGACCTGGGTGTGTACCCTGGTGCTTTCACATATTGGCTTGCTTTTGGGAAAATGTGCCAACATAATTAACTGTCAGTGAGTTTGGAAGGATTAGTGAGCTATAGGCACAGCTCCTGACACAGTGCCTAGCTCATTCTGAGTTGTGACTATTGACAAAAATTCTTGGTAATTCCAGTAACAGTAAAAGTAGAGTATTTCATAAGAAATTTTGTTGACAACCTTCAAGTAAATTCAATTTGCTGTCATGAACCTTACAGGTTATATTGCTATGATGTTATTCTAATAGGATGAATGGTTTCCTTTAGAACGAGAACATAAGAAGGATTCTAATACTTCTGTGCTTTGTGGGTTCTTTGTGTTCTTGCTTACATGCAAATCTTACTGAAAGAATTAAAAAAAAAACAAAAAACAAACAGAGATTCCATTACTAGTGGATTTTGAAGCAGAAGTTGGTGCCGGGGATGCATAAAGTGGTACAGTGTCTGCCTAGCATGTGCAAAAACCTAATTTCAATCCTGAATACTGCCCCCAGGAATAAGAAAATAATAATAAAAAAAAACACAGAACAGAAATAAAATGAGATGAGTTTATTTCAGCTTAGTAAATATTCAATGAAATTCTACCACTGTACAAAAGCACTAGTATACAAACAAAAACATCATAGCTGTTAGGATGGCCAAAATAAAAATATAAAAACAATTGAGTGCTCACAAGGATGTAGAACGATTGGAACTCTTGTAGAGTGCTGGCTAAATAGTATAGCCAATTTTGAAGCTGGCTGGCAGATTCTCATAATGTTGAACATAGATTTTCTGTGTGACCCATATGATCTCTAGTTGGGTGTGGTAGCTCACCAATATCTTTAATCACAGCACAAGGGATGCAGAAGAAGGTGGATCTTTGTGATCTACATAGTAAGTTCTACGTCAACCTGGTCTATATAGATAAGTTCCAGATCAGCCAGCGATACACACTAAGATACTGTCTTAAAAATAAAACAAAAAACAGACAAATAAACAAAAACAGCCCCATGTTTTTTTCTCATGGACATCTACTGAGTTAAAAATATAACAGTAGTTACTCTCACCACTGCTATGACAAAATGTCCTGGCTAAAAGAGATTAAAGAGAGAAAAGTTTATTTTGGCTCACAGTCTCCATCGTGGTGGAGAAGTCAGAGTAGCAGGAGCTTGAGGTGGCTGGTCAAATTGTATCCACAGTCAGGAAGCACAGAAAGATGAATGCTTATGCTCAACTCTCCTCACCTTTATTTAGTTCATTATCTTACCCCACAAAATTGTGTCACTTAGTTAGGGTAAATCTTCCCATGCCAATAAAAGCAATCTATATCATTCTTTCAGAGAAATACCCAGACAGTTGTCTCTGGGTGATTTGAGATCCCGTCAAGCTGACAATATTAATCATTACAAAACCCAGTCAAGGATGTTGTGACAACTCTTATTAAAATTGACTTCACTTGTTCTCTTTCTTCTAAGACCTAAAATGTTTGGAAAGAGCTTAAGTGAGGTTACTTAAGTGCTTTCTTCATTCATTTATCACGTTTTCATTTGAGAGGAGATATACTACATGGTTGTCTAGAGTACCAAGGAAAGGCTTTATTGTGGAGGCAACACATATGTTGTAAAATAAAAGATGAGGAAGAAAACAAGGAGCTCTATAGTAAAGAAAGCTTCTCAAGTGGCTGGAGACATGGCCCAGCTATTAAGAGGACTTGCTGCTCTTGCAGACAAACACAGCAACCACATGGCACCTCGCATCTATCTACAATTCCAGCCCCAGGGGATTTGACACCCTCTTTTAACATTCACAGGTAACAGTCATGCACATGGTATACATATATGCAGGCAAAACACTCATACACATAAAATAAAATAAATATACTTTTAAAAGAATTATTTATTTTCATTTCTCTGTGAATGAATGTTTTGGCTTTGTATGTGTATGAAGTACATTCATAGGCCAGAAGAGGAGGGCTTTAGAACCCCTAGAACTGGAGTTATAGATAAGTGTGGGTTATTCTGCAGGTATTGGTAACATATCTGTGTCCCTTTTTTGAGAAAAATTATCATAGTGTAGCCATGGCTTGCCTGAAATAAGCTATGTAGACCAGGCTGTCCTAGAACTCATAGCGATCCACATGCCTCTGCCTTCCAAGAGTTTGGATTAAAGAGTTGTGGCTACCATGCCTAGTCGTAAGTACTCTTAACTGCTAAGCCATTATTTTCAGCTTAACCCAAATAGTTGCATAAGTTTCTGAACAAAAAACAGAAGGTCTCCAGGGACCCTATTTCAGTAACTTATCTCATGAGAAAGGTGCAGAAAAACAAAAGGGGGGGGGAGTATGTAAGTTGGAACTCCAGGTTATTAAAAAAAACTGGTAAGTGGAGGCAGGAACATCAGGAATCCAATGCCAGCCTCAGCTATATAGCAGATTTCAAGACCAGTAGAGATCCTACCACATACCCAAAGAAAGAAACAAAACAAAATCAGAATAACCCAAAACACTCTAGTGACATGGTTCAGTAGGTAAACACATTTGCAGAGTAGGACTGATGACCAGAGTTTGAGGCTTGGAGCACACATAAAAAGCAGGATGTGGTAGCTCTCTATCTATAATCACAGCAAAATCTAAAGCAGAGACAGGAAAATCTGCTGAAGCTCATCCTCAGCATGGTGACAGAAACCACAAGAGAGACTCTGTTCCCTGAAATAAGGTGGGTGGAAAGAAGGGACTCTCTCTAAGTTGTCCTCAGACCTCCACCGTTCCCCATGGCAAGAGCCTGCCTGATCTCTTCTTCACTCTCTGTCCCTGTGCCTGTCTCTATCTCTATTTCTTTCTGACTTTTTTTTTCTCTCATGCAGGCTAAATAAATGAATCTTAAAAAAGAAAAAAAAGGAACAACTTATAACAAGAAATTACAAGAGTGCAAAATGGAATTATGGACAGACTTCCAGATGACAGTGCACCTAGGCACATTTTATTGTGTGATAATTGATTCCCAGCAAATAAAGGAGTGAGTGGAGATGAGGCATCAGAGACAGACAATTGATCAAAGAAAGACGAGGATGTTGTAAGGAAGAGATAATAGGATGTGGTCTTACCTGGTATCTTAGCAGAGACACCATGACCCCACTACTCTTATAAAAGAAAACACTCAATTGGTGCTTGCTTACCTTTCACAGGTTTAGTCCATTATTATCATGGTTGGGAGCAGGGCAGCACACAGGCAAGCATGGTGCTGGGGAAGTAGTTGAGAGTTCTATATCCAGATCCCCAGGCAGAAGAGAGAGCCACTGAGCTTGGCTTGGGCTTTTGAAACCTTAGCCCCCAGTGACACACTTACTCCAACAAGACCACACCTGCTCCAGCAATGCCACACCTCCTAATCTTTCTTAAGTAGTTCTACTCCCCATTGACTAAGCATTCAAATGTATGAGCCTCTGGGGAGGGGGCATTCCTATTCAAATCATCACATCTGGCAAATGCTACAGAACTCTTTTTCAACTTGTCTGACTTGAATGGAAGACTATGATTGTCTTTCTTCATTCACCTATTATTCTTTATTGAAAAGATCACTAATCTCTTGAACTAGGAACCCAATAGCAAGCAAAACAAAGAGCCAGATTTACAGAGCTGGTATTTTCAGGGCTAAGTGAGAAATTTGGCTTTGGGAAATTTAGAGTGTGAATGGCCTCTGAAACATCATGTTAACAGCACCTGGTAGATGGCAGCTGTGAAGAGCAGCAGTCTGTGCTGAAAATATAGATTAAGAGACACTGGCTCACGAACAGAAATCTAAGCCTTAGAAATTGATCATATAAGTTAATTTCCATCCTATCTCCAAAAAGTAATTTATCAACTGATCTGGTTCTTCTGTGAGAGGAGAGATGGATCAAGTTTATGCCATAATGTCAAGGATACTCATCTATCCAACTTTTTTCTTCCTAAAAAAATCCTTTATTTATTTTTTTACTTTGTATATGTATATGTATATGTATATGTATATGTATATGTATATGTAT
>NW_026592481.1:2563114-2599596 GCF_907164565.1 Psammomys obesus | reverse complement strand
ATGTATATGTATATGTATATGTATATGTATATGTATATGTATATGTACCTTAATGAGTTTATGTGTACCATGTGTGTACAGATGCATTGGGGGTCAGAAGAGGGCATTGGAGCTACTGGAACTCCAGATACAGTTGGCCGTGAACCTGATGTTGGCACGGGTAACCAAATCCAGGTCCTCTGTAAGAGAAGTAAGCGTTCTTAATCTCTGAGACATTTGTCCAGACCCTCCTCCTTTAAAAAATGATTTCCTGGTAATGGGCTTCTTTATCTTTTAGTAGAGACTGTCTCAAATTAACAAATATCTCTGATATGAAGTCAATTTTCTAAGCTCTAGGGAAAGTGGGAAATAGATGGTAGACTTGGTCCATATTCTAGAAACATTTACAGAATCTACAAGAAAAAGGTCAGCTCTAAATATTTTATGAATGCCTATGGTGCTTGAAAATAACCAAAACGAAACTATCTGAAATTCTAGGCTTTTTTGAAAACACCACCTTTCAGCATGCATGCACAGGTCATTCTGTAAAGCACTGGACAAGGACACTTGCCAAAGCAGCATGTCTGAACCAGTTTTGGGTAATGTGAATCCACAACAACTTTCAGTGACATACACCAAGGTCTTGAGTTTGGCTTTGAACAGTATAGATGAATCTTTAATGTTTTGAAGACTTTTTTCAATGAAAGACTCTTGAACAGCTGTGTTGCTAGAGATAATGTGACTCAAGTAAGTATTATTTTTTTATTAATTATTTTTTGACCATGTCATACAGGTATATAGTGTATCCTAATTACTCTTACCACCATTCTCTCTTATTTTCCTACTACCCTATAAACCTTCTCTTATCCCTATGAATCCCTTTTCCACATTCATGTGTTCTGTTTTGTGACCCACTGAATTCAACAGGGCTGTTTGTGTGACCATGAGTTTAGAAGTATCCTGTTGAACCTGATAGGCTCATCAGTGGGTACACAACAAAGACAATGACTCTCCCTTCTCCCAGAAATCAATCAGTACCAAGTAGTTAGCAGAAAAGGATAGGGCCCTCATGAGCTCTTCCTGCATTCATGACGCATGGTTTATCAGGGTCAGTCTTGTGCATGCCCACTGTAGGTTACCCTAGCTGCTGTGAGTTCATAATCACAATGGCCCTGTCATGGCCAGAAAATGACATTTTGTAGAGTTCCCCACTATGATCTGGCTCTCACATTCTTTCCAACTTTCTCTTTTTTGAGGGGATAGCATATATGTCTTGTTTAGGACTGAGACTCAACTATCATTAAGTTGGTATTTGTTGCCACCATTTTGAGGTAACACAAAATTCATATTAAAATTCTGCCTTCTGGATTGTATCTGTAGCTAGAGCACTTCCCCAGCAGTCTCAGCACTATAAGGAAGCAAGTGAGCAATCAAGCAAGCAGGCAAACAAAATAGTGAGGTCAGCAAAATGGCCCAGTGGGTAAAAGCACTTGCTATATAAGCCTAATAACTTGAGTTCAGTCCCTGGAATGCATGTTAAAAAATAAAATCTAGCTGTGGTGGCATACACCTGTCATCCTAGCATTATACTTGTTATTGCTGATTTGTTGTTTTGAGAGAGGGTCTCACTACATAGCCACAACTGGCTTGGTACTTGAGATATAGAAAAGGTTGACCTTGACTTCACTTGCCTGTATTTCTGGAGTGCTGGGATTGAAAGCATATGCTACCATGCTTGGATAGCCATAGCATTCTTACAGGGAGAGGGAAAGCAGATGTAGGAGGATCAGCTGAAAGCCATAGGGTCATTTTTCCTGGAGTACATGGTTAGCAGAAACAACAAGAAAAACCTCAACAAGATGGAAGAAGAACTGACACCTGAAGGTTGTGCTTTGTAACCACATATGTGTAATCACATATATACAACAGACATATACACACAATAAAAAAACTGAAAAAAACTATTCTAATTCTTCGAATAATATAAAATTTGAATTTTCTCTGCTTTTTACATCCTAAGGTCTCATCTTCTCTGTAATGGGATTGGGAAAAAATGAGATTGAGAAGAGCTGGTACAGGGTAAGATTCAGGAACCAGTTACTAGGCGAATAACCTTTACCTTCTGCTCATAAAGGGTTATTGTAAGCTGAATAATTTTTTATTCTTTACAATGTCCTAAACATCTGAGTGTAGAGTCTATACATTATGTTAATTTCACCTTTAAAAAGACACTTGTCTGGTATGTGCCTTGCCATACAGGGAGAACTGGGCTAGTGTGGTATGCATAGGTTTGGTCCAGTATCTATTCAGCCTTTATTGAAAATTTGTTGTGTTGAAAATAGTGTGTGTGTGTGTGATGGCATATGGGACAGGAGAGGAAGTGAAACAGTTGTGCCCAAGCCATTTACCTCAGTCTCTATTGTTCTTCCTGAGTGACAGTCCAGTGTAGAAAAAAAAGGATTTAACATGTTTGTTTTTGTTTCTTTTTTGTTTATATTTAATAAACAATTTATTATTTAAATATTTAAATATTTAATGCTCAAAATCTCAGATAATATCAAAAGTACCATGTATATGTGTATAAGTATATGTACACTTGGAGCCAACTATCTGTGGCCCTCATCAGTGTATTTTGCAAACAATTTGATTTATGACTTTCTTCATTTTTTTAACTAATCAAATCTCATGTAACTACTTCCATTGTGGGACAGTATTTGGGGAAACCTGAATCTCAGGTTTCTCAGCCATTCTCACTCATACTCGGCTCCAGAATAAATTATTTCTTATTTCCTTTGAGGTTAGATCTATGTTTTTGTATTGACAATGTGTATGTATTTGCAGTAATGTTTAAGTTATGAATTAGGCACTGTAAGAGATTAACAGCATTAGTTCCTTTGTATAAGACAATGGAGGATATAGTCATCGCTACTGTTTTGAAGGCTTCCTCATTACACTCAATTTCATTAGTTACCATTACACTAGACTCTCATGAGAAAGGGGAAGAGGGACTTTTTATCTTTATTCTCAGCTTCACACTGTATAGAAATTCTTTTCTCCAGATAAATCTCCAATAGTTCTTCACTAGAAAATATTCATTCAACAATATTCATATTATAAGTTGCCTTTGAATTAGAGGTTTTAAGAGATAGTTGAGATATTCTTTGAAGTTTAGTTATAATAGACATTAAAAACTTTTATTGCCTTTTATTATAAAATTAATTCTTACTTGTATAAATTCAAAAAATGCTGTAATGACTAAAGGAGAAAGTAAAATCTGCATAATTGAGAAGTTAAGTATAGAATAAAGATCAAGAATATCTTTTGTATAGATGGCTTGCCAGTGAGACACCAATTTCACATTTTTATGAGACCCTTTTGACAAGGGACATAACTCAGAATTGCTAAGTAGCTGAAACTGGAAAGAGAGATCATGGATAAGGGAGTCTCAAATGATACTTATACATGAATATTCTTAGCAGCATTATTCAAAGTACTCAGAAGATGAAAGCAATCTATGTGACCATCAACAGGTAGATGGAGAAACATGACAACATATAAGAAACCAAATGCTGTATGATTCTACTTATACGACGTATTTAATCAGTTTGAAAGAAATAGAAAGAATGGTGCTTGCCAGGGACTATGAGAGGAAAGGTGGGAAATTACTATTATAATTTTCATTTGAATGTAACATATCAGTTTTGATTAATAAAAGTGTTATTGAGATCAGTGATACAACAATGTGAATACACTTAAGAGTGCTGAACTTCTCACTATAAAAACAGCTAAGACCTATTTTGTGTTAGTTATATTTTATCTGTGTGTATTGATTACATGTAAGTGTATGCACCATGTGTGCCGGTGTCCTATGGGACCAAAAGAGGGCATCAGATCTCCTGGATCTGGAGTTACAGGCAGTTGTGAGCTGTTGTGTCGGTGTTGAGAACCCATTTCTCTTCTTCAAAAGCAGTAAGTGCTCTTATCCATTAAATCTTATCTCTAGCCTCTACCATAATATATATTTTAAATGTTTTCGGAAAAAGCCATTGTATTAACATGCCCAGATTGTATAAAATTGGAGGTATAGCTATTGTCAAATTCTTTGCATTCTCTAAGATAGGAAGTTCAACAGTAGATTGAAGGGATACATGAACTCCTTGATATTTGTGATGGTTTGAAAAAGAATCGACCCCATATGCTCAGTCACCAGGCTTGGCACTATTTGAAAGGATTAGGAGGAAGTGTGTCACTAGGGGTAGGCTTTGAGGTTTCAAAAGCTCATTACAGCTCAGAGTCTGTTTGTTCCTGCTGCTTCTGGATCCAAATGCAGAAATCTCATCTATGCTTCCAGCTTGCCTTCATGCTCTTTCACCATGAAGATAGTGGACTAAACCTCTGAAATTATAAGCAAGTCCCAATTAAATGCTATCTTTTTAAAGAGTTGTCATGGTCATGGGGTCTCTTCACAGTAATAGAACACTGACTAGGACAAAACTCAATGCAAATCTTCTTTTTAAGATTTATTTATTTATTTATTATTTATACAATGTTCGGTCTGTACATATACTTGCATACCAGAAGAGGGCACCAGATTTCATTATAGATGGTTGTGAACCACCATGTGGTTGATGGAAATTGATCTCAAGACCTCTGGAAGAGCATTCAGTGCTCTTAACCTCCACCATCTCTCCATCCCCTGAATGCAAATTCTTTAAGGAAAAACTTCTCTCTCTCTCTTTTTTTTTTTTTTTTTTAATGAGAGTAGGTATTTTGTTTGCATGTATTTCTGAGCACCATGTGCATGCCCTGCCCACAGAGACCAGAAGAGGGCATTGGAGCCATTGGGACTGGACTTACAGATGGTTGTGTGCCACCAGGCAGGTGCTAGGTATGGAATTCTGGGTCTTGTGCAAGAACAGTCAGTGCTTTTAACCTCTGAGCCATCTCTGCAGCCTCCTAAATACAAATTCTTATCTGCTTAAGCATTATCTTTTTTTTTTTCTGGTGGAATGGGCTCATCAGTTCAGTATCACTTCAGTCTCTTGAAGAAACATGTGATCTTTCTTTCCTGATCCCCTAAAAATAGGCTTAAAAGCATTGCCTAATAGATTGCTTCTATTCAATAGACCTTATTAAGTTAAATGTGCATATAGACCTTATTAAATTAAATGCACAAAAAAGCTATTATTTCCAAGGCTTGAGCTGAATGTATACGCAAATAAGGAAAAATCTTATTAAGGCTCCTTAATGCTATCTATTATCCCATCTCTATTTTCAGAAGCTGTTATTATTGCGTTGGAACATCCTTTCAGAAGCAAAGCAGCTATGAGAGATGCCCATGTTTGATTATGCCTTAATTCCTCAGGGCTGTGCATATCCCAGAGTAATGTTACTTGTTAATTTCTCAGCTTTTTTTCACACAAATCAAGAAGCTGTACCAATGGTAATCGATACTTCAGACTCCACCAACTACCACTACTCATCAGTTCTCCATGATATGGACATCAGTTTTCAGAAAAATTT
This sequence comes from Psammomys obesus, assembly GCF_907164565.1. Classification (NCBI taxonomy): domain Eukaryota; kingdom Metazoa; phylum Chordata; class Mammalia; order Rodentia; family Muridae; genus Psammomys; species Psammomys obesus. Next base: position 2,594,094 of record NW_026592481.1, on the reverse strand, counting down.
CAAGGTAGTTGTCTTCATTACTGTTCTCTTGCTGTGAAGAGACACCATGACCACAGTGACTTATAAAAGAAAGCACTTAATTGGGGGCTTGCTAATAATTTCAGAGACTTAGTCTATTATCATCATGGCAGCAGGCATAGCATGCATGGTACAGGAGAAGCAGCTGAGAGCACTATCCTGATCCTCAATCTGGGCCTGGCACTGGCTTTTAAAACCTCAAAGCTCCCTCCCCCTCCCAGTGACACACTTCCTCCAAACCCCACATACTCTGACAAGGTCATATCTCCTCATCCTAATTCTTTCTTAATAGTGCCACTCCCTGGCAGCTAAGCATTCAAATATATGAGCCTTTGGAGCCATTCTTTTTCAAACAGCCATAGTCGTGTTTGTGGTAGTTTCTGGTGTTTTAATAAATATATTTCACTGGCTGGAGTGATGACTCGGTGGTTAAGAACACTTCCTGCACTTGTATAGTGTTTAAGCTCAAAACGTGGTTGGAACCTGGGAGAATGGAATGCCAGAATAATGTGAACTACAGTCAACTTTATGCAACAGCCAATTTTATTCAGAGAATCGGACAATGTATACCCTGAGAGTTAAGAAAGTTCACCTAAGTAAAGTTTTCTTGAGTTCAAGATATAGCAAAACATGTTTTTTCATAGAGACATATAAACAAATGACTGTAGACAGTTGTAATGAATAATCTAAAGTAAACTCATTCCTATTCATTATACCTGTGACAGGCACAGAATTCTGAGAACAATTCTGTGTTTTTGAAGGAAAAAAAGGTGACAAAACTCTTGTCTACTTTTATTCGGAGTTTTCTCAAAAGTACTCAGAATTTCCTTCACATGACTCCATTTTGGGCACATGTTATGAGGAGTAGAGTACCAGTGTTTTGTTCTCTGGACCCATTTTGGTGCTACTCATATGTACACATGCACACACAAACACACATTCAAATAAAAGTAAAACCTTAAAAAATGAAATACATTTCTGTGGGAAATAACTAGGAAATGTATTGCAATTTTGGAGAGGAGGTTAAGATCCATATAGACAGATCTTTCTCTTGTTTCAAAGCCCAGTCAAATGGCAAAGTACACATAGATGGCAAGAAGTCTTTCCCTACGCAATTTGATAACACCTCAGGTCACTTTCTTGACTCCTAGCCCATTCGCACTAAAGAGTGGCATCTTGTGTTGGAGCTAATTTCTGAAGGACTGATACAATCCTCCCTTGGGACTGAAAGCAGTGAGTTAGAAATTTTTTGTTTTTAATATATTTATTGGGGAATACCATCTGTTCCCCGCTTTGGAGTTCAAAGCCCTAGTACAAGGAATATATACAACATTCATACACACACACACACACAGATAAGTATCGCAGTGTTAAATTAAATCAAATTAAATTTTTGGAGACAGAGTCTCCTCGGGACCAAGCTGTCCTCAAACTCACTATGTAGTAATCTATAGATGACTTTGAAGGAAGATTTTCTTTGGAAGATTTAATACAAGAAATTAGAGGAGGATGGAAAGTCCTATATTTCTGTCTGACTTTCTCAACCCAAGGTGCCCTTTGAAAAAGTGTAGTTCAAACATAATTTGTAAGTACATAGTATCATTTTTACAACATGCTTCTAGAGACTGCTAAAAATAAGACTAATTTTGTTTATATTTTATATCTCATTCTTAACCATTGAGACCTTTTATTGAGATACTATTGGAAATGGTTAATTCTGAGATTTCATATCACCTAGAACAATCATCAAGTAGAGGATTGTTTCCAAAAGAAGAGTCATAGGAAAGAAGGCTGAAGATGAACACTGCCTATTTCAAATTCTTTGCATTTATCTTCCAATTCTCTGGAGTATATATTTTTTACATTTAAAGTCTCAGACTGTTATATTTTGCTTTTATACTGCACAAATGTGACCTGTATTATTTCTGAAATTTTATCTTTTGTTGCATATATTTCACAGTATCTTTCTATTCGCACAATTGTTGATTTATTCGAATTAACATGTGCCACAATAAATAAGAATGTAAAATACCATGAGACATTTTACAACATATTTGCCAATAGAACTGCTTCATTTTGCATAAAAACATGAACACAATTACTCAACCAATGCATGTTTTTTTCGTAACTTCACAAATCTATATGTAATTTGTATGTGCTTCATTGAAATATTCTCTGATATCATGAGCAAACCTGACTAGACATCTAGAGAATTTCATTGTTTATATTAAATATTTTGAAGCTTATATATATGAGGCTTGAATTAGTGCACTAAAATGAATGAATGGATTTGTGTTGTATGATTCCAAAACATGCTGCAAGTTTCTTGGAGTTATGTCCCCATTTTTTTTTCATATTTCCACTAGCCTTTAGTAAATGATTATCAAATTGAACTGAATATAAAAGAGAATTCCTCAATAAAGATTCCTATAGATAGAAAAGTCAGCTCTCCAGTTGATTAATACATATGTATATTTTTAAATTACTTATTTATTTTTTATGTTATGGCTATGGGTATTTTGCCTACATGTATGATATGTATGTATACCACACCGGTGCAATTCTTGAAGTGGCTGGGACAGGACATTGGAACCCCTGGGACTAAAGTTTCAGATGGTTTCGAACTGCCAAATGGGTATTAGGAATGAAACCAGGCTCTTTTGAAACAACAGTGTTACTAACTGCTGGACCACATCTCTGGCCCCCACAGATGGATTTAAAAAAATGAGTCCTCTAAATATTCTGGCTTTAATATTTTCTATTACATTTTATATTTTTATGATCATGTGTTATCATAATAATGGGTTTCAGTGCGACATTTTCATATACTTACATAGTTTGATCATATACACTTCCTCATTATGCATATACCAGCTGTCAATTACTATGTTAAGTGTTACCCCCGAACACCCTAACTTAAAGCATTGATTTAATACTTCTTGTAATTCTATGGATTGGATTCAGCAGGATGATTCATCTACTCCACAGGAGTGGATGTATGGCTACACAAAGCTAGATAGTTGTCTGGCTTGCAGTGTCTGAGATGGCTATGCTTACATGTCTGGCGCCTTAGCTTCAGTGTCTGGCAGAGCAGTGGCCTGACTGGGTTACTCTGTTTATTTCTTTAAGTAGGCTAAGGTAGTTGAATCCCAAGAAAGGAAACAAATTCCAGAAAGATGCCCGGCTTCATAAGTACTAGTCCTGGAAGCCATACAGCTGGATGACTGCCACAGCTTCCTGATCCAAACAAGCCATAGGACAACTCAGAGGGTTGTCCCCTCTCTCCTGGAGAAACTACAGCTACACATTGCACAAGGACATTGGAGTGGAAGGATTGGCAGCCATTTTCTTTGTCAGATCTATCACAACATTGTACCATAAAGAGAATGTGGAATGATTTGAAAAACTTGCTTCAGAGAAAACAGAAACTTATCAATGAAATGGCTTGCTCAGAATACCACAGCTGTTTTCCTAAACTATTTGTCTACACAGTCCCCAGACCAGCAAGATCCATACCACAAAGAGCTCATTTACAAGACCCCTGAATCAGAAATCTACCCTCCTCAACATCCCCAGGGACTTAGAATGCACATGAAAGTGTGATGAAAAGTCCATTCTGTTTTTATTTTCAAAACTGTGGGAGAAAACCTACTGCCAACCGAAGGAGGTCATGCTGCAGCCAGAGACTTGACTTAACAAGTAAAAGACTTCACTTTCATTATTGCTTACTACATTTTTAAAGCCCTAGTCTTAATTTACAAATGCTACAGAATTTAATCTTCATAAGAACTGAGAGTAGTTATGATAATAACTCTCTTTACTTTTCTTCTTTCTTTATTTCTCTATGTATTTTTATTCTTGGAGATAAGGTTTGATGTGGCCTTTGTTATATACTTGTTATATAGTGGTTATATGTCGCGCGCGGCCTTTGCCGATAAGGACGACGCAACAACCGAGGATTTCTTCAGCAGCAAGTTTATTGTACAGCTCTTTCTTGCAGATGGTGAAGGACCCAAACCCCGGGTTGTGCTCTGCTTAAATAGCCAGCAGCGCGACCTGTCCGTCTGTAATTGGTGCTCTGTTCAAGTCTTCATAAGCATATGGCTGGCAATTGGAGTGCAGCCTAAACCCTCATTAGCATAAAGCTGCGCATGCGTAAACTGCAGGGCGGCGCAGGCAAGAAGCGCGAAAATGCTGGCAAGAAGAACCAGGAAGCAGGAAGCCGGCGCCATCTTGTAATGGCGGGAGCGGCTCCCGACATCTCCCCCTTTTATATATATTAAAGGCCATCTCAATCAGAAAAATAACACACCATGAGGTTACCGATCAGCCTGCTGAGCCAACAGCGTCAGCGATCAAGGAGTTTACACAGTGTAAGAGACCCTCTGCACCTTGAGTCCCGTGCAATGGGAACCTGAGCCCTGGGAGGTGCAGAAGTCTGTCTTGAACAGCATCCTGGTGCAATGGGAACCTGTGCCCGTCAGGAGTGCTACAAGTTTGGACAGTGTCTCAACGACTGAGCATGTTAAGCCAAACTTGGGGAGATGCTCCCTGTTCCACAGCCAACATAGCCTGCACCATGGCCACATTTTTAAGATGTTGCTGTCTCTTAAAACGGCAGAGCAACCAAAAACAGAGGAACAAACCTGCGAGAAACATCACTCCAAACATGCCCACACCAACCCATTCCTTAAAATAGGAAAAGGCAGAAGATAGACATTGGCAAATAAGGTAGTCCCAGAGAGTCATTAGTGGAATCTCCTGGGTCTCCACCTCCAAGCTCGTCAGCAGTCCCTTCAACATCAGGATCAGGATCAAAGTTAGGGTCAGGCTCATCTTGCTTCACCACCCGGGTCAATTGCGCCGGAACCCAAATTGGATTTTCTTGGTCCTGTGGGAAAATACACACAGCTCCCCTGGATCTTATTAAAATAAGATCCGGTCCTTTAATGATTATAAGAGCAGAGAGCACAGCTGCTGCCAAGCTTTGATTTGTTACCGGTATTTGTTCATATACTTCAGGTGGGTATAAGGTCTGATTAACTACCCAAGCGTCCTCCCAGATTGGGAACGCGGTTTTAATCCGCTTCCTCTCTTTTTCTGATATCAGGGAAAATTTTGTCTCTGCAGATTTGGGTTTTTCAGTGGCTGACTTCCGCATGGAGAACCCGGAAGTGCCAGCATAGGCCACATATGGTGGCGGATCCGGGCGGTAACGCCCTTCCTCATATTTAGCTGCTTCCTCATCCAACTCTGCCTGCTCGTCAGGGTCGAGCCCTGATTCCTCATCAGTTTGTTGATTCTCAGAAGAGCTGTTTTCGCTCTCTGTAGACTCCGGCTCGCTCGATGACGAGGCGACTTTCAAATTCTGAAACTCCGCTAAACTAGGATATAGCGGGGCACCACTCTTCTTTTCCTTGCTACCAGTCTGTTTTGGTTTCTTAAACTTCTTAACTAGCTTTCGCGCCTTCAGCGCTTTAGCCTTATCTTCCTTGGTCCCATCCTTAGGGGATTTACCGGTCTTAATTCCCTTTTCTGCTTCGGATAGACTATCTTGATGGTCCCGTTTCCCACAACTAAGGCACAGACAACACAACAAGACCACAGAAATCATACCTTGCAGAAAAGTACCGCGGTTCTCACGCCACTGACTTTGAATCCTTACTCGACGAGCAGTCGGGGTCCTTCGAAGCGATCCTCCACTCCGGGGTTCGGCGGCTCCCGGGTTTCGGCACCACTTGTCGCGCGGCCTTTGCCGATAAGGACGACGCAACAACCGAGGATTTCTTCAGCAGCAAGTTTATTGTACAGCTCTTTCTTGCAGATGGTGAAGGACCCAAACCCCGGGTTGTGCTCTGCTTAAATAGCCAGCAGCGCGACCTGTCCGTCTGTAATTGGTGCTCTGTTCAAGTCTTCATAAGCATATGGCTGGCAATTGGAGTGCAGCCTAAACCCTCATTAGCATAAAGCTGCGCATGCGTAAACTGCAGGGCGGCGCAGGCAAGAAGCGCGAAAATGCTGGCAAGAAGAACCAGGAAGCAGGAAGCCGGCGCCATCTTGTAATGGCGGGAGCGGCTCCCGACAGTTATACACTAATACTAATACTTGTTATATAGTTGTGGATAACATTAGTTAACTGATCCTCTTGCCTCCATCTCTCAAGTGCTGGGATGATAGATGTGTACCACCATGTCTCTGGTATGTGCAGTACTGGGAATCAAACACAGAGCCTTTTGCATGCTGGGTAAGCACTCTAACTGAGCCATACCCCATGTCCTGGATTTCTTGTCTCCCTTCGTCCATCCCTTCCTCCCTCCCTCCCTCCATCCCTCCTTCCCGCTCTCTCTTCTTTCTTTCTTTCTTTCTTTCTTTCTTTCTTTCTTTCTTTCTTTCTTTCTTTCTTTCTTTCTTTCTTCCTTCCTTCCTTCCTTCCTTCCTTCCTTCCTTCCATCCATTCTTTCTTTGCTTCCCTTTTACAGTTTACATAGTAGTTTTAATAGACTTTCTGAGAACTTGCTCAGAAGCCCAGTCTGGCTTTGATCTTTTGACAGTTCTTTTTAGCCTCCTGAATGATGGGATTACATGTGTGAGCCACCATGTCTTCCATTTTTTTCAAAACAATAAACCTTTGCTCAGACAAAGGTCAAGTATTTACTGGGGTCATCTAAACTTGCACAGACAGACTCAGAATGTAGAGTTTTCTAATTCCAAACTCTTCTCATAGTTACTATATGGTAGCCATTGGCAACTGCCACTGGTCAAAGAGACTAAGTGCTTGGAGGAAGAAACTTATAGTGGGAAGCTGTGGCATGTGGCTGCCTTGATGAGCTGTCACTTTCCTCCTGAAACCTCCCACTCCTAACTTGCCTGAAGTGAGGAGGTTGGCACGGGTGTGTGACAGATGGCACAGCCCTTCTCTGCTGTACGCATGCTGCTCCCTGTTCCTGGGTGCACAGCTGCCTGATACAGGCCTTGCCAGTTGGGCAGCTGCCTCTTGGGGTGTCTCCAAAGGCTATTGCTCAGTGAATTCAGTCCAACATTTTCCTTGCTTCCCCCTTTCACAAAAAAAAAAAAAAAAAAAAAAAAAAAAAAAATTCTTCTCTCTGCTTCCCAGGTCTCCACCTGAGCCAGAGAGCACTGTTTGCGCTATGACAGGGAGCCAATATCAAACCTTGAAGTGCTTATAACACGTGCCACATACATACAGCTCATTGAAAAATGTGGGAACCAAAGGAATGGTCAAGGGAGGCCCCTCCCAGACTCAATCTTTTGGGAGATCTTAGCACCCACCAGGGTTTCCTTTTTGACAGCTGTGTGTGGGCTGGAAAGACAATTTCCTCCTTGCTGTTTCCTGTCCAGGGATAAAAGAGGAATACATGAGGAATGAGGACCAAGCATAAGGCAGGACATTTCATATTCCCAGCCCCTGAAGCTGCGGAAAGAGAGGACCCAAAAAGAATGAATTCTTCTGCAAGTGAAAGAAATAAAGCAGTGTTTATGTTTGTTTTCGTTCAATCAGTACATTCATCCAGCACAGTAGACACCAACAGTTGTCATCTTGCATTGTGTGTGCTGTATGTCAGCTCAGGTATTGTTGTTCCTCTCTCTGAACTAAAACTGTAGTTATTGCTTTTTTGGGGTAAATGACTTGAGCTTGCTATATATGCCCTAGGGTTCTCATCTGCAAAATGGAAATAATTTTTATATCCTTATTGTATTGCTATGAGGAATAAGTGGAATAATATATGTAATAGGATTACATATCTTAATGCTAGCATTCAGTATATATTTGATCAGTGTTAGTTACTGGTGTTACAGGTTTTGCGAGGATAGAAACCTTTGCGTTGTCCTCTCCAGAACCACATCCTGTGACCCAGTTAGTTTGTGAATGAATGAATGAATGAGTGAGGCTGTCGGTGAATAAGTTCTGTTATGCAGTTATTCTTGTGCTTCTTCAGAGAATTGATGTGGGAGAATTGAGTACTTAGGTAATTTGTACAATGTGCAAGTATAAACAGAGGTGTATATGGGGTATGGGTTAGAAAGAGTGGTACAAGATCTGGAGAGATGGCTTAGCAGTTAGGAGGGCTTGCTGTTCATGCAGAGGACATGGGCTCTGTTCTTAGCAGCCACATCAGGTAACGACCAAGTGCCTCCAACTTCAGTTTCAGAAACTCAGATATCCTTTTCAGGTTTGCCATTCACCCACACACACACATACACATATATACACATGCACATATGTTCCTATAGGCACACAGATAAATACAAATAAAAAAAATCTTTGAAAGAGACAAAAATAAAAATTTGTTCAAGCTTTCTTAGTTAGTCATAAATTATAAATCATTTTCTTCTAGACCTTCTCTCTTATTTTCTAGGTTCTTGTCTTCCTTTTCAAAATCCTGCTTCAAAGATTATCTAAATAAATCCTTTCCAGACTCAGAGTAGAAATGAGGAATGTGGGTAATTATCTAAGTTCTTTTTTAAATTAAAATTGTGTTTATTTTACTTTATTTTACATTTAGTCCTGTTTTGCCTGTATGTTTGTTATAGACTACATGTATTCCTCATACTCAAGGAGTTTAGAAGAAGGACTTGGACCCCACCGGACATAGGGATGGTTGTAATACAATGGGAACTAAACCTGAGTCCTTTGCAAAAACAACAATTACTCTTAAACTCTGAGCCATCTCTTCAGCTCCAAGCATATCTGTTCTAGAGGCTAAAGATGATTTTTCATCAATGCAGTAACTGCTGTTTGTGTTCAGAGTGAGTACCAGGGCAATCACACCACAGTCTTCCTTGGGTGAGGGAGCCGTAATCCTTTTTAATGTTTTCTTCTTTTTTTTTTTATTAAAAAAATTTTTTTTGAGAAAGATGGCATATGTATCCTTGGTTGTCCTGGAACCTGGTGTGTAGACCAGGCTGGCTTCAAACTCAGAGAGATCTTCCTGCTTCTGCTGACCAAGTGAAGGAGTACATTTTCCTTTCTCATTGTAGTACAGTAAGACCTTGAGGTCTGACAGTCGCTAGCTCCTTTGCTTTCACATATGTTAGAGGAAAGACAGAAAGATGAGCAGAAAGATATAAGGATCCATACATAAAAAAGCTGGTGAATAGAAGTAGAACCAATTCTTCTTAGACACTGAGTTTGAGACGGTGGCATGGGCTTTTTTCACAGTTAAAGAAAACACAAAGATACCAGGTGGAGTACCAATTGTTTACAATAACAGCACTTTGGAGACAGGACTGAAAGGCTGGCCTGAACCTGAGCTACACAACAAGACTATCTAAAATATAACCAAAGGCTAAGTGGACTCGGGGCTTACTTTTATTTGCTTTTGAAAAAAGAGAAATTCATTTATTTTTATTTTATGTGTTAATAGCTTTGTCATAGGGCTGCATATCACTGGATTGTTCTGCTGTATCTCCTGGGTGTAGCCCAGTGGTAGAGTACTGTTTAGCACCAGCAGTCCCTGGGTGGGACAAAATTGCCTACACTTGAGAGCCTCTGAAGTAAGCTTCATTCTAGCATAGGGCTGTTGTGCTGAGTTCTATATGGAGCATTCATGCAGAAGGTTAGAAGAGTGTAACAGATTCAGTCCCTGTTCGGGAGAAGAGGAGCACATGGATAACAGGCAGAATGACATGAGAACAACTGGGGCTGGAGACTTGGCTTAGTGGTTAAGAGGGCTGGAGGATCTTGCAGAGGACCTAGGTTCAGTTCCTAATACCAAACATGGTTGTGACCTTGTTCTGACCTCCTCGGGCACAAGGCACTCATGTGGTTTATGTAAATACATGCAGGCAAAACAAACATACACTTAAAAATTAAAAAAGAAAGAAAGGAAATGAGAATTGGTCTTGGGTTCATCCAAATGTAGCAAGCTTAATAAAATCAGCCAAAGCTCTCGGCATTTTCTGCTGCAGGAGATGAAAACAGGAAACCTCTTCTGAGACGGTAGCCTCACAGAGATGGATAAAAAGCTTGACTCTTGCGGTGTGCACATTCAGTTTATATTGTGTTAAGACCCAGGGAGTCCCCTGCCTTTTAGTCTTCCATTAACTGTCTACCCAGGACCTATGTGCCTTGTTCTAGAAACCTGTCAACCATGTAATAGGCAGAGCCCTACCTCATAGAAGTTGTTTTCCTTCTAGCAGCTGGGTCATTGTTTACACCTCCAACAGAGTTGTGCAAGCTCCCTGAAACTTTGAGAGGCAGAGTCATTTTAGCAGTTCCTAGTTCCCCAAATCTTTTGTCCTGTACTTTTAATCCTCCTCAAACAAGTTACACTTTTGGATTTTGATGAATGCAGGAAAGACCAAGGATTCTTTTCTTTGAAAGAACTACCTGATACTGAAGCTATTGCATAGGGCGTTTCCATTTCAGGCTTCCAGCTATGAGTTCTGAGTGATTTCCCCTGTGTAATTGCACAGACACCCTTAAGCTCTTCATGCTGTTGTAGTTTCAGGAAATCCAATTAGCTTTCCTCATTCTGAGAGGCACAGTGAAGTATTTTAAAGAAGGAAATTCAAACATGACCCCAGTAGTTGCTTCTTTCTGTAGGCCAGACTTCAATATTTACACGGTAGCAAGCTTCCATGCTCTGAATGTTTGTCTCTCTCCAAAATTCTGATACTGAAAACCTATTCATCAATGGTATTAGGAGGTGAGGTTTGTGGCAGGTAGTGAGGTCATAATGTTGGATGCTTGTGCATGGGATTAGAGTCCTTAGAAAAAGGATCTCAGAGACCTGCCTTTTCCTATTTATCAGGTGAGAACACAGCCTAAACCATAAATTGAGGCCCTTACATTTATCTTAGAATTCCTAAGACTCCAAAACTATGAAACACAAATTTATCTTTTGCACACACACACAGAATCCATGATCATCATGTCAAAGAGTATGGGAGCAAACAGGTGGCATGGCTCTAATACAGTGTGCTGAGAGATTACATCTTGATCTTTAAGTAGGAGGCAGACAGAGCCAAGTGGGAATAGTGTGAGCTTTTAAAACCTCAACACTTGCCTCCAGTGACACACCTCCTCCAATAAAGCCACACTTCCTAATCCTTCTCAAACAGTTCCACCAACTGGAACCCAAGTATTCAAACGTGAACACCATATAAAAGCCATTCTCATTCAAACTGGCATACCCTGCTTTCCTAGAAAGCCTGAATAATTACTGCTCAAGTTTTCTACTTTTTACTTCTGGTCAGAAACATAGATTAATTGGAAGAAAATTATGTTGAGCAAAAGAAGCCAGGCACACAAAAATATATATGGAATGATTCTATTTATGTTAAATTTTTCTGCCTATCTTGTGTGTGTGTGCGTGTTTGTGTGTGTGTGCGTGCGCACACACCCACACATTTGTGTCTTCTAGGGTGCATGCATGTGTTTGCTAAAGTCTTGATCAACCTGAGACATTAATCCTTAGGAGCCATCTACTTTGTATTTTTGAGACACTTTCCTGGAACTTGCCAAGTAGGCTATATTAGTTGAATAGGAAGATCTGGAGACTGGCTCTCAGAATGTTGTGCAGTTCTGCATGTCTCTGCTGCTACAGTACTGGGTTTAAAACTATTAATACTATAATATTTTTGTTTGTTTGTTTTGTTTTTGTCTTTTATGTAGTGATGATTATGGAGTTATCTAAATTTGTTAGGAGTGATAATGGTCCTTATCGATTAGATTTAATATGGACATATTTATAAATAATTCATGTAAATCCTGTAACTCACTTCAAAGTGATCTCATAGGAGGGAAAAATAGATGGGAATATACCTAAAAAACACTGTGTATTAGTAATTATTGAAGCTGGATATTGAGTGTGTGGCATAAACATGCCATACTCCACTTCTGTATATCCATGACTACATCTGGCCCAAACTGCAAGCAAAACAATGTAAGAAAAAGTTCACATTAATGTTTCTTGTAAAAGGTTTGAGTGTCAGAGGAGATAGCATGATCACATGACTCTTCCATTCATTAACCTAATATAGATTCATTTTTCATAATGGATATGTAATGAGGAATAAAGTTTCCCAATGGCCCTGCAGTTGTGTTACCTGCATTGTAAGGTTAGAAGACGAATTACCATAATAACTAAGTAAATATACCACACAGTATTTGACAGAAATGCCAAGGGGGGTTGGAAGTGATGGAAATGAGACTTAGGGAGGCTTCTTGAGGAACTGAGGACTCCAGGTGGCTCTTTGTGATAGTTAATATTGATTGCCAAATTAATGTCACCCAGAATCACATAGAAGACATATCTCCGGATATCACTTTGAGAGAGTTTCTGTATTGGGTTAGTTGAGGTAGAAAGTCTGAATGTGAGCAGCGCCATCTGTCTGCTGGTTGCCAGAGTGAATCAAAAGTAGAAGGATGATTAAGAATTGACATTCATCTCAGTGTAAGTCCTTATGCCAGAGACAATGCGCCCAGCTGCTTAGTACTCCCAAGAAAAGTAAATATTGGAGTCTTTGTAAAAAATGGCATTAGTTCATGTAGCTAAAGGGGACTGTACATTTGTATTAGTTGCTTCTCTTGTTTTCATGACAACATGCCTTGTAAAAAACGACTTAAAGTAGAATGGGATTATTTTGTCCAACTGTTCTAAGGACTGCAATCCATCATTATGGGGAAAACACAGTGATGGAAGAAGAAGGTAGCTTGTCACATTGTGTCTACAGTTGAGGAGTAGTGAGAAATAAAGGATGGTACTTAGTTCACTTCCTCCTTTGTATTCAGTCTAGGACCCCAACTAATGAGATAGTGCTGCCTACTCTCAGGGTGCGTTTTTCCTCTTCAGTTAAACTTATCTGGAAATGCTTTCACAGACATGTTCAAAGATGTGTCTCCTATATGATTCCAAATGTTGTCAAGCTGACAGCATTATAGCATTTTAGAAAAAAAGAATTTTTAAAAGGAAAAATCTACAAGCAGGAGCATTCCTAAGTTCCAACCAAACGGAAGAAAGTATTGCTCTCTGTGAGCTAGTAGTGTACATGTGATTGAGGACAATGAGCAAAGAAGTAGGATGCTGTTGGGTCTTAGTTACTTTTATGTTGATCAGAATGGTGTAAACTTCCTGTTGGTTTGAGAACAGACTCTAGAGGGTGCAGCTGGAGGGAAGGGCAACATGTGGACCTGTTACTGTTTTCATCTCATCTGTCCCTTGTATTTTCCTCTCATGTATTATATATACATCTCTCCATACCCTATTATTTATAGTCAAAGATACCCTCCTCGTTTCTCTTTCATACTTTCTCTCAAAATGTCTTCATGCTGGAGAGGGTGTGGAGAAAGGGGAACCCTCCTCCACTGCTGATGGGAATGAAAACTTGTACACCACTTTGGAAATTAGTCTGGCGCTTCCTCAAGATCCAGCTATACCACTCCTAGGCATATATCCAAAAGATGCTCAAGTATACAACAAGGACATTTGCTCAACCATGTTTGTAGCAGCTTTATTTGTAATAGCCAGAACCTGGAAACAACCCAGATGTCCCTCAGTTGAGGAATGGGTACAGAAATTGTGGTATATCTACACAATGGAATATTACTCAGCAATAAAAAACAAGGAAATCATGAAATTTGCAGGTAAATGGTGGGAACTGGAAAAGATCATCCTGAGTGAGGTGACCCAGAACCAGAAAGACACACATGGTATATACTCACTCATAAGTGGATATTAAACATATAATATAGGATAAACATACTAAAATCTGTACACCTAAGGAAGGTAATGAAGAAGGAGAACTCTGGCTAAGATGCTCAATCCACTTTTAGAAAGGCAAAGAGAATGGACATCGAAGGAGGGAGAAAACAAGGAACAGGACAGGAGCCTGCCACAGAGGGCCTCTGAAAGGCTCTACCCTACAGGATATCAAAGCAGATGCTGAGACTCATAGCCAAACTTTGAGCAAAGTGCAGGGAATCTTATGAAAGAAGGGGGAGATAGTAAGACCTGGAGAGGACAGGAGCTGCACAAGGAGAGCAACAGATCCTAAAAGTCTGGGCACAGGGGTCATTTCTGAGACTGATACTCCAGCCGAGGACCACTCATGGCAATGGCCTGGAGCCCTTGCACAGAGGTAGCCCCTAGGAGTTCAGTGTCCAAGTGGGTTCCATAGTACTGGGGACAGGGACTGCCTGTGACAGGAGCTGATTGGCCTACTCTTTGATCACCTCCCCCTGAGAGGGGAGCAGCCTTCCCAGGCCACAGAGGAAGACAATGCAGCCACTCCTGATGAGACTTAATAGACTAGAATCACAGTGAAGGGGAGGAGGACCTCCCTTATCAGTGGACTAGGGGAAGGGCACAGGTGGGGAAGAAGAACGTAGGGTGAGATTGGGAGGGGATGAGGGAGGGAGGTACAGAGGGGATACAAAGTGAATAAACTGTAATTAATAAAAATAAATTTAAAAATATCTTTAATTTGGAATACAGTGTGGTAGTTTGGATAGGAATTGTCCTCATAGGCTTATATATTTGAATATTTGGTTCCTACTTGATATACTCCTTAGAAAGGATAAGGAGCCATGGCCTTGCTGGAGGTGTGTCACTAGGGGTGGGCTTTAAAGTTACAAAAGCCCACACCAGGACTAGTCTTGCTTGTTCTCTGCCTGCAACTTGTGGATCAGATATGAGCTCTCAGCAACTGCTCCAGTGCCATGCCTGCTCACCTGCTGTTATGTTCCCCACCATGATGTTCAGAAACCAATCTTCTGAAACTATATCAAGCTAGTAACCAGCAATCCTCTATGGTCTCTGAATCATCTCCTGCCTCTAAGCTCTTGCCTTGGCTTTTCTCAATGTACTGTGCCTTGGGATAAATAAAGAAACTCTTTCTTCTTGAAGTTGTTTTTGATTAAGACATCATTATCAACTGGGAGGAACTTCAGGTCTTCCACATCAATAATCAACACTAGACTTTAAGAAATGCCAGGTCTGGTAGGTAATGGCTGTGCTCAATAGCTCTATCTGTCTATCTATCTATCTATCTATCTATCTATCTATCTATCTATCTATCTATCTATCTATCTATCTATCTTTCTATCTATCTATCTATGTATGTATTCATCTATCTATCCTTTTATTTTTTGAAACAATGTCTCACTATGTAGCCCTGGAACTTACTATATGTACCATGTTGACTTCTAACTTTCCCAGAGAACCACCTACATCTGCCTACTGAATGCTGGGATTAAAAGTATGGACCCCCATATCCACCTAATAGCTTGGTTTCATCATCTCACATTGTATCATTATGTGTGTGCTATACACATATAAATGTATATTTTATATATATTTATAAATTACATCCCATGAATATACATAACTATGATTTGATTTGCCAACTAACATGAGACCATGAAAAAATATGAGGAATCTCTGGAAACTGGAAGATGATTCTATTTTGAAAGTGTAATTAGAAAATGTTCTATGTAATTGAATGTAGATTATGGGAATGACAGAAAATGAATAATGTCTCCAAGGCTAGGTGCCTTAGGAAATGGAAAGATGGAGTTGCCTTTGACATCAGAAGACTGCTAAGAGAATCCAGGTAATAATTTAAAGCCTCGTTCATAAACCCTCCACTGCAGTGAATAATAACATCAGCTTCCTTAAAGCTGGGCATTAACTTTCTAAAAACCCCAAAATGACTTTTCCATCAGATCAAATCTGAAAAGGGTATTGAGGAATATAGGAAGTCAGAACTGTAAATTGGCAGGGCATTTTTGTGTGACGTTGGCAGGTAATGACAATATGCTCCTCATTCTCCATAGCATCCTAATTTTTTATGCCTAAGATTCACCTGGGTGATTGAGAATGTGTTTGGTTCTTTTCTGGCCATGGCTGGTGGCTGTAGCAAGGGGGATACTGCAAAGCGACTTGGTATTACACCATAAACTGGTGGAAGAATTTATTTTAACCTAAGACCTAGTTAGTATCCATCCTAATCTAATTTTCTCTTGGTGTGACTTAGGAGTGATGTTCACTTTCTTCATAGCTGACACTTTGCACCACCAGCTTCAAATCTTGTTTATTTGCTTTTGCATTTCACTGTCATTTCATTAGCTTCTTTCTCCTCATCTTCTCATGAGAGATAAGGATTATGATTTAAATGACAGATAATAGAATATGATAATGTTGTAGGCACTGAGTCACCCAAGAATGCGTTCATATATACATATATATGTATGTATGTATATATATATATATATATATATATATATATATCATACATACACACACACATATATATATTTCTGACAGAAGCACATGTTCTGTTACTTTGACTATGGACATATACTTTTTTTATGGTCAGCTACTGGGTTATTTTGTGCCAATAGCACAGAGAACAATTCCAAATAGGCAGTATTTCTTTTTTCAATAATTTTATTATTCAGTATCAGTACCCATTATACTTCATTCAGTCATTTTCTGCTATTATCACAGCCCCTCAGCACTATGAAAGTATTGGGTATTAACAAATTATCAAAATGTGTGGTCTTTAGAAAAAAATACTGTATTAGTGACTCAGAGGTCTCAGATTCTGTAGTTTCTTTTGAATCTACTATGAGGTGAGTTCTTTGTTCCTCTGTTGTGTTTTCATCCAATTATAAGTAATTCTATATGAAAAAATATGATAATTTTACAGGCATTATGTTGCTATTTTATCCAGCTTGGACTGGTATAATAAAATATCTCGACTGTATGGCTTAAATGGCACGCATTTCTCAAAGTTCTAGAGTCTGCAAATCTGTGGGTCAGTATAACAACATATTTGGTTCACAGTGTGAACTTCTGTTCTGGGTCTCAGACAGCCACCTTTTCACTGCAGCCTCATGTGGCCAACCGCATCAAAGGAACCTTATCTCATGACTTATTATTAGTATTTTAACATATGAACTTGGCGGATTGTTACTCAGCTCTTAAGAATCCCTTTTCGATGGTATTTGTTACATAGCTCTTATTTAAAAATCTCCTTTGTGGCTACTGGCATGGGGCATAGGGATTATTCTCTTAGGCTGAAATTAGAATAGAAATAGCAAGGGCTTCTTATTGTCTTCTCATTCACCATGAGATAGAAGACCCAGAAGACAAGAAGCAGAACTGAGAGCCGGAAGACTGATATTGGAGTACAGGTCCTCTGAGCTGCCTGTGGGTTTGTGGGAAGTGTGTAGATTTTGGACCCATTTTAAATGGAGGCCTAATGAGACTTGCCAATTCTATGAGTTACTTTTCCTGTTTCTGCAACAAAATGTGTGAGCTACATAACAAACAAACAAACAAACATAAACCAACACGAATAAGACAAATCCTAAAAGAAGAATGTTGGACATTAAAATTCATCATGGAGGAGAACGGATGAGCAGCTGGCCTGTAGGCACTAGTTTTTCAAATGCTACTTTATTTGGGGGTTTCTTAAACTTATACCTCCCTTCCAACTCCCAAACCCCAGGTAGGGTAAAAAGAAGATTGTAAGGGAAAGGGACGTAGCCCTCTTTACTTCTTCCTTCTGGTCATAGTATTCTTTTGGGGGCAATACCAATATCTGTCATCAGAAAATCCAGAAGTTCAGGTAACCAGCAAACAAGCAAACCAGCAGGCAAGCACAGCAAGCAGTCCTCCTTTATCTCCTCCAAGCCACCTTGCCTTCTTCCTCTGGGCTATCATATTTATACACTTCAACGTCCTAAGAATTCAACTAATTCCAGATGGCAAAGATCATGCGTTAAATGAGACAATTAACAGATTTGACAAACTAAAACCCCCCACTTGGGATTCTAAGAAAAAAACATGTTACACATATCATAAACCAAAACATCCACTACATTGGTCACACAGTATTTGCAATTAGGAAGCAGAGAGCTGAATGGAAGGAGTGCACTTATCCCCATTGGCTCATTCCCTTCAGTAAGGCTCTTCTTCCTAAAGGTTTCATAGACTTTTATATACTACTATTATCTGGCTGGAACCAAGTGTTCAAACTCCTCAGCCCATGGGAGATCTTTCACATTCAGACAACATCATTGCTGGATAACTATGATATATTAATCTTCACTATCCACTTGGCTGGACTTGAAATCACACAGCCGGAGGGAATAATCACCCTGGACTTAGTACCACCATACTGATTGGATTCTAGAGTAAATAAGAAGAGAAAAAAGAGAACCAGGTGAGCATTCATTTATCTGTTTACTGACTATGACACTATGTGATCTTTTACCTCATGCTCCTCCAGTAATGACTTTCCTACCATAAGGAACTGTATCTCCTCAGACTATGAGCCAAAATAAACCCTGTTTTCCTCAAGTTAC
Source organism: Psammomys obesus (assembly GCF_907164565.1). NCBI lineage: Eukaryota > Metazoa > Chordata > Mammalia > Rodentia > Muridae > Psammomys > Psammomys obesus. The sequence continues at coordinate 2,575,739 of NW_026592481.1, read as the reverse complement.
ACTTGTTAGGTATGTAGGCACATCAACCAGAAAGGTAACTAGTTTAATAACTGTATGCTATAGATCATGGGTAACTGAGAGGACTTTTCCCCAAAATACTGGAAGAAAGCAGATTTCCCTAGGAGGCCTGTAGTAGGGATCTTAGAAAGGCAGGATTTAGCAGGCCAAAATGTCAGCAGGATTCAGATGTCATTTTCCATCTTGTTCAGAGCCTCCCTTTCAGATTACTAATCTAGTCCAGCACTGGAAACTTTCTGCATCTTTCTAGTAAATTACCAATGCTGGAAAGGTGAAACAGTATTTCTTATGTGTCAGTATTGAACATACATTTCAACTCCAAGACTGACCATGTTGTTGAACTTTTCTACATGACAGTATTTTCAGTTTTAATATTTATGCTAATATACCTTTAGTGAAGATGAAATTGGGTAAAACTTGGGTTTAAGAATGAATTAATGTAGCTTGAATTTGCATACAGTACAAAGTTCTTGAGCCAGATTATCAAAATATTCATTGCAGTTGTGCAATACTAATAAAGCACAAGGCTCGTTCTAGTCCCATTTGCTCTTTTTTAATTTAAACTGAAATCACAAATTTATTTCTCTCAAATTTCATCTTTTAAATGATGTGCCTTCTTGTTTTGCAGTCAAGACATTTTTAAATTAAACATAATTAAAGTCATTGAGTTTATTAAAAACCTAACACTTGAATCGTAGGTGTAAATTTAGATTCTGTGTTCTCCAGTCAACATCCCCTAAAACATTTCTTTGTTAACTCTTTAGCTAAAAATGCCTACATTTCCTCCTTTTCCTCCTCCTTTCCCCCTATTCTTTAGCGACTTATTTTAAAGCCTGTGCTACTGCATTTTAAAATAGTTTGTGTCTGATTTTGAGAATATTGTGCAAAATATCAGGACATTGTTAAAGGATTGTCAATTTACTTTGAAAGCCTTCCCCTCTTGGCATCTTTTGCTTTTAGACAGGCAGTGCAAACGTTTATCATCTAATTTAACCCATTTCTGTCTTTACTTTTTGGTGTCTATTTCTATCTCTCTCTCTGGATATGCATGTGTGTGTTCAGATGTGTGTACAAGTGAACTCACCCATATATGTGACTGTAAAGGCCACAGGCTGATCCCAGGCATCTTCCTCTATTACTCTACCTTATTCATTTAGTTATTATTGGTTTTTTGAGACAGGGTTTCTCTGTGTAGCCCTGGCTGTCTTGGAACTTGCTCTGGAGATCAGGCTGGCCTTGATTTCACAGAGATCTACCTGCTTCTTTCTCCTTAAGTGCTGGGATAACAGGCTTGAGCCATTACCACCCAGCACTACTATCTTTTTTTGAGATAGGGTCTCTCCTTGAACCCATAGCTCATCAATTTACATGTCCTGGATGACTAGTGAGCTCCAGGGATCTACTTGTCTCCACCTTCCCTGTTGTTGGAGTTATAGGTGTGTATCACCACACTCAGATATTATATGGATGCTGAAGGATCTGAACTGAGGTTCCCATGCTTACATAGGAAACAGTCTACATAGTTATCCATCTTCCCAGCCCCAGTGTCTATGTCAATAACAACTATAAAGAACCTGCCTTGGTGAAGGTAGATTTCATAAAGTGGTACCTTACTGGGTAAGCACCTGCCAGTGAGATTAAGGCTAAGGAGGGTCAGTATATCTTTCATTGCACCTGCCCTTTTGATCTTGACTTATATTGCTTGAAGGGCAAGAAATATTATTAGAATCTTGGCTGCAAATAGGCAAAGAGCTTGACATGAGTTTTAAATTGTCATTCTATTATGTCCTGCCTCCGCAGAGTCAAGTTTCATGTCTTTCACCATTTTCAGGAAGCAAGCCTGAATCGATTGTGCATCAGCTTGGACCTTGGAGACCCATGGGAGGCCAGTATTCATCAGCTACCTTTTAGGATCAACAGTGTACCATCCTAAAACCATCCTAGAACAAAATCATTACTGATATTTGGACAGCTTTTCTCAATTTATTGTCGGGACGTGGACAAGTTGACCTTCTACCTTGTGTTTATATTTTATTTTTTCATTTAATTATATATATATATATTCATACATATATGTATATACATACATACATATACATATACAGACATATTTGAGACATAGTCTTGCTATGTATCCCTAGCTGACCTAGAAATTGTTACATAGACAAGGATAACCTTAAATTCACACAGGTCCTCCCAGCTCTGATTCTCAAGGGCAGACATACAAGGTGTGTGTCCATGCCTGGCTGGGTTTCCTTTTAAATGAGACAATAGTATTATTGTCTTATACAAAATAACTCTTGTTTTGGTAATAATAGAAATCACTTCTCAAATAGCAAGACTATGTTTTTGTATTATATCTTGTAGTAGACTTAGTTGGTTAAATCCAGGGGTAACATCTTTATTTCTCTCTAGGCATGAGAAGATCCATTTTATTTAGGCAGTAATGTGTGTATCCCAGGGGATGAGTATAAATCAATGGTCAAAACTGATAGTTTAAGTCAGTGTATGACAATTCCATTTGCCTATCACAAATACTTCCTTTAAATCCTTCTTACAAAGTAGGTAGCCTCGTGACTCTTGACCAATGAGATCACGGTGGGACTTTGAAGGAACAGCCTGGAGATACATTTTTTTTTTCTTTTGGTCTTCCTTAGGTAGCTATGTCTTTGGCATTTGAATTTTTTTTCAGATGGTATAATTTAGTTATCTAGGTCAAGTTACAGCATTATATGCTGGATCAATTCTTCTGCTTCCTGTGGTTCTCAATCTTCCTAATGCTGTGACCCCTTAATAGAATACCTCATGTTGTGGTGACCCCCCAACCATAAAATTTTCATCACTACTTCATACTGTAATTTTGCTACTGCTATGAATCGTAAATACTTTTGGAGATAGAAACTTGCCAAAGGGGTCAAGTTCCACAGGTTGAGAAATGGTGAGTTTATCCTTTCAGTTATTGTACTTCTCAGTGCCATTCTCATTTGTTCACTTTTAGTATACTTTCTGTTATATCCATAGTCCCCATTCAGTCATGGTCATCATTGTTTCTTTAAGTCTCAGAGAAACCTATTTTCTCTTAATTTTTATTTGTTGTTTGGGTACTTTATTATTTGTTTATGTGTGTTTTGCTTACCTGTATGTCTTTGCAACACCAGCATGTCTGGTGCCTGAAGGAGGCCAGAAGAGGGTCCCTGAAACTGGAGTTACAGACCCTGTGTGGCTACTTGGAACTGAACAGGAGTCCTGTGGAAGAGCTGGCACCTTCCTTAAGTTTTTTAAACACGTTTCTAATAACAGCACTGAAGGCTGCTGAATCCAGGTACTACTACAGCTGTTCAAAGCCACTCATTTGGCTATTTTAAAACTCCTTGTGTTTTGTTGACTATAAATTATACATTGCTGCTATTTTGTTGCTGAAATCTAGTTTGAAAAGCTGAGTGCTTTCATTTCACAAAGCATGATAGACTTGATGCCTTATCTGTAGTAAAAACCTCCTTCTGACAGTTCTGGAGGGGGAAAGTCCCCACGAGATGGGAGAGCTAGTGCAGCTGGATACTGATGAGGTCTATAGACTCATGACTTTTCTGTCTTTATGAGAGAGAGACAGAGACACAGAGACACAGAGAGTCCATGGAAGAGCATTTTGGAGCCTGCTTTATATAGGCTTTGTCTATTCATGAGGACTATACCCACATATTATAATTATCTGCTGAAGGCCCAATCTACTTGCAAATACAATCATATTGGCACTTTGGATTTGAACATATGGATTTGGGAGTGGGTTAACAGGCATTTTATCCATTGTAAGATTTTGTACAAACTGTGGGCTCTAAGCTTTTCTCCCTTTAGGGTTTTTTTAATTTTTTATTTAACTTTTATTAATTACACTTTATTCATTTTGTATCTCCCCATAAGCCCCTCTCTCCTCCCTTCATGGTCCCCCCTCCCCCACTTTCTGCATGCATGCCCCTCCCCAAGTCCACTCTTAGGGGAGGTCCTCATCTCCTTCTTTCTGATCTTAGTCTATCAGTTCTCATCAGAAGTGGCTGCATTGTCAGGGTTCTAGGTTATCTCCATGAACAGTACTTGGTTGGAGTATGAGTCTCTGGAAAGTTCCCTGTGTTCAAATTTTCTTGTTCTGTTGCTCTCCCTGTGGAGTTCCTGTCCTCTCCAGCTCTTACTATTTCCCACTTCTTACATAAAATTCCATTCACTCTGCCCAACAGTTAGCCATCAGGCTCAGCAACTGCTTTGACAGTCTGCAGGGCAGAGGTTTCCAGAGGCCCTCTGTGGCAGGTTCTGAGATTGTTTCCTGTTTTCTTCTTCTTCTGATGTCCATCCTCTTTGCCTTTCAGGGTGGGGATTGAATATTTTAGTTAGGGTCCTCTCTTTTACTTAGTTTGTTTAGATGTACAAATTTTAGTGGGTTTATTCTATGTTGTATGAGTGAGTATATACCGTGTGTGTCTTTTTGCTTCTGGGACAACTCACTCAGGATGATCCTTTACAGGTCCCACCATTTACCTGCAAATTTCATGATTTCCTTATTTTTCATTGCTGAGTAATACTCCATTGTATAGATGTACCACAGCTTCTGCATCCATTCTTCAGTTGAGGGGCATCTGGGCTGTTTCCAGCTTCTGGCTAAAAAATAAGGCTGCTACAAACACGGTTGAGCAAATGTCCTTTTTGTGTACTTGAGCCTCTTTTGGATATATACCTAGAAGTGGTATGGCTGGATCTTGAGGAAGCGCTATTCCTACTTGTCTGAGAAAGCACCATATTGATTTCCAGAGTGGTTGTACAAGTTTACATTCCCACCAGCAGTGGAGAAGGGTTCCCCTTTCTCCACATCCTCTCCAGCATGTGTTGTCCCTTGAGTTTTTGATCTTGGCCATTCTGATGGGTGTAAGGTGAAATCTCAGGGTTCTTTTGATTTGCATTTCCCTAATGGCTAATGAGGTTGAGCATTTCTTTAAATGCTTCACTGCCATTCAATATTCCTCTACAGAGAGTTCTCTGTTTAGCTCTGTTCCCCATTTTTTAATTGGATTACTTGGTTTGCTGCTTTTCAGATTCTTTAGTTTTTTATATATACTCGAAATGAGTCCTCTGTCGGATAAAGGGTTGCTGATGATTCTTTCCCAATCTGTAGGCAGTCGCTTTGTTTTGATGACGGTGTCCTTTGCTTTACAAAAGCTTTTCAGTTTCATGAGGTCCCATTTATTGATTGTTGCGCTTAGAGCTTGTGCTGTTGGTGTTCTGTTCAGGAAGTTGTCTCCTGTACCAATGAGTTCTAGGGTATTCCCCACTTTTTTTTTTTTCTAGCCGATTTAATGTGTCTGGATTTATGTTGAGGTCTTTGATCCACTTGGACTTCAGTTTTGTGCAGGGTGATAAGTATGGATCAATTTGCATTTTTCTACATGTTGACAACCAGTTGGACCAGCACCATTTGTTGAAGATGCTATCTTTCATTGTATGGTTTTGGCATCTTTGTCAAAAATCAGGTGTCCATAAGTGTGTGGGTTTATTTCTAGATCCTCTATTCGGTTCCATTGATCCACCATTTTGTTTCTATGCCAGTACCATGCAGTTTTTGTAACTGTTGGTCTATAGTACAGCTTGATATCAGGGATGGAGATACCTCCAGAAGATCTTTTATTGTAGAGGATTGTTTTAGCAATTCTGGGTTCCTTGTTATTCCATATGAAGTTGAGAATTTTTCTTTCCAGGTCTGTAAAGAGTTGTGTTGGCAATTTGATGGGAATTGCATTAAAACTGTAGATTGCTTTTGGTAAGATGGGCATTTTTACTATGTTAATCCTGCCAAGCCATGAGCATGGGAGATCTTTCCATCTTCTCATATCTTCTTCTAATTCTTTCTTCAGAGACTTGAAATTTTTTTCATACAAGTGTTTGACTTGCTTGGTTAGGGTCATACCAAGGTACTTTATGTCATTTGTGGCTATTGTGAATGGTGCTGTTTCTTTAATATCTTTCTCAGCCCTTTTGTCCTCTGTATACAGGAGTATACAGGAATATACTGATTTTTTTTAGTTAATTTTGTATCCAGCCACTTTGCTGAAGGTGTTTATCAGCTGTAGGAGTTCCCTGATAGAGTTTTTGGGGTCACTCATGTATACTATCATATCATCTGCAAATAGTGATATTTGACTCTTCCTTTCCCATCTATATCCCCTTGATCTCCTTCGACTGTCTTATTGCTCTAGCAAGGACTTCCAGCACTATGTTGAAGAGATATTGAGAGAGCGACCAGCCTTGTCTTGTCCCTGATTTTAGTGGGATTGCTTTAAGTTTCTCTCCGTTCAGTTTGATGTTGGCCATAGGCTTGCTGTATATCGCCTTTACTATGTTTAGATATGTGCCTTGTATCCCTGATCTCTCCAATACTTTAAATATGAATGGATGTTGGATTTGTCAATGCTTTTTCAGCATCTAGGGAGATTATCATGTGGTTTTTTTCTTTCAGTTTGTTAATATGGTGGATCACATTGATGGATTTCCGTATGTTGAACCACCCCTGCATACCTGGGATGAAGACTACTTGGTCATAGTGGATAATATCTTTGATGTGTTCTTGGATTCGGTTTGCAAGTATTTTGTTAAGTATTTTTGCATCAATGTTCATAAGGGAGATTGGCCTGAAATTCACTTTCTTTGTTGAGTCTTTGTGAGGTTTAGGTACCAAGGTGACTGTGGCTTCATAGAATGAGTTTGGTAATGTTCCTTCTGTTTCTCTTTTGTGGAATAGTTTGAAGAGAATTGGAGTTAGCTCTTCTTTGAAGGTCTGGTAGAATTCTGCTCTGAAGCCATCTGGTCCTGGGCTTTTTTTGGATGGGAGATTTTTGATGACTGCTCCTTTTTCTTTGGGGGATATAGGACTATTTAGTTGATTTACCTGGTCCTGATTCAGCTTTGTTAAGTCAAATCGGTCAAGAAAATTGTCCATTTAATTTAGATTTTCAAATTTTGTGGCATATAGACTTTTGAAGTAAGTCCTAATTATTGTTTGGATTTCCTTAGTGTCTGTAGTTATGTCCCCCTTTTCGTTTCTGATTTTGTTGATTTGGGTCTCTCTAACTAAAAGGTCTCTCTGCCTTTTAGTTAGCTTGGTTAAGGGTTTGTCGATCTTGTTGATTTTCTCAAAGAACCAGCTCTTGGTTTCATTGATTCTTTGAATTGTTTTATTTGTTTCTAATTGATTGATTTCAGCCCTGAGTTTGATTATTTCCAGCCGTCTACTCCTTTTTGGTGTGTCAGCTTCTTTTTATAGGATTTTTAAGTGGGCCAGTAAGTTGCTTAAATGAGCTGTCTCGAATTTCTTCTTGAAGGTACTTAGTGCTATGAACTTTCCTCTTTTTTTATTTATTTATATTTATTTTTTTCTTATCAGTTACATTTTATTAACTCTGTACCCCAGCCGTGTCCCGATTCCTCATTCCCTCCCAGTCCCTCCCTCCCTCCCTCCTCTCCACCGTGCCCCTTGCCAAGTCCACTGATAGGGGGGACCTCCTCCAGATTCATCTGATCCTGTTTTATCAGGTATCTTCAGGACTGGCTGCAAAGCTCTCCTCTGTGGCCTAACAGGACTGCTCCTCCCTTGGGGGGTGGGGAGGCCAAAGAGCCAGTCATTGAGCTCCTGTTAGAAATAGTCCTTGTTCCCCTCACTATGGGAAACCAATTGGTTACTGAGCTACCCCAGGCTACATCTGAGCAGAGGTTCTAGGTTACATTCATACATGGTCCTTGGTTGCATGTCAGTCTCAGAAAAGACCCTGTGCCCAGATATCTTTGGTCCTTGTGGAACTCCTATCCTTTCCTCATCAGACTAACTCCCCTTCTTTCTTATGATTCCCTGTACTCTGCCAAAGGTTTGGTCATGAGTTTTTTCTTTGAAAACACTGCTAGTTAGAGTCTTTCCAATGCGCTCAGTAGACTCCTGTCATACGTTCAATGCACATCCCATCTGTCATTCTAAACTAGGATTGATCATCTTACCCCATGTCCACTCTCTTGATTATCTTTTTTAGGTGTACAGATTTCATTATGTTTATTATATCTTATAGGTCTATATAAGTGAGTATATACCGTGTTTGTCTTTCTCCTTCTGGGATATTTCACTCAGGATGATCTTTTCTAGGTCCCACCATTTGCCTGCAAATTTCATGATTTCCTCCTTTTTGATTGCTGAGTAGTATTCCATTGTGTATATATACCACAATTTCTGTATCCATTCCTCCATTGATGGACATCTGGGTTGTTTCCAGGTTCTGGCTATTACAAATAAGCTGCTATAAACATGGTTGAGCAAATATCCCTTTTGTGTACTTGAGCAAAATTTGGGTATATACCTAGCAGTGGTATAGCTGGGTCTTGAGGAAGCACTATTCCTAATTGTCTTAGAAAGTGCCAGATAGATTTCCAGAGTGGTTGTACCAGTTTACATTCCCACCAGCAGTGGAGGAGGGTTCCCCTTTCTCCACAACCTCTCCAGCATGTGTTGTCCCTTGAGTTTTTCATTTTGGCCATTCTGATGGGTGTAAGGTGATATCTCAGGGTCGTTTTGATTTGCATTTCCCTGATGGCTAATGAGGATGAGCATTTCTTTAAGTGTTTCTCTGCCATTCGATATTCCTCTGTCGAGAATTCTCTGTTTAGCTCTGTTCCCCATTTTTTAATTGGATTACTTGGTTTGCTGCTTTTCAGCTTCTTTAGTTCTTTGTATATACTCGATATTAGTCCTCTGTCAGATAAAGGGTTAGTGAAGATTCTTTCCCAATCTGTAGGCAGGCGTTTTGTTTTGATGACAGTGTCCTTTGCTTTACAGAAGCTGTTCAGTTTCATGAGGTCCCATTTATTGATTGTTGCTCTTAGAGCCTGTGCAGTTGGTGTTCTGTTCAGGAAGTTGTCTCCTGTGCCAATGAGTTCTAGGCTGTTCCCCACTTTTTCTTCTAACAGATTTAGAGTATCTGGTTTTATGTTGAGGGCTTTGATCCACTTGGACTTTAGTTTTGTGCAGGGTGATAAATAGAGATCTATTTTCATTTTTCTGCATGTGGACATCCAGTTGGACCAGCACCATTTGTTGAAGATGCTGTCTTTTTTCCATTGAATGGTTTTGGCTTCTTTGTCAAAAATCGAGTATTCATAGGTGTGTGGGTTTATTTCTGGATCTTCTATGCGATTCCATTGATCCTCCTTTCTGTTTTTATGCCAATGCCATGCAGATTTTATTACTATTGCCCTGTAGTACAGCTTGAGATCGGGGATGGAGATACCTCCAGATGATCTGTTGTTGTACAGGATTGTTTTGGAGATTCTGGGTTTTTTGTTTCTCCATATGAAGCTGAGAATCTTTTTTTCAAGGTCTGTAAAGAATTGAGTTGGTATTTTGATGGGAATTGCACTGAATCTGAAGGTTGCTTTTGGCAGGATGGCCATTTTCACAATGTTAATCCTACAAGTCCATGAGCATGGGAGATCTTTCCATCTTCTGAGATCTTCTTCAATTTCTTTCTTCAGAGACTTGAAGTTTTTCTCAAACAGGTCTTTCACTTGCTTGGTTAGTGTCACCCCAAGGTACTTTATGTGGTTAGTGGCTATAGTGAAGGGTGTTGTTTCCCTAATTTCTTTCTCGGCCCTTTTGTCTTTGTTATACAGGAGGGCTTCTGATTTTTTTGAGTTGATTTTGTATCCTGCCACTTAGCTGAAGGTGTTTATCAACTGGATGAGTTCTCTGGTTGAATTTTTGGGGTCACTCATATATACGATCATATCATCTGCGAAAAGTGACACTTTGACCTCTTCCTTTCCGATTTGTATCCCCTTGATCTCCTTTAGTTGTCTTATTGCTCTGGCTAGGACTTCAAGTACTATGTTGAAGAGGTAGGGAGAGAGTGGGCAGCCTTGTCTTGTCCCTGATTTCAGTGGGATTGCTTTAAGTTTCTCTCCATTGAGTTTGATGTTGGCTATAGTCTTGCTGTATATTGCTTTTACTATGTTTAGATATGTGCCTTGTATTCCTGATCTCTCCAAGACTTTAAACATGAATGGGTGTTGGAGTTTGTCAAATGCTTTTTCAGCATCTAAGGAGATGATCATGTGGTTTTTCTCCTTCAGTTTGTTTATGTGGTGGATTACATTGATGGATTCCTAAATGTTGAACCACCCTTGCATGCCTGGGATGAAGCCTACTTGGTCATGGTGGATGATATCTTTGATGTGTTCTTGGATTCGGTTTGCAAGTATTTTATTGAGTATTTTTGCGTCAATGTTCATAAGAGAGATAGGTCTGAAGTTCTCTTTTTTGTTGGGTCTTTGTGTGGTTTAGGTATCAGGGTGACTGTTGCTTCATAGAATGAGTTTGGTAATGTACCTTCTGTTTCTATTTTGTGGAATAGTTTGAGGAGAATTGGTGTGAGCACTTCTTTGAAAGTCTTGTAGAATTCCACGCTGAAACCATCTGGCCCAGGGCTTTTTTTGGAGGGGAGACTGTGAATGACTGCTTCAATCTCCTTGGGGGATATAGGGCTGTTCAGTCTTTCTACCTGATCTTGACTTAATGTTGGAAGATGGAATCTATCAAGAAAATTGTCCATTTAATTTAGATTTTCAAATTTTGTAGCATATAGGCTTTTGTAGTATGACCTAATGATTGTTTGAATTTCCTCTGTGTCTGTAGTTATGTCACCCTTTTCATCTCTGATTTTGTTGATTTGGATAGATTCTCTCTGCTTTTTAGTTAGTTTGGCTAAGGGTTTGTCTATCTTGTTGATTTTCTCAAAGAACCAGCTTTTTGTTTCATTGATTCTTGAATAGTTTTATTTGTTTCTAATTGATTGATTTCAGCCCTGAGTTTGATTATTTCCAGCCTTCTGCTCCTCTTGGGTGTATCCGATTCTTTTTTTTTCTACGGTTTTCAGTTGGGCCATTAAGTTGTTTGTATGTGCTGTTACGAATTTCTAATTGCAGGCACTTAGTACTATAAATTTTCCCCTGAGCACTGCTTTCAGTGTGTCCCATAAATTTGGGTATGTTGTGCCTTCATTTTCATTGAATTCTAGGAAGTCTTTAATTTCTTTCTTTATTTCTTCCTTAACCCAGCTGTCATTGAGTAACAGGTTGTTCAGTTTCCATGTACGGGTAGGCAGTTTGTTATTTCTGTTGTTGTTGAGGTCCAGCTTAAGTCCATGGTGGTCAGATAGAATACAAGGGATTATTTCAATCTTTTTGTATCTGTTGAGGCTTTCTTTATGACCAACTATATGGTCTATTTTGGAGAACGTTCCATGTGGTGAAAAGAAGGTATACTCTTTTGAGTTTGGATGAAAAGATCTGTAGACGTCTATTAGGTCCATTTGATTTAAGGTCTCTGTAAGTGTTTTTATTTCCCTATTTGTTTTCTGTTTAGTTGATCTGTCCCTTGGTGAGAGTGGAGTATTGAAGTCTCCCACTATTAGGGTTTTAGGATCAATGTGTGATTTAAGCTTTAATATTGTTTCATTTACGAATGTAGGTGCTCTTGTATTTGGGGCATAGATATTCAAAATTGTGATGTCCTCTTGGTGGATTTTTCCTTTGATGAGAATATAGTGGCCCTCCTAATCTTTTTTGATATACTTGGGTTGAAAGTCTATTTTATTAGATATTAGGATGGCTTCTCCCGCTTGTTTTCTGGAACCATTTGCTTGAAAGACATTTTTCCAGCCTTTTACTCTGAGGTAGTGTTTATCTTTGTTGCATAGGTGTGTTTCTTGGATGCAACAGAATGATGGATCCTGTTTCCACAACCATTCTGTTAGTCTGTGTCTTTTAATTGGGGTGTTGAGTCCGTTGATGTTGATAGAAACTAGTGACCATCAATTGTTACTTGCTTTAGATGTAGTGGTGGTGGTGTCACTGAGTTTCATTGCTTGTCTTCTTTTGGTTTTTTTGTTGTGTAGTTATCTATGTCCTCTGTTTCCTTCAATGTATTTGTTTTCTTTGGTTTGGAGTTTCCCTTCTAGTAACTTCTGTAAAGCTGGGTTACTATGTAGATATTGTTTAAATTTGGTTTTGTCTTGGAATATCTAGAATTCTCCGTCTTTGTTGATTGAAAGTTTTGCTGGGTATAGTATTCTGGGTTGGAATCTGTGGTCCCTTAAGGACTGTATGATTTCTGTCCAGGCCCTTCTGGCTTTCATAGTTTCTGTTGAGAAATCTGGTGTGATTCTGATAGGTCTACCTTCATATGTTACTTGGCCTTTTTCCCTTGCTGCTTTTAGAATTTTTTCTTTGTTTTGTAGGTTCAGTGTTTTGACTATGATGTGACGTGAAGAATTTCTTTTCTGGTCTAGTCTACTTGGTGTTCTGTAGGCCTCTTGTATGTTTATGGCCATCTCCTTCTTTAAGTTGGGAAAGTTTTCTTCTATAATTTTCTTGAAAATATTTTCCGGACCTTTGAGCCTGATGTCTTCTTTTTCTTCTACTCCTATTATTCTTAGGTTTTGTCTTTTCATGGTGTCCTTGATTTCTTGGATGTTTTGTGTTTGGAACTTTTCTGATTTTATTTTTTCTTTGAGAGACGTGTCAATTTCCGCAA
>NW_026592481.1:2560625-2563014 GCF_907164565.1 Psammomys obesus | reverse complement strand
TTTTGTCTTTTCATGGTGTCCTTGATTTCTTGGATGTTTTGTGTTTGGAACTTTTCTGATTTTATTTTTCTTTGAGAGATGTGTCAATTTCCGCAAGTGTATCTTCGGCTCCTGAGATTCTTTCTTCCATTTCTTGTATTCTGTTGGTGATGCTTACCTTTGTAGTGCCTGATCTTTTCTCTATGTTCTCCAGCTCCTGGTTTTTCTCTATTTGTGTTTTCTTTATTGATTCTAATTCTGTTTTCATGTCTTGCACCATTTCCTTCATCTGTTTGAATGTGGACTCCTGTTTTTCAATGATAGCTTCTATTTTTTTGTCTGTTTCCTCTCTATGTATCACTAATTGTGCCTCTACTTCTTTGAGTATAATTGCCTGTATTTCTATGAGAGCTTTGTTCATTTCTTCTTTATTTGCCTTCATTTGTGTGGACATTTCTTTGAGAGCTTTGTGCATTTCTTCTCTGTTTGCCTCAATTTTCGTGGTCATTTCTCTGAGAGCACGATTTGTTTCCTCTTGGTTAGTCTCGATTTCTTTGGTTATTTCTCTGAGGGCTTTGTTCATTTCATCTCTATGGGCCTCTAGTAGCTGGAGAAACATAGTTTTGAGGTCGTTTTCTTGTATATCTAGTGAATTGATGTGTCCATTGTTTTGTGGGGTTGCTGGTGAGGTCATTGTGTCCTGATTTTTGTTGGGAGTGTTCTTACGTCTGCCTCTAGCCATCTGGTTATTTATAATCCTCACTGGTTGTTCCTCGAGATTGTAGTTTGAGCTATGATCCTCTCTTTCTGTTTTCTGGACTGTTTTTTCAGGAAGATGAGAAAGGTTCACTGCTTTGGGGGTGTGCACTTTGTTTTCAGTTTTGCCTAAGTAAAGAATGTGACGCTGGCGCTATTGGTGTGCCCTTTTAGCAGGCGCAGTGTGCATGCGCAGATTCTCTGACTATTGCAGTGGCCTGCAAGTCACTATTACGCAGTTCTGACTGAGATCCAGGGATTGTTTGCCTGGATTACCATGGTGGACCCGCAAGGCAGAGGCTTCACTGTTGGGGTCACTATCCCAAGAATCCCTCTGATGCACACACTAGGAGTGTGGCTGGCAGGGATATCGTCTGGTTGCTTCTGTGGAGAGGCCCTGGGTCTGGGGCAATCTCTCCCTAGAAGGCTCATTCACTGTTTTGCAGGACCAGTTGGAATGCACAGAGGTTCCCCTTGCTCACTACTCTCTGTTTTGGTCCTGCTGCGGAAGTGCACGGGTAGGCTATCAGTCAGCTCTGTGACACTGTGGCTGCAGAACTCGATGTCCACCTTTCCTGTGTGCTGCCTCTTTGTCCTTTCCCTCTGCCAGGAGGGGTTATGTTGACTGGTCCCTGGGTGGCGCAGGAAAGAGTTAGGGTGAGTGTACTCAATCCCAGATCCCGGGCCCAGATCTCTTTGCCAGAAGCAGCCTAGCAGTAGAATCCATGTTTGCTGATCCCAAGAGAGTACTGGGTAGGGTTGAGTAACTTCAGATCCAGAGCTTGGGTTTCTCTGCTAGGGGCCGCTGGAGAGAGGGTGCTGTGTCCTTGGCAGGCTGCCTCTCTGTCCTTCCCCTCTGACCTTCTCCTCTGCTAGGTCAAGCTTATGCAGGTGCTCTCAGGGGAGTGCCAGCAGGGGTTGGGGCTTCTCAGTCCAATCCTGAGCTGGTGGCGTTTCTCTGCTGGGGGGGGGGGGGGGGGGGCGGGGGGTTAAAATTGCTGCAGAGCCTTAGTGTGGTGGGCCCAGGGGTAACCCCGACCGTGTAGATGGACCACAGTCCCAGATCCTGAGCTATAGTTTGTTTGCTAGGAGCGGCAGGTGGCACTGGAATTCCGGCACTGTGAAGCTGCTGTGCACCTCTTTATCCTTCCACTCCACTGCGGCAGGGTTATGGCGGCTTTTGGGGGAGTGCCCGAAAGGATTGGATTTTCTCAGCCTCGATCTCGGGTTGGGGTACAGACAATGTGGTCTGTGGCAGATTCTGCTGGATGACTCCTGCCTCCTCCGAAGAGGGAGTAGGGATTTTGAGCTGGGCGCGCAGCTGAGATCCGTGCACGGCAGGAGCTCAATTGTGATGGCGGCAGGTACCCGCCGAGGTCGGAGAGACCTTCCAGGGAAAGACTGGGTGATTGGTGACCAGTCTGGCAACTTTCCTTCCCCGTTGGGTTTTTTTGCGACTGGGACTCCCAGCCTTAGGCACCCATGTGCCCACCAATCAGCTTGGGAAACTGATCAGGACAAGCAGGCTTGCAGCACCAGCCCGGAGACCCAAAGCCCGCATTAGCCGGGTTCCCTTCCGGGTTCTGGCTGGGCAGCCGAGAGTGGACCCGACCGATTCCCATGCCGTGGGAGCCTCCCCTCACCTGGGAAACAC
>NW_026592481.1:2541416-2555625 GCF_907164565.1 Psammomys obesus | reverse complement strand
TTGAATAGTTTTATTTGTTTCTAATTGATTGATTTCAGCCCTGAGTTTGATTATTTCCAGCCTTCTGCTCCTCTTGGGTGTATCCGATTCTTTTTTTTTCTACGGTTTTCAGTTGGGCCATTAAGTTGTTTGTATGTGCTGTTACGAATTTCTAATTGCAGGCACTTAGTACTATAAATTTTCCCCTGAGCACTGCTTTCAGTGTGTCCCATAAATTTGGGTATGTTGTGCCTTCATTTTCATTGAATTCTAGGAAGTCTTTAATTTCTTTCTTTATTTCTTCCTTAACCCAGCTGTCATTGAGTAACAGGTTGTTCAGTTTCCATGTACGGGTAGGCAGTTTGTTATTTCTGTTGTTGTTGAGGTCCAGCTTAAGTCCATGGTGGTCAGATAGAATACAAGGGATTATTTCAATCTTTTTGTATCTGTTGAGGCTTTCTTTATGACCAACTATATGGTCTATTTTGGAGAACGTTCCATGTGGTGAAAAGAAGGTATACTCTTTTGAGTTTGGATGAAAAGATCTGTAGACGTCTATTAGGTCCATTTGATTTAAGGTCTCTGTAAGTGTTTTTATTTCCCTATTTGTTTTCTGTTTAGTTGATCTGTCCCTTGGTGAGAGTGGAGTATTGAAGTCTCCCACTATTAGGGTTTTAGGATCAATGTGTGATTTAAGCTTTAATATTGTTTCATTTACGAATGTAGGTGCTCTTGTATTTGGGGCATAGATATTCAAAATTGTGATGTCCTCTTGGTGGATTTTTCCTTTGATGAGAATATAGTGGCCCTCCTAATCTTTTTTGATATACTTGGGTTGAAAGTCTATTTTATTAGATATTAGGATGGCTTCTCCCGCTTGTTTTCTGGAACCATTTGCTTGAAAGACATTTTTCCAGCCTTTTACTCTGAGGTAGTGTTTATCTTTGTTGCATAGGTGTGTTTCTTGGATGCAACAGAATGATGGATCCTGTTTCCACAACCATTCTGTTAGTCTGTGTCTTTTAATTGGGGTGTTGAGTCCGTTGATGTTGATAGAAACTAGTGACCATCAATTGTTACTTGCTTTAGATGTAGTGGTGGTGGTGTCACTGAGTTTCATTGCTTGTCTTCTTTTGGTTTTTTTGTTGTGTAGTTATCTATGTCCTCTGTTTCCTTCAATGTATTTGTTTTCTTTGGTTTGGAGTTTCCCTTCTAGTAACTTCTGTAAAGCTGGGTTACTATGTAGATATTGTTTAAATTTGGTTTTGTCTTGGAATATCTAGAATTCTCCGTCTTTGTTGATTGAAAGTTTTGCTGGGTATAGTATTCTGGGTTGGAATCTGTGGTCCCTTAAGGACTGTATGATTTCTGTCCAGGCCCTTCTGGCTTTCATAGTTTCTGTTGAGAAATCTGGTGTGATTCTGATAGGTCTACCTTCATATGTTACTTGGCCTTTTTCCCTTGCTGCTTTTAGAATTTTTTCTTTGTTTTGTAGGTTCAGTGTTTTGACTATGATGTGACGTGAAGAATTTCTTTTCTGGTCTAGTCTACTTGGTGTTCTGTAGGCCTCTTGTATGTTTATGGCCATCTCCTTCTTTAAGTTGGGAAAGTTTTCTTCTATAATTTTCTTGAAAATATTTTCCGGACCTTTGAGCCTGATGTCTTCTTTTTCTTCTACTCCTATTATTCTTAGGTTTTGTCTTTTCATGGTGTCCTTGATTTCTTGGATGTTTTGTGTTTGGAACTTTTCTGATTTTATTTTTCTTTGAGAGATGTGTCAATTTCCGCAAGTGTATCTTCGGCTCCTGAGATTCTTTCTTCCATTTCTTGTATTCTGTTGGTGATGCTTACCTTTGTAGTGCCTGATCTTTTCTCTATGTTCTCCAGCTCCTGGTTTTTCTCTATTTGTGTTTTCTTTATTGATTCTAATTCTGTTTTCATGTCTTGCACCATTTCCTTCATCTGTTTGAATGTGGACTCCTGTTTTTCAATGATAGCTTCTATTTTTTTGTCTGTTTCCTCTCTATGTATCACTAATTGTGCCTCTACTTCTTTGAGTATAATTGCCTGTATTTCTATGAGAGCTTTGTTCATTTCTTCTTTATTTGCCTTCATTTGTGTGGACATTTCTTTGAGAGCTTTGTGCATTTCTTCTCTGTTTGCCTCAATTTTCGTGGTCATTTCTCTGAGAGCACGATTTGTTTCCTCTTGGTTAGTCTCGATTTCTTTGGTTATTTCTCTGAGGGCTTTGTTCATTTCATCTCTATGGGCCTCTAGTAGCTGGAGAAACATAGTTTTGAGGTCGTTTTCTTGTATATCTAGTGAATTGATGTGTCCATTGTTTTGTGGGGTTGCTGGTGAGGTCATTGTGTCCTGATTTTTGTTGGGAGTGTTCTTACGTCTGCCTCTAGCCATCTGGTTATTTATAATCCTCACTGGTTGTTCCTCGAGATTGTAGTTTGAGCTATGATCCTCTCTTTCTGTTTTCTGGACTGTTTTTTCAGGAAGATGAGAAAGGTTCACTGCTTTGGGGGTGTGCACTTTGTTTTCAGTTTTGCCTAAGTAAAGAATGTGACGCTGGCGCTATTGGTGTGCCCTTTTAGCAGGCGCAGTGTGCATGCGCAGATTCTCTGACTATTGCAGTGGCCTGCAAGTCACTATTACGCAGTTCTGACTGAGATCCAGGGATTGTTTGCCTGGATTACCATGGTGGACCCGCAAGGCAGAGGCTTCACTGTTGGGGTCACTATCCCAAGAATCCCTCTGATGCACACACTAGGAGTGTGGCTGGCAGGGATATCGTCTGGTTGCTTCTGTGGAGAGGCCCTGGGTCTGGGGCAATCTCTCCCTAGAAGGCTCATTCACTGTTTTGCAGGACCAGTTGGAATGCACAGAGGTTCCCCTTGCTCACTACTCTCTGTTTTGGTCCTGCTGCGGAAGTGCACGGGTAGGCTATCAGTCAGCTCTGTGACACTGTGGCTGCAGAACTCGATGTCCACCTTTCCTGTGTGCTGCCTCTTTGTCCTTTCCCTCTGCCAGGAGGGGTTATGTTGACTGGTCCCTGGGTGGCGCAGGAAAGAGTTAGGGTGAGTGTACTCAATCCCAGATCCCGGGCCCAGATCTCTTTGCCAGAAGCAGCCTAGCAGTAGAATCCATGTTTGCTGATCCCAAGAGAGTACTGGGTAGGGTTGAGTAACTTCAGATCCAGAGCTTGGGTTTCTCTGCTAGGGGCCGCTGGAGAGAGGGTGCTGTGTCCTTGGCAGGCTGCCTCTCTGTCCTTCCCCTCTGACCTTCTCCTCTGCTAGGTCAAGCTTATGCAGGTGCTCTCAGGGGAGTGCCAGCAGGGGTTGGGGCTTCTCAGTCCAATCCTGAGCTGGTGGCGTTTCTCTGCTGGGGGGGGGGGGGGGGGCGCTGGTGATAGAACTTGCTGCTAGACCTTATTGTGCTGGACCCAGGATAATCTCAGGACGTGTAGAATGACCACAGTCCCAGATCCTGAGCTATAGTTTGTTTGCTAGGAGCGGCAGGTGGCACTGGAATTCCGGCACTGTGAAGCTGCTGTGCACCTCTTTATCCTTCCACTCCACTGCGGCAGGGTTATGGCGGCTTTTGGGGGAGTGCCCGAAAGGATTGGATTTTCTCAGCCTCGATCTCGGGTTGGGGTACAGACAATGTGGTCTGTGGCAGATTCTGCTGGATGACTCCTGCCTCCTCCGAAGAGGGAGTAGGGATTTTGAGCTGGGCGCGCAGCTGAGATCCGTGCACGGCAGGAGCTCAATTGTGATGGCGGCAGGTACCCGCCGAGGTCGGAGAGACCTTCCAGGGAAAGACTGGGTGATTGGTGACCAGTCTGGCAACTTTCCTTCCCCGTTGGGTTTTTTTGCGACTGGGACTCCCAGCCTTAGGCACCCATGTGCCCACCAATCAGCTTGGGAAACTGATCAGGACAAGCAGGCTTGCAGCACCAGCCCGGAGACCCAAAGCCCGCATTAGCCGGGTTCCCTTCCGGGTTCTGGCTGGGCAGCCGAGAGTGGACCCGACCGATTCCCATGCCGTGGGAGCCTCCCCTCACCTGGGAAACACGATAGCTGCTGTTTTAGGGGCCAGAGTTCAGTCTCCTGGTCGCTGCTCGGAGTGTGTTGTCCTGCTTCTCAGACACGGTGTTCTCCTGGTGCCGCCATCTTGGCTCCCTCCGTCTGAACTTTCCTCTTAGCACAGCTTTCATTGTGTCCCACAAGTTTGGGTATGTTGTGTCTTCATTTTCATTGAGTTCTAGGAAGACTTTATTTTTTTTTCTTTATTTATTCCCTGACCCAGCTGTCATTTAGTAACAAGTTGTTCAGTTTCCATGTGTGTGTAGGCTTTTTGCTATTTCTGTTGTTGTTGAAGTCCAGCTTTATTCCATGGTGATCAGACAAGATACAAGGGATTATTTCAATCTTCTTGTATCTGTTGAGGCTTGCTTTGTGACCAACTATATGGTCTATTTTGGAGAAGGTTCCATGAGGTGCTGAGAAGAAGTTAAATTCTTTTGTGTTTGGGTGTAAAGTTCTGTAAATGTTTGTGAGGTCCATTTGATTCATGACCTCTGTCAGAGATATTGTTTCTTTGTTTAATTTCTCTTTTGCTGACCTGTCCTTTGTTGAGAGTGGGGTGTTGAAGTCTCCCACTATTAATGTGTGAGGATGTATATGTGGTTTAAATTTTATCAATGTTTCTTTTACAACTGTGGGTGCTCTTGTATTTGGGGCATAGATGTTCAGGATTGTGATGTCTTTCTGGTGGAATTTTCCCTTGATGAGTATGAAGTGTCCTTCCCCCTCTCTTTTTATTAATTTTGGTTGAAAGTCTATTTTATCAGATATTAGAATGGCTACTCCTGCTTGTTTCTTGGGTCCACTTGCTTGGAAAGTTGTCTTCCAACCTTTTACCCTCAGGTAATGTCTATCTTTGTGCCTTAGGTGTGTTTCTTGTATGCAACAGATTGCTGGGTTTTGTTTCCGTATCCATTCTGTTAATCTGTGTCTTTTTACTGGAGAGTTGAGTCCATTGATGTTGAGAGAGATTAATGACCAGTGGCTGTTAGATCCGTTTATTTTGATGTTGGCTGTGGTCACAAGGTTGTGTGCTTGGTTGTGTTTTGTTTTACTGTAGTAAGGTTAATTATTTCCTGTGTTTTCTTGACAGAAGCTAATTTTCTTGGGTTGTGTTTTCCCTTCCAGTGTCTTCTGTAATGCTGGATTTGTGTGTAGGTACTGTTGAAATTTGTTTTTGTCATTGAATATCTTGTTTTCTCCATCTATGAGGACTGAGAGTTTGCAGGATATAGTAGCCTGGGTTGAGATCTGTGTTCTCTTAGGGTCTACATGATATCCGTCCAGGCCCTTCTGGCTTTCATAGTTTCTGTTGAAAAGTCAAGTGTGATTCTAATGGGTTTGCCATTATATGTTACTTGGCCTTTTTCCCTTGCAGCTTTTAGTATTTTTTCTTTGTTCTGTATACTTACTAGTTTGATTATTATGTGGCGGGAGAATTTTCTTTTCTGGTCAAATTTGTTGGGTGTTCTGTAGGCTTCATGTATTCTTATTGGCCTCTCCTTTAACTTTGGGAAATTTTCTTCAATGATTTTGTTGAAAATATTTTCTGGGCCTTGGAGAAGGGAGTCTTCTTTTTCCTCTATACCTATTATTCTTAGGTTTTGTTTTTTCATATTGTCTTGCATATCTTGGATGGTCTGTGTCAAGAATTTTTGGATTTAACATTTTCTTTGACAGATACATCGATTTCTTCCATTGTATCTTCTACACCTGTGATTCTTTCTTCCATCTCTTGTAGTCTGTAGGTTATGCTTACCTCTGTAGTTCCTGTTTTATTCCCTACATTCTTCCTCTCCATTATTTCCTCCATTTGTGTTTTCTTCAATTTTTCCAATTCTATCTTCAGGTCTTGAGTTGTTTTTTTTTTTTTTTTTTTTACTTCCTTCACCTGTCTGATTGTATTTCCTCTTTTTCTTTTAGTTCCTTCAAGTCTGTTTCTTTTACTTCTTTCATTGATTTAATTATTTCTTCTCTGAAGGCTGCAATCTGTTTTGCTGCATCTTCCTGTATTTCTTCAGGGATGGCTATAATCTGCTTGTCTTTAACTTCCTCCATTTCTTTACGGATAGCCATGATCTGTTTGGTTTTATCTTCCTCTAATTCTTTACGCATTTTATTTGTTTCCTCTATTATCCTCTTCATCAACATAGATGTAAGGTCATCTTCTTGATTTTCTATTATGCTGTGTTTTCCAGGGCTGTTCGTCCCTGGATGGCTGGTTTCTGGGGATGCCATATTGCTCTGTCTTTTGTTGGTTGAGTTTTTACGCTGGCCTCTACCCATTGGCTGTTTTAGGTGTTGGCTGTTAGTTTCTGTGCTTCCTGGAGTCCTGAGGTAGGGAGAATCCCCTTGGCCGGAAGATGATTTTTCCTGAAGGAGTCCTCCTCTGCTTTTTTGTATGGTCTCTGTATGGCCAGTGTTTCTCAGGAATTGCCACTGCTCACCTCAGGTGTATAGACCTGAATAGTAGCTGTGGTCTTTGTTAGGCAGGGAGGGCTCTCCTCTTACCCATAGAAGTTCTCAAGATAGCTGCCCCACTGCTGGATTTCTCGTTATAAATTTAGTGAGCTGCTGCTGTTGTTACAGTTTTCCAGGTACAGTCCTCTTGAAGAACCTGCTGATTCCCTAGCTGTGGGGTTTTCTCCCAACAGGGAAACTCAGTCTGTTATCCGGGGGGACACAGTTCTGTCAGAGAAAGTGAGAGGAGCACCCAGCAAGTCTCTGGGCCAGAGGCTGAGTGCTCTGTTCTGGGCCTGGAGAATGTGCACCTAGGTTGAGTTGGCACCTGGGGGCGCCGCTCTACTCTGGAGGCTGGTAACTGAGGGCTTCACTCTGGTCTGAAGGTCCGGACGCTGTGGGTGCAGCCCTCTTGAAGGACCAGGGTTCCCACAGTTTTGTCAGTCTAACTAGGGATAACTGGTTATCCTTGGCACAGTATCTGAGGGCTGTTATAATGGCTCTCTGGCTTTTGTAGGTCTGAGGATGCAGCTGTGTGCCCCAGTGTTCTAGGGGAACTCAATAATGGCGGCTGAGCACAGCGCTCCTGCCTGCAGTAGAAAGCTAGAGCCTAGAGTCTGCGTGTATCCAGAAAGTCTTTTGATGCTGGGTGTCCTGAGCGTTAGACCTGATGATCCCCCCGCTGTGGGGTTTCCTCCTGCCAAGGACACCCAGTCTTTGCTTTGGGGACCACCGTTCTGTCTGGGGTGGCGAGTAGAACCCACAGGCACAGACGCCCGCCCGTGGCTCTGTCTTTCTGGCCGTTGGGAGCCTGGGCGTTTGCCTAAACTGGGTAATTTTCCCGAGACCTTTTCAGGGTGGTGGTATCAGCTGAGTGCTCTGAGATCAGACCAGCCGTTTCCCTCCCTGTGGGTTTGTCCCCGACAGTGAAACTCAGTCTCTGGTGCGCTGGGGCCCACAGTTCTATCAGAGACACTGAATCACGTGTGCAGGCAGGGCTCTGTGCAGACGCTTGGGTCCCCGGTTCTGGCTCCGGGCTGGCTCCTGGGGTGCCCGAGGAACCCGAGTCTTTTCCAGGGGATGTCTGGGTGACCTAAGGTTGGTCCCAATGGTTTCCTGCTCGGTGGGGTTATCTCTCGACTGGAAAATCCAGTCTGTGATGTTGTGGGCCCACAGTTCAGTCTGGGACAGTTACCAGATCACGCTGGCATGTGGCTTTGGGCTGGGGCTGGCGACCAAGCGCCTGGCGGAACCGGGATCTCTTCCACCGTTTAGCCGGGTGAGTTAAAGCTGATTGAATCCCCCACCGTGGGGTATCCTCTCACCTGGGAAACACAATCACTTGTGTTTTATGGCCGCGAGTTCTGATTGCTGGTCACTGTGCTGATCCTGCTGTGCTGCTCCTCAGAATCAGTTTTTTTTTATTTTTTTTCTCTCTTTTTCTTTTGTTTGTTAACTTGCTCTCCATCAATCTGGAATCATTTCCACTCTTACCTCAGTCCCCAGGTTGGGGCCTGGGATGATTTTGCTGTTTCATTTTTGTTTATTTTCTCATTTTGTTTTTAACTTGGGTTGCTATGACTTAACCTTGGATCTCTACTCTTTCAATAAGGTTTTTACCCTCTCCTGACAAATTTGGGTGAGACCATAGAATCACCCTCCATGGTTGAGCAGCTGCCAGTATTGAGCTGTTTCTTATACACTCAGTGTTTCCTTGCATTTGCAAGCAGTTTCTCAGTTACCCAAGCTTTTTCGGAAAGGCTGAACTCTCTCCTGTTTGCTATGAACCTCTGCACATCCTCCTTATTAGCAAGGGACTGTGTAGACCCCCTCTCTGCATCTCCAGTTACAAAATTTACCTGTTTCATTTCTTAATTTCCAGCTGATATACAAATCCCTGTCCAAATACAGAGATGGGGACAGTCCCTTTTTGCTTCCTGTGGAATCTGCTATTTTCATAACTGGCAGCACAAGTTACACAGAGGTCTTTTGCCTCTGCTCCAGTCAATATAGCTCCATCTAGTGGCAAATCTAATTTGACACTGTTAACTCACTAGAATAAAAAGCAGTACCACTTTCCTGATAATATGGGTGGGTGAGGGTCACTATTTCACTCAGGTTTACTAGTTCTTCATGAATAGATATAGCTAAAGCTCTCTATTTCTGCTTTGTTTTTAGAGGCTTGAAATGACAGTTATTGGCAATTTTGTGTAGTTTTATAATTGTCTGGGGAAGACATTTTCTTACTGGTTTACTCTGATATTATTTACACTGATATTATTGAAGCTCTTTTTTTTTACAGTTACTATTAATATTTTGCTATTAAATACTTCATCACAGAACATTTGTACTTGGTATGACATACAATCCTTTCATAACTTGTAATGTTTAATTAAATTAAATCTATTAATTAATTTTGAGGCAAGGTCTCAAGTGGTACAGGTTATGATGGAACTTCTATGTAGTCCATGCTGCCTTGGAACACCTTATCTTTCCATGACTACCTCTTTTTTTAATTTTTTATTTAACTTTTATTAATTATACTTTATTCATTTTGTATTCCCCCATAAACCCCTCCCTCCTCCCCTCCCGATCCCATCCTCCCCCCCCTTTCTGCATGTATGCCCCTCCCCAAGTCCACTGATAGGGGAGGTCCTCCTCTCCTTCTTTCTGATTATTTACCTACCTATACCACCACATTCAGGATTTCGCTTCATTTACTTACTTATTTATTTACTATTATTATTATTATTTTTTAGTGACAACATCTTCCTATGTAATAATAGTTCGCTGGCCTTGACCTCATTGGGTAGACCAGGCAGCTAAACTTGTAGCAATCTTTCTACCTATGCCATCCAGTACTGGGATTACAGTCATGTGCCACCACAGCCAGCATATTTCCCTATTTGGTGATATTTCATTAAGAATCTACCTTTATGACAAAACATGCTGGAGAGGTTGTGGAGAAAGGGGAATCCTCCTCCACTGCTGGTGGGAATGCAAACTTGTACAACAACTTTGGAAATCAATCTGGCACTTTTTCAGACAATTAGGAATAGTGCTTCCTCAAGATCCAGCTATACCACTCCTAGGCATATATCCAAAAGATGCTCAAGTACACAACAAGGACATTTGCTCAACCATGTTTGTAGCAGCTTTATTCGTAACAGCCAGAACCTGGAAACAACCCAGATGTCCCTCAGTTGAGGAATGGATACAGAAATTGTGGTACATTTACACAATGGAATACTACTCAGCAATTAAAAACGAGGAAATCTTGAAATCTGCAGGCAAATGATGGGACCTAGAAATGATCTTCCTGAGTGAGGTATCCCAAAAGCAGAAGGGCACACATGGTATATACTCCCTTATATAGACCTATAAGATAGAATAAACATAATGAAATCTATACACCTAAATAAGATAAACAAAAAAGAGGACCCAGGGTACGATGATCAATCCTCACTTAGAAAGACAAATGGGATGGACATTGGATGTAGGAGCAAACAAGTAATAGGACAGGAGCCTAGCACAGAGGTCCTCTGAAAGACTCTACCTAGCAGTGTATCAAAGCAGATTATTAAGACTCATAACCAAACCTTCAGCAGAATGCAGGAAATCATAAAAAAAGGGGGGGAGTTAATATGACCTGGAGAGGACAGGAGCTCCACAAGTACCAAATATATCTGAGCACAGGAGTCTTTTCTGAGACTGTTTCTCCAAACAAGGACCATGTATGGATGTAACCTAGAACCTCTGCTCAGATGTAGCCCTTGGTATCTCAGTATCCAAGTGGGTACCCTAATAAGGGGAACAGGGACTGTTTCTGACATGAACTCAGTGGCTGGCTCTTTGACACCCACCCCACCCCCCCCCCCCGTCTAGGGAAGAGCAGCCCTGCTAGGCCATATAGGAGGACTTTGCAGCCAGTCCTGGAGACATCTGACAAACTAGTATCAGATGAAAGGGGAGGAGGTCCTCCCCTATTTGTGGACTTGGAAAGGGTCAGGGAGGAGATGAGGGAGGGAGGGAAGAATTGGGAGGGAAAGAGGGAGCGGGATACAGCAGGGACACAAAGTTAACAAACTGTAACTAATATTAAAAAAAAATAAAAAAATGGAAAACAAAAAAGAATCTACCTTTAGGTGTTCAATCCAGTAAGTGATACTGGATTCTAGTTTTATATTCTTATCTTTGTTCTGTTATCTGATTAATGCTAATTTCATAAAATTAATTAGACACCACCCTCTTTAATTTTCTGGAAAAGTTTGCATATAATTGGTCTTATTACTTCGTTGCCAGAATCCCCCATAGAGGGATTTTCTATTATGCTTAAGAGCCCTAACATTTTATCTTGGGCTCATTGCTATTAGTCTAGTCCAGAAGTCAGCAAGCACTTTCTGTACTGGAATAAATAATCAATAATGTAGAATGTGCAGTCTGTATTGCAACAAGTTGACTTTACTATTGCATTTCAAAAGCAACCATAGACAATGACCCAACAAGTATGACTCTGTGCCAATAAAATTTTATTTATAAAAGCAGATGGTAGTTCTAATTAGGCCTGTGGGTCATAACTTTAAGAAAAATGTTTCTGTGACTGGCTGCCATTTCAGCAGTTAAGGGGAAGCTAACACCCTCTTTAGGCCTCTTGTGGACACTAGGCATTCATGTGGTACACAGAAATGCATGTGTGCAAAACATCCATACACATAAAAATAATGAAATAATTTTAAATATTTTTTTTATTTCTTTTGTTTTTTAAGTAGATATTAGCCATATTATATAGGGTAAACATCCTAAAATCTACAGACCTAACAAAGCTAAATTATAAGGAGGGCCCTAGAGAAGATGCTTCATTCTCATTCAGAAGGCAAACAGGATAGACACTGGAAGAGGTGGAAGAAAAGAAACAGGGCTGGAGCCTACCATAGATGTCCTCTAAAAGACCCTAACCAACAGGGGATCGAAGCAGATGCAGAGACTCACAGCCAACCTTTGGACAGAGATCAAGGAGTCTTACGGAAGAAGAGGGATATAAAAGAACCTGGAAGGGGCAGGAGACACCCACAGAGATCAACAAAGCCCAAAAAAAACTGGCCCCAGTGAGGACTGCATAGACCTCAATCAATCAATCAAAGACCTCAATCAATCAAAGACCATACATAGAGAGGACCTAGACCCCCTGCTTATATGTAGCCCATAGACAGCTCAGTCTCCTTGTGCGTTCTTTAGTAAGAGGAGAGGAGACAGTCTATGGCATGAACTCATTTGCCTGCTCTTTGATCACTTCTCCCTGGTGGGGTAACCAAGCCAGCCCACAGTGGAAGAGGATCCAGGCAGTCCTGACAAGACCTGATAGGCTAGGTTCAGGCAATACAGGACAACTTCCCTTATCAGTGGAGAAGTGAAGAGGGATAGGGGAGGAAGAGAGAGGGGGCCACAACCAGGATATAAAGTGAATAAATTGTAAATAATAACAATAATAATAATAATAAAAGGAAAATAACATATTGGGTTGGTCTTCAAGCTTTATATGTAGTTCAGCTTTAGGATGTGACTCTTAGAAACAGAAACTCATGCTTTCATCCTCCCAAAATAGAGATCATTTACTGGAAATATATTTTTCTCCATGGCCTCCATCTAAATGGTCAACACAATGAACAGAAAGTGTTAGCAGACTACTGCTTTGATAACCTAGCTAGCAAATGGTTTGTCGCGATAATAAACACATGAAAGAAACATAAAGGCTTAAATCTCTCCCAGGATAAAAATGACTCTGACAGATGAGTCTGCTGGCCTCAAATGCTACCCAACTTTTTTCAGCCTGTGGAGAAAAAATTATATATATATCTTATATGTGCATGATGACAAAACAAGATTTGGAGATTTGCCCGTGGGTGATGTTTTGTCAAAACAGACAAATTTTAAAAGCCCCATCAATATTTCCAATGTTTAAAAATATGCAGAAGCACTTTGCTGTCTGACCACAATTGTAGGCCATGGCTGCTTTTGATATTTATAAAAGAGTAAATGAGATTATTAGAGTGGGATGGTAGCCTTTTCCAGACAGTATAAAAATGGGGACCAGAATGAATAGATCAACAGCTCTTCACCAAGGAACAGGATTGAGAGTAGCAGTTTTATAACTTTGTTTTATTTCTTTTAATTCTGAGAATAATGATTAATGAGCCTTAGAAGTATATTCACTAAAGAAGCAAAATGAAACAGCACATGGTCATGACCTTCTACAACCCTGGTGGCAGCAGCCAGTGTGTGGTGTGGGAGGACTGAAAGTCCTGGGTTCAGGGTCATCCTATGTAGTAACTTGATGGCAGCTTTGGCTCCATGAGACCCTGTGTCAAAAAATGATTGTGTGTGTGTGTGTGTGTGTGTGTGTGTGTTTGTGTGTGTGTGTTTGTGTGTGTGCATGTCTGCGTGTGTATGTGTGTGTGTGTGTGTTAGGATGGGGAAGGCTTCAGAGATGGCTTAAGGGTTGAGAGTACATACTGCTCTTGTAGAGGACCTGACTTTGATTCTCATCATCCATATCACACGGTTCCTAACCACCTGTAACTCTAGCTCCATGGGGTCTGACAGTCTCTTCTGTACTCAGCTCTTTCCTCCCCACCATGTGTGTATGTGTGTACACGTTTGCATACACATATATAATAAAACTAAAATAAATGCTTCAAGAAAAGAGTGGAAGGACAGCTTAGTGAGTAAAAAGCTTGTTGCACAAGCTTGAGAACATGAGTTCAATCATCTGAACTCAAATAAGGTAAGAGAGAACCAACTCAAAAATTATTTTCTTGTTTCTGTAGTGAGAATTTTGGTTTCTTCAAAAACCCAGTAATGTTGTTATGTGACTATGTTTTTGTTCTAATCCCAGGTGTGGGATATGGGACTGCTTCAGCTTGTCCACAGCTACTAACTAAGATTGTCTGATGCACTAGCAGGGACGTGATTTGTGCCAGCTGAAGAAAGTTTATTTCTTGTCACTCTTGAGAGGTATAAAGGCCAGAGCCCAGAGACTAGCAGGGGTGCTCCAAAGAAGGAGAAAGAGAATGAGGAGGACGAGGAAGAAAAGAGTAAGAAGAGAAGAAAGGAAGAAAAGAAAGCAGTGCCTACTTTCCCCTGCTGGTCCTGGTTGCTGTTGTTGTGTTTTGTCAAGTGGTCATAAGCAAAGAACAAAGACAGAAGAAGTTGGAGATATCCTGACTACAAAGATTAGACTTGCTCTAAGGAACTGGATGACCCTAATCAGCAGGAAGTATTCTAAAGAGACCTATACCCCCTTCCCCATCTAAGCTTCTGTCTGTCCTACCAAGTGTTGCTTGGGGGTGGGGGGAAGGTTGATGGAATAAGGGTGAAAGGAAGATAAAGGTATAAAAACCCAAATAAAGTAGTGCTAAAAAATATGCCAAAGGACTTCCACATATACCATCTGACATGTATGTGTCCACACTAACATGCACACATACATTCACACACACACACACACACACACATACTCATGCACTCATACAATAATACTAAAGTTGAAAATGTTTTAATTGACAAAATTCATATGATATATTCTGATCACAGTTTTTCCTCCTCCAACTCTTTCCAGATACTTCCCACCTAACCAACACCCAACTGTACAATGTCCTTTCTTTCTCTTTAGAAAAAAA
>NW_026592481.1:2475547-2541406 GCF_907164565.1 Psammomys obesus | reverse complement strand
TTTTTTTTTTTTTTTCCTTCTGGTACTGAGGATTGAACACAGGGCCTTTTGAATGCTAGGCAAGCATTCTACTACTGAATTGCACCCTAGCCTTACACCTATATTTAAAAAAAATGCTGTTCAGGAAGAAAAAAAACACATTCAAGGGCCACCAAGATCTTCTAATATCCTCTTGTAAGGCTAAAAACTCTTGAATTATTAGGTAATTCTTCATTTTTTTTAATGCAGCTTTGTTTCCAGCTCATTTTGCCCCCTTGAAAAAGAAAACAAACATCCCTTTAAACTGTAGCAGCTGTGGCTAAACATATGGGTAAAATTATTTCTATGACTATTACCATTCTTTGTATACTGTTGTGAGTAGGAGGAAAAGAAATGGTTTTTTTTTCATGTATACATTAAATAACATGCTGTAGGCACAACATATGTTGTCTTTGTCACTTAGACGTTTTTGCATTGACTTTTGAATTCTGTTCAGAAATTTAAATTAATTTAACTTTTTGATACAGATATCTGCCTAAGTGTCTAGGGATAAATTTCCATAGGAAGCATAGTCTTTAGAGTTAAATGAAAAAAAACCTTTCCAGTAACATAAAACAAAGCAAAGAACTTTGTAGTTGTGCTTCCCTTTATTAGAGTTGACTTTTCTTTCCTATTCCTTTGCTTAATATGCTGACCTTAGAAAAGTTATTGGATGTTAAACTTGCGCATATAAATAAGAATCATCCATAAGTGAAATTGTATTTCAAAATGTGGTGATGAATTGTCTTAGTAACAGAAAGAAGAATTTTAAAAAGTAATGTTTGTATTTATTCTTTAAGAATTTCAAATAGTATATTTTGATCATTTTCTTTCCCCCAACTCCTCTCAGACCTTCTGCTACCTCCTTAATGAGAAAACAAACAAACAAAACTTCTGAGAGCTGTTTTCAAGTAAAGTGGTTAAACCAAATTTCTAATAAGGATGGTTCAGCATATACTACAAAGTGGTGTTTCAGCAAAATAATGTTCTCCACCCAGTAAAGTGGTAGGAAAGTAAATAAAACTGGCTGTTTTAATTGAACCAATGTGCAGCCTGGATCCTGGAGATAAGCAGTTGGCAAGGAAGTGCCTGCCCGCCCACAGGAAAGCATATTGAATGGAAATACGTTGTCAAGTGTGATGGTCACTAGCCACATGTGGCTGCTTAGATGAAAAATTAATTAACTGGTTAGATTAAAAATCAACTAATTAGGGTTTAAAATCCAGTTTTTATCTGGGTATGATGGCTCATGCTTAAAATTCCAGCATTGGCAGGAGTTTGAGGGTAGCCTGAGCTTGTCTCAAAAAGCAACCAAATAACTACTGCTTTCCACACAAACAAAACCAACAACAGTAAAAAAGACAATTCAGTTTCCTAGTCACATTGGCCTCATGGCCAGTTCTATATCTAAGAAGTGCTAGTGTACAGGCCTGGGGTTCATCTCTCCTCTGGAGTTGGACTGATTGGCCTTGGATAGGTAATGTAGTACTTCCCACTTATGTGAGCTCAGAAGAGCTTCTTAAGATTACCTTGCCTCTTTTTCCTCTTCTGTCAAATGGGAATATTTCTTAGAGAGATGATAGGGGGTTTGACTGGGTTTATTTATACAAAGTGAAAGGAAAAGTATCAGCTCAGGACCCCCATGACCACATTTTCAGCACAAAGGAGATTTATTTGCTCCAGAGGGAAAAAAGGGCAGTGAAAAAAAAAAAAAAGACAAAGATAGGAGATAGGGTACAAGGGAGAAGGGGAAGGGGGTATTTATCCCAGGGAGGGGGAACTGCACAAAAGACTGCTCTGGATAGAGAGGAGACAGACATGGTCGATTGGAGAATGGCAGCTTATAAAGGAACAAGGGGAAACCCTGTGTAATGATGAGGTGTTTAATTGTAATTGGGCATGCTAATTAAGTAAGTCAAAGGAGACTTGATTTCTGGACTTCAATAATTTGGTAGTTGGATCTTTTATAGTCAGCCTCAGGAGGAGGAAGTGACCAAATAAGGGGATAGATCTTGGTGGCTAGCTTTAGGAAGGTAATCTTACAGTTTTTAGCAAGGGAGAGGGGATGGGGGAGAAGAGGTCTGCCAGAGTCATGCTCACCATGCTTGAGCTGGCTGGAGTCCCTTCAAAAAGCACTGTAAAATTTTTCATTTTTTTATTGTTTGTGCACGTGCACACACACACAAATCATAAAAATAAAATGCTACAAAAAGTTCAGGTCCCCTGGAACAGGAGTTACAGGCAGTTGTGAACTTCCTGACATGGGGTGTTGAGAACTGAACTTCAGCTCTCTTCAAGAGCAGCAAGTACACTTAACTATTCTGCTGTTTCTTCTGTCCCCACATGATACATTTTACAAAATACCTGGCCCAGAGGACAGATACAGTAGGTACAGTGGAATTGTTCTTCAGTAGAAGGTTGATAAAACTTTCTGAACACTCAGGTTAACTCTGCCGAAAGACTTAAGGAAAGATTCATAGAAATGGTAGCATGCAACATGGTCATAGAATGATGAATTTTACTAAGTCAAGAAGGGATTTATTTTCCTTTTTAAGTATTTGGAGACTATATCTAATAAACTCTACTAATTAAAAAAATAGAAGGGATATGGGGAAAGGAGAGAGGGTATTCCACGTATGTAGCACAGCCTGTGCAAAAGCATACAGATATGAAATTATAGGGCACATCTGGGAAATGCCAAATCACCTAATTTGTGTTAAGGGAAGCCGCTGGAGAAGAGGTTAAAAAGGCAGCTGAAGAAAAAAAATGTGGTATTTTGTGTGTTACCATAGGAAAGATAGCTTTTTGTTTGTTTGTTATAAAAACACAGAGACCCAGTGAAAGTTTCAGCCATGGCAATGTGGAAGTTTGGGAAGGAGAACCATGATGGCATTGCGGAAAATGGACTAAAGGGATGTCCAGCAATCAGAAGGAAGGCGAGATAAGAGAGGAGTAGTGGTAAGGTGTGAAAATGCATGAATTGCATATAGGAAGGTGGAAAGAGGGAGTTTGACAATAACTCCTTGGGCTTCTAACTTGGTGACCTCACTATATAGTGCTGACAGATCTATACTATGTGACTTATCCTGTGGATCTACATGGTAATGACTACCCACCCTTATGCTAATGTGAGTCTCTGTTATAAGCTGTAAGTTCCTTGAGGACAGGACCTGACAGTCTCTATACCAGAAAGAGCGGCCTAACTATGCCATGGTAACACTGTCATGTGACTTTTACAGACCGAATTCACACTTTTCTTTAAAAAAAAAAAAAAAGATTTATTGATTGATTTTTAAATGTCTGAGTATGTGTGTGTGTGCCTGTATGTACCACATGTTACCATGCTGGTGCTGACAACATCCTCTTGAAAGAGCAACAAGTGCTTTTAAGCACTGAGTAATCATCTCTAGGTCCTTCCCCTCCCTCCCTTTCTCCCCTTGTCTCCTCCATCAGTTGCAAATAGAGCTCCAGGAGTGAGCTATTCATGTTGATAAGTCCAGTGTTGTGCAGACAACAGTAGCTGCTGTGAATTTGTGATTGTAGTGTCTGTGTCATGCCTAGTAGATAGCATTTCACAGCCATTCTCCCTAACTTTTGCCTCTTATCTTCTTTCTGTTCTCTCTTCCTCAGTGTCCTTTGAGTCTTGGCAGTTGAGGTGAGTAGTAAATGTCCTTTCTAGGAACAAACTCTCAACCATTCCTTAGTCTCAGCACTTTGAGCATTACGGGTCTCTGTATTTATCACCATGTATTGCAAAGAAAAGCTTCTCTGATTGAGAAGGTAACATTTTTCTGAAAGTATAAACACAAATGTCAAGAAGCACTATGATGCCATTATATCCTCTATTTTGTGAACAGTCTTTTGTTGGCATTAAAGTGCAAAGCACCTGTATTTCCAGCCTTCATTGCATGTAAAGAACGGATACATGGTTAAACTTAACTAATGTGAACTGAGGAACTAATGGGGCCAGAGCTGGGCACAGACCTACTTACCTTACAGAAGAACAGTAAAAGGAATCGTCCTACCCTCTCTGCCTTAAGAGATTGTTCTGTGTGAATGTGTCAGTTTGAGATGTGCCTGTCATTTTGTGACAAATTAAGCAAAAGTAATGAGGTCCTTGCAAAGGATTCAGCCCTAATGCTCTTGAGGCTCAGGACAGAATGAGGATCCGTCCTTTGTTTCATGTTTCCCCTTTACTCTGCACCTTCCTTAGGTCTGGGTTCTCTTATCTCAGTTAATGCCACCTTAACAAATGAAAAGAATCATGTATCTAGTGCCAGCCCTTCTGCAAGCATATTCATTTTGTTTATGAGATGCTTATCTGACTTGAGTTATAAAAATGGGGTTATTAATTAGAAGTGGCCTATGTTCTGAATAATAGACTTGATTCTGACTGGCACACTATGTCTGTAAGATAAAGACACATAGATGGATTGAACATGACTTTGGAGAGAATTTGACTAAATTTACAGGTTTGCATGTTCTATCCACTCCCACAATATATGCAAATCAACACTGCAATATGGGAGGCAGGTAAGGTGAACCACATAGCACAGGTGGATTTTAAAGAGACTGGCTATAGCATTCGTATTTTTTTCAAAAGATGAAGACAGGGAGTAATAAAATCAGTATGACTTTAGTCATGATGGAATCACACTGAAAAAAAGTAGAAGCTGGGAAGATGACATTTGCAGAATGGGAGGTTAATTGCGGAAATCTTTGAGCGTGCCTCCTCTGTCCACATGGTTTTCCTCGTGAACTCTTAGTAATGTTGATTCTTCTTGAAAAAGCTGATTTAATAGGAAACAGCATTTCTGTTACCTGCTATGAGACCCCACTACCCACCATCATCAGGGTTTCCCAGGGCAGGTATTGTTGGCATTTTAGATGGCTTTGTGCGTGGTCAAGTACTTAGTAATATTCACGCTCACCTCCAGATATTTTTACAACCTCAAATATGTCTATACATTGTTTAATACCACCTAAGAGGTAAGCTTACCCTCAGTCAGGAATAGTGTTTTGGGTCTGGAGCTGTAGCTCAATTACTATCATTGTATGTAATAAACCTAGGGTTTGATTCTCAGCACTGCATATACCAGTTGTCATGGCACATACCTGTAATCCTAGCACTTAGGAGGTAGAGAGATAGGAGGATTGGAAGGTCACTGTTGTCTTCATAGTGAGCTTGAGGCCTTCAGTTATGGAAGACTCTATTTCAAAACAAACAAACATTTCTAGAGAAAGGTTTTGTCTAAATGCTAAAATCTAAAGAGCAAATTATATGCACCATACAAATATCGGCTCTGACATATTAGTGATCCTGCTGGAATCTTACCTGTAGAGTTACAGACTGGATGGCAGGGAGGACAGGGTGTATGGGAAAAGGATGTCGCATACAAAGATTACAAGGAGACTGTGGAAGAAGCATGAATCTTGAGAAACTACTTTCAGAAACTTCCACCTGGTGTGTAGGAGATAGAAGTTACATTTGGCTTTGCAGGTCAAATTGCAATCCTTGGGGGAAAGTCTCCCCAAATCAAACAGGAGTCATATCAAGAATACCAGTTTTCTCTTCATATTAGAGTCTAATAAGCCTCCTCCACACTTCTCTCCTCTCCTCCCCTTCCCTCCCCTCCTTGCTCCTCTTCAAACTGTCAGTTTACTGGTTATCATTGTCTAGCCTCAGTAGAAGATGCACCCAGTCCTACTACAGTTTGATATACCAAGGCAGGCTGATATACGTGGGAGGTCTCCTTTTCTCTAAGGAGGAAAAGAGGGCTGCAATAGGGCAGGGAGATAAGAGGGAAGAATTGGGAGGAGAGAAGGGAGGGGAAGCTCAATTGGGATGTAAATGAAAATAAATTAACCAACAAAAAAATAAACAGTTTACATATGGCAAAGGACTCAGGATCTGGGACAACACTGCTTGCTGTCTGCTGGCTATGTAATAAACTATTCTGGAATTCGTAATGAATTGCTGAAGGACAATATGGCAATGGAGAATAAGGGAATGGATATTTATTAGTGAGTAAATCTCCTTTTAGCCCTATAATTCCAAAATGAAAAACAGCACAGCCGGTGTCCTTTTATGAAACACTTGACAAGAACACTAAATTTTCTTCCTACCATCCTCTAAATTCTTGAAATAAGTTCCAAGATTGTTCCACCCTCTCTTTGTTTCTAGTAAACATAGGACCAGGGGGAAAATAGGAGAGAAAATGAAAAAAATATTCAGTGATTTTTTAGTTTTTGCAGCAACTTCAGGCTTTTGATCATGAGTGATTAACACTAATATTTTCATTTAAATGCCTACTTACTTTTTAGAGACAGGGTCTCACTTGTTATGCCCGAATCACAATACCCCAAAAGACCACGACCAGGAGTCGAGACCATTGCAAAACACATGAAAATCTTTTTATTACAAATTATTACAAGCTGAAGCTTGGGCTCACACCCCTGCTGCCTAAGTGGTGAGAGACAAGAGCCTTGTGCTCCAGTTAGTTGGGTGATTTAAAGATTCTGATCCCTCTCAGTGTACCCAAAGCAGGGGATTCATGCCTGGCAAGAATCTATTTAGTTGAAACACAAATGGGACGTTTTATTTTGAACTGACTGGTATAGGAAGATCCCCAAACCATTAATGATCTGGTGTCCCTCCCTAGCGGGGGATGGGCTGGTTTGCTAGCAACTGTATCTCTAGTGGGTGGGGAAAGAGTGCAGTAGGGCTAGTTCTTCCCCTCAGGGCATTACTGGAAGTGTCTCCACCTAGCTAGCCT
The DNA here is from genome assembly GCF_907164565.1 of Psammomys obesus. Classification (NCBI taxonomy): domain Eukaryota; kingdom Metazoa; phylum Chordata; class Mammalia; order Rodentia; family Muridae; genus Psammomys; species Psammomys obesus. The sequence goes on along the minus strand of NW_026592481.1, from coordinate 2,534,612 downwards.
TCATTCAGGCTTTAAATTTTAAAACAATACCCACTGATTTTTAAGTCTTTGGTCTCTCACAATGTCTATCCCTGGCTGGCCTAAAACTTGTTTTGTAAATTAGGCTAGCTTCATATTCCAGGGAGATTTGCATGCCTCTGCTTGCTCAATGCTGGGATTAAAGGCAAGTACCACCACACCTAGCTTAATATCAGTGTTCCTATATAAGTAAACACCTGCTGTATTGTGAACCTATACATGAGCGCAGACAAATTTCTTCCTACAGACAGCTTGGTTTTGATAATCAGGATTTGGTTAGCATGCATTAAAAGACTCTAGCCTTTGTGTCTTAGAACAGAGAATGAAAAAAGCCACAACTGCAGAAGAATGAGAATTTATTAGTAAAATATAAAGGGCTTGTGCAAGAGAAAAAAAAAAACTTTGGCAGTGCAAATGAAAGATAGGGGCTTTATGGCATATAGTGAGGTATTCCCCCCCTCACACACACATAGCATGGCTTTTTTATGTATGCTGTTGCATGTAATCTTATATTCAACTTCATTAATCAAAGGACTCATTAGCATCTAAAAATTTCTACCCAAGGGTTGTGTTGCAGTTTTATAATGAACTGTTGGCCACCTTTAGGCATATTAAATTGACTCTGTACCTGCACCATGGTGGCACCGAGGTGTGGAGTAGGGGGATGTTTTTACCTTGCTCTTTATTAACTTCTAATAGTATTTAAAAAATTATAAAAGGCTCTGTCCTGCAGACTATCAAAGCAGACGCTGAGACTTATGGCCAACTGTTGGGCAGTGTGTATGGAATCTTATGTAAGAAGTGGGAAATAGTAAGATCTGGAGAGGACAGGAACTTCACAAGGAGAGCAACAGAACCAGAAAATTTGAACACAGGGGTCTTCCCAGGGACTCATACTCCAACCAAGTACCAGGCATGGAGATAACCTAGAACTCTTGCACAGATGTAGCCCATGGCAGTTTAGTGTCCAAGTGGGTTACCTAGTAATGGGAAGAGGGACTGCCTCTGACATAATCTGATTGTCCTGCTCTTTGATCACCTCCCCCTGAGGGGGGAGCAGCCTTACCAGGCCACAGAAAATGACAATGCAGCCACTCCTGATGTGATCTGATAGACTAAGATCAGAAGGAAGGAGAGGAGGACCTCCCCTATCAGTGGACTTGGGGAAAGGCATGTGTGAAGAAGGGGGAGAGAGGGTAGGACTGGGAGGGGAGGAAGAAGAGGCATATGGGGGGGATACAAAGTGAATAAAGTGTAATTAATAAAATAAAAAAATTATATTGAATTAATTTTATAATACTTTGGGCAAGGTCTTCTAGACTCCACTGTTTTCCCTACCAGCCTTTCCTTCCATTTCCCTTCCCCATTCTCTTTAGATTACAGACTGATAATCCCTCTCTTTGGCATATTAAGAACTCCTGGAAGATGGGTCCAATTTGAAGTCTGACATTTGGAATCAAAGAGAAACACTCTTAACGTGATGAAAACATGAAACATGTCAAGCTTTACTTACTCTAGGCAAGAATGTCTTCACTTCCTAAAGAAGCCTAGGAAGAAATAATAAACTGTCTCTGTATCTGTCTCACTCCCTCACATACACACATTTATAATAGTGAAAATTTAAAAATTTAAAAATCAATTGAAAAAAGATTCCATAATGCTAAGACCAGGGGGGAAATAAGGTATATAGGCATATAGACAAGTACTAGGAATTGAATTTTTAAACTGTGAGGTTTTTTTCTCCCACAGAGATGACAGTTTGAGAAGACGATGGATTAACTTCCTCAAAAACACTCTCCCATCTCATCTTTAGGCAGTGGATTATTAGGAAGGAACATCCTTCCGATCCATCCAAAGGTTAGTCTTGCCCCTTGGGCCAGGTGGACTTAGTTTTTTTTTTTTTTTTTTTTTTTTTCTTTTCTTCATTGTCATCTCACATTAGCAGGGAAGGTGGGTTCTACAGTCTGTAGGTACCATTCCTTTGTGTAGCAGGGGAGAAGGATTCCACTTAGACCAAGGTCATACTCTTGCTTTCCTCCTTAGCAGTCACTATTTGGATAACACATGGATTGAAGAGTACCTCAGAGCAAACCATTAGCCATGTGTACACACAGATTTCTTCCTATGGAGAGAAGAACGTAGTCTTAGACACTATGAAGAAAAAAATATCCTTAACGAAAACCTCCCACATGCCAGGATGTTCTTTCATTTGTTTCTCAAAGCAAGTCCAAGAAGGATTCCTGTTGGACACAAGTGAGTTCAAACTCAAAAAGTAAGTGAAATTTGGTCAAAACCACAGTGTCAGTAAATGGCGAAACTCAGGACAAAGTGATGGAGCTGTGATACACGTGTATTTCTACTGGGGATAGCCACTGTTTGTTCTATGAGCCCTCAAACTGGAAGCAGTCATGAACAGGTGGACAAGAGGCCTGTTTTACTTCTGGTGTTTGCACCTTGCTCTTTCTCTGAACAAGTCTCACGAGGGGCCTCTGAAGAGGCAGGACAAACTAGTTAGGAGCTTTAGCAAGAAGCCTCAGCATAACCTGTGTCAAATTGACATCAATCATTTATTCACTGCCATGTAGCCTGTCATGCAGGGTTGAAGAAGGAATTTACTAGGGCTGTGACAACAACATGGCCAAAGACTTCAATGTGAAGGAAAACAATTTCATGTAGTGATAGTGGGCAATGACTAGAGATCATGGTAGAGTATGACACTCTCTATTGAGACAGGGTTTTAACCTATATCCTCTGACTTGCCCAGGATTCTCTATGTAGGCAAGATAGGCCTGCCTCTGCTTCTAGATATAGGAGTTAAAGGTGTGTGACACCATGCTCAGTGAGGACAGCACTCTTATAGGGGAAGAGTATGTAATATTCAGAGAAGTCATGGTAAAGGAATATGTTCTTCTAGAGCAGTGGTTCTCAACCTGTGGGGCAAGACCCCTTAATGGGTGTCTAATGACCCTTTCACAGGGATTGAATATTAGATATCTTGCATAACAAATATTTAAATTATGATCTATAACAATAGCAAAATTACAGTTATAAAGTAGGAATGAAATAATGTTGTTCCACAACATGAGGAACTATACTAAAGGGTCGCAGCATTAAGAAGGTGGAGAATCACTGTTATAAGGAGTGGACAAAGACTAGAGACACCATTGTGCAAACGGTTAAAAAAAATGATGCCTTCCAGGTAAACAGGTGCTAAAAAGATAGGACTGTGGACATACTGGGAAGCTTAAATATGGTTAAACATTAACTGTATCCTACTCCAAAATCCATCCAATGTCTCTGTGACCCCTGTCCCATACCCTAACGTCCTGTTCCTTTTATTGTAGTAAAGAAAGGAATGAATGGAGACATTTCATTATGTCCTAATTGTTATGAGTTAATCCAGTTTGGAGGTCAATCATCTGGCTAAGGTATCACCTTTAGGAAGGCAGATTCACCTTCAGATATGCTAAAGGGGTGGAAGGAATATTTATCCCTTATCTCTTCAATGATAGAAATAACTTTTTCTTCCCAGAATTCCCCCCCACCCCCAGTTCGGTACCTGTGAGCTGTCTTGAGGTTCCCTTAGATCTACCTGCTTTTTGAAGTCAGGTGACTTTTTCTTTTCCATCTCTTCTGTTTTTCTCTTTGGATTCTGAGTAGAGTTAACATATGCTTTTTCTGATACTTTTATATTTTTTACTCTTGATCTACGGATCTCCTCTGTGTGGCTGCTTATCTGCCACATGGTTGATCTACATGCCTAATTCAAACAACATGATCCTGTTTTTTCCTCTGAATCTCCTGCTTACCAGTCTATAATATACTTCTCTCTGAACCTCACCTTCCTTGGTGTGAATTGAATTTGAGGGTCAAGAACTTGAAAACCAGTATCTTTGCTTGTTGTCAAGTTTCTGGGAACCTAGCTCTTTGAGAAAGACTTTCATTTTCAAAGATACCCCATTATTGCCACAGCACTTTGTCACCTAGCACATGCCCCATGTTAACTAAGCCTACTTCCATGTAGTACAGGATGTTCCCTTCTGGTAAAAACCTTTACATTAAGACACTTTGTTTTGTGTCTTAGGCCCAAAACTTTCTGCTGCAGACTCTTTCTGTGCAGATGATATTATTAAGGATCTTTTGCCAGATAAAAGACTTTGGTCTTCAAGTCTTTCTGAAGCTCCTCTTTTCTCCCTCTCCAAAAAACATAACAAAACAGTTAAATAAGCTTTATATTATTTGTAAAAATCCCTGGAACCACTTGGGAGGAAGAGGCAGGTAGATATCTGTGAATTTGAGGATAGTCTGGTCTACAAAGCTAGTCTAGGACAGCCAAGGCTATGCTGAGAAAGCCTGTTTGGAAACCCCAAGTCTGGAACAAGGCCAGTATTATGGCACATTCTGCTGAGCCTGAAGACCTGAATTCTCTGTAGGACCCCCACAGTAGAAGGAGAAAACCTATTTCCACAAAACCTACTTCCACAGAACAAGGACAGATTTCTTGAGGATAGTTTTTCTGCCCAGCTAATTGAGAATCCCATTTGAATGATCTCTTAGTGGAGGGTACAGTAGTATGTCTTTGTTTTCACCATATATGGTTCTTCTAAACAATAATTATATAATCTTCCTGACAGGTCAGACGGCCATGTTTTCATCCAGGGCAAGAGATACAGACTCAGAGCTTATTCTTTTCAACTGAAATCACAGAACAGAGCAGATTAAAAAGAATTAAAGAAAGAAATATAAATGAAATCTATAAAAATAGTCATGCTTGGGAATGACGGTGTAGGTCAGTTGGAGGAATGTGGATGAGCTGACAGAAGATTTTGAATCTTCTATTTTGCTTGGATGTGGTGTCCATTTCACGCTCTCACATTCCCTGGCCTCACGCTTGCACATAAGTTGTACATGACCACACACTATTATCCATCACACACACACACACACACACACACACACACACACACACACACACACGGGGGATATTTATATGGTTTGTTTTGTACTTGAGCAAAGCTGCTTTGCTCAGTTGGACATCTGTATGTTGACCTTCTTGGGAGTTTCTATCAGTTGTATTCTGACAATAGATGGTTCCACAGTATTCTGGAAGCTCCCTAGGACACTATGGTGACTGTGGCTTTCTCCTTTTCCATATAGTCCCAGACATTTCAATCTCTGTATTTTTTTACATACTATCTCTTCAGAAAGCAATGGGATTCTTTACTTGGGCCTTAAATGTAAGCCATCCAAAAGAAACCAAGTTCATTCCTCTAGCACTCTTAAAATCTGGGTCAGTGGCAAGACAGCCTCACATCTGCTCCATTCCAATGGTTAAAGAAGTCATACCAAGCAGATTTTGTGAAAAAGAAATCGCTTCAGTTTCTGGATGTGAAAGGGCAAAGATTTGGCAGCCATCTTTACTCCAACTTAACACTGGTTTTGAAAAGCTGCATTTCTGACATTGTTCTTCAAGGAGAGCAAACATTATGGGAATTCAATAAACATTTAATGAATGGATTGAATGAAAGCAGAGAGGCCAGCATGGCCAAGAGGTGACTCTGTTTTACAAGTGCTAAGACTCTTTTTAAAAGAGAATGTGTTTGTAGCAAGCATAAGGTATTGCCATTGCCCAGTGCCGCTGTTGTAAGATTAGAATGTGGCTCATTAAGAGCTTAATGTCAGTCTGGTGTGATTTTATTAAGTCACGTTAGTAATTCCAGAGTGCATACATAGTACACAATGCTGAGCCAAGGAGCTTCTGTGCTAATCTGCTCCTCTGTTATTTAGTGTAAAATCTTATTATGACGAAACATTAACCATAACTTCTGTTGTAAAATTATTGTGTATAACTGCATGCATGGTGTGTGTGTGTGTGTGTGTGTGTGTGTGTGTGTGTGTGTTTGCTGTGTTGTCCATGTGGAGGTCAGAAGACAGACAGTGAGATTCCATTCTCTTCTACCATGTGGGACCCAGGGGTCAGATAACACAGGCCATTAGGCTTGGTGACAAGTACCTTTACCTGCTGAGCCATCTCTGTCTCCTCTTTTTATTTTTATGAGTTGTAATAAAACAGGTAAAGTCCTTCAGGCATGACGACTGAAGATAAGATATACAAATCCCCTTCAATTAAGTTTTTAAATCAATATTTCATTTCATTTTTTATATAGATTTCTTCACTTGTGAGTTACTTATCTTATTTTCTTTGCTTACCTCTTCCCAACATTTGTTCTTCTGTTTTTCATATGACTGAAATTCAGAAATTTACAAACTTTCTAACCTAAGTTAATATTTAGGGATTAGGGATTTAGTTTAATGGTAGAAGCCTTTCCAAACAACCACAAGGCTGTGTGTTCAATGCTCAGCATACACACACTCACATTTCTTAATATTCCAATACTCTGGATGTTGGGCAGGATTGCCTCAAGTTCAAGTTCAGGCTAAGCCTAGGAAAACATAACAAGTACTAGAAAAACAATGAATAAACAGAGAGAACCTGAGACCCCTAAAAAAGAAAATGTCAGGTGTATAATAAGCCCAACACTCTGGAGTATGAGGAAGGAAGATCAGTGTGATTTCCAGGTCAACCAAGGGTAGAGAACAAGAGCCTATCTCTGTAACTGGAATATTAAGTTAAACACTCCCAATCATATAAGGATCCTATCAAAATACTGACAGTAAACGCTATTCACTTTGGGGGAAAGTTTTTCAAAATAAGAGATTGTCCAAGTAGCTATGGAATTTCCAGTAGTCCATTGTACTATAAAATTGTTCAGCATTCACTTTGAGTTGAATGTGTCTAATAGTACAACATGAATAAAATGTTTGAAGTAAGTATTGTTCTCCTCTTTCTTTCTTTTCTTTCTCTCTCTCTCTTTCTCTTTCTTTCTTTCTTTCTTTCTTTCTTTCTTTCTTTCTTTCTTTCTTTCTTTCTTGTTTTTTAACAAAGGACTTCTTTGTGTAGCCTTGGCTGTCCTGGACTTCCAAAGTAGACCAGGATGGCCTCGAACTCACAGAGACCCACCTGCCTCTGCCTCCCTGAGTGCTGGTATTAAAGGCATGTGCCACCATTCCCAGCTTTTTTCTCCTGTTTGAACAAATGGGCTTCTCTAAAGTACCTAAGAAAGAAACAAGAAGCCTTCAAAATGCCTTGACTGGTTTTCCTAGTTATTTAATTATTGTTATTTAATGAATTATTGTTGTTTAATGTTATTATTATTATTATTGTTATTATTGTTATTTAATGTATTAAGGTTTCATGTAGTCAAGGCTGGCCTCAAACTTACTACCTTGAGTAACCTGAATTACCTTGAGACCTTACTTCCTCCTTGCCTGCCTTCTCAAGTACTAAGAGGACAATCCTGTGCCACCGTGTTTCTGGGTACAGAGCTCAGGAGTTCACAAGCACTCTTACCAACTGAGCTACATCCCCAGCCCCATATTCTTGGCTGTTTTTACTGGTCCACTCTATCATATCCTTCATCCATACAGAGGCCTGAACTGACTTCTCCTTACTCACCAGAGACACATTCACTGGGTACCTCTTCTAAGTTCTTCATAGTGCATACATCAAGTTGTTGGATTCTTGTTTAGAATTTGTGTACTGAATGAGCAGGCAGTGCTTTCTCACTTGTGGCTCTGTAGTACCAGACTCCCCATCGTAGTTGCTCAATAAATACCTGTGAATTACTCATGAGTACTTTATGACCCCCAAAGTCACTTGAGACTCAGGTACATAGTTGAAAAAATGAGAGAGGTTAACACAGCTGATATTTTGGAAATCCATTTGAAACATAGAGGACCTCAATTCTAGACGTAGAGACAACCACACTCATTGTGGCAATGGTTGCCAATATCAGACTGGCTTTATTTTTTTATGGATCATAAAAGAAAATGGATCCTTCCTCTTCAAAGACTGCTTGTGCATTTATCTTTTTCATACTACCTGCCCAGGTAGTCCTCCTCTTCCTTTTTTTTTTTTTTTTCCTTTTAATAAACTTGGGGCTGTCTCAGCAGCTTCATGTGATTGGTTGGAGATAGACTTTATCTGGGTAATGCAAAGTTTCTCAGATGTGTAGGGTCACAATAAACCAGGAAAAATCAGTAGAATATTAATCCCTGTCCCCCAGATTGCTGCAGAATAATTTTCAACTCTTCTCATTCCAAAATTTGTGTCTAGCAATTTTAAAAGATCAGAAGCACCACTGAGTTTCAGAGTATTAGATGTCAGTTCTATTTTCAGATCCAAGTATATCTATGTCTTAGTAGGGCAGAATAATTATGTACAATTACACAACTCAAACCTTGTGAAATATTTGGTGGTGTTATTGAAGATACCTCTGCTGTTTTTTAGGGACAACTGATGTCTCACTAAAGTAAATGTAGCATCAAATTGCATCATTTCAGTGTCAGAACTGCTAATTATGACTCAGTAGATAAATCAGGTACCAGTATGCAATAACCTTGCCCCTTCATTTATGTTTGCCTCTGTGCTAATTTTCTTTCTAAATTAAACTCTTCAGATGAGAGCTGAAGGTGTAGAATTTTTATTTCAGTTAAATAATCTTGGCTTATTCCTGGGGATTGACCCAGTTCTCCTGGTTCATGCTTTTTTGGCCCATCATACTTAAAGGTTTGATGTGTTTATAAAGATGGTTTTATAGTGAGGACCAGGCCATCAATCTACTGCCTCATAATCTCCGGTTTAAAGAATTCCAAGGGAGAAGTGTGGGTTTACCATTCTGAGTAGGTAGATGGGAAGACCACTCTATGGTTTTTAGGTCAACACACAACCAAGATTCAAAGCTTATAAGAATTTATCTGCATTCCTGTCATGTCTGAATCCCCTTTGCCTTAAAGCTAGAAGTGTATTTGAATTCCTTGTGTAAGCAGCTCTTTCAGACATTGTCTCTGTATACAGAGTTCAAAACAGAGTGTGAGAGTTGAAAGAGGCACTTGAATTCCATTTTCCCCAAGAATAGCACCAATGTGGAGGCCATTAGAAAATACAGGGCCTTACCTTGGCAGCTTTGAGTAGTGATTCCTAGCCTATGCCACTGTAGCAAAGTCTCTTTGCTGAGGGCACTCTACTGAACTCATTCATGAACATGAAGTTTCATGTTAAATATCAAGAGAGCCCATTGATCAAGGAGCCCTGACCCTACATAGAAGGACATGTGTTTTTTACCACAGGCAATTTGGAGCTACTTTAGATTTTAAGATATTTATTTGATCAGGAGGCTCTGTGTCTTTGTTTTGTTTTTTTTTTATTAATTACACTTTATTCATTTTGTATCCCCCCATAAGCCCTTCCCTCCTCCCCTCCCGATCCCACCCTCCTTCCCCTTTCTGCATGCATGCCACTCCCCAAGTCCACTGATAGGGGAGGTTCTCCTCTCCTTTCTGATCTTAGTCTATCAGTTCTCATCAAAAGTGGCTGCATTGTCCTCTACCATGGCCTGGTAAGGCTGCTCCCCACTCAGGGGGAGGTGATCAAAGAGCAGGCCAATCAGATTATGTCAGAGGCAGTCCCTCTTCCCATTGCTATGTAACCCACTTGGACACTGAACTGCCATGGGCTACACCTGTGCAGGGGTTCCAGGTCATCTCCACGCATAGTCCTTGGTTGGAGTCTGAGTCTCTGGGAAGTTCCCTGTGTTCAAATTATCTTGTTCTGTTGCTCTCCTTGTGGAGTTCCCATCCCCTCCAGCTCTTACTATTTCCCACTTCTTACATAAAATTCCATTCATTCTGCCCATCAGTTTGCCATCAGGCTCAGCATCTGCTTTGACAATCTATACTGCAGAAGCTTTCAGAGGCCCTCTGTGGCAGGTTTCAAGGTTGTTTCCTGTTTTCTTCTGGCTTTCAGAGGCCCTCTGTAGCAGGTTCCGAGGTTGTTTCCTATTTTCTTTTTCTTCTGATGTCCATCCTCTTTGCCTTTCAGGATGGGGATTGAACATTTTATTTAGGGTCCTCTCTTTTGCTTAGTTTGTTTAGATGTACAGATTTTAGTGGGTTTATTCTATGTTGTATGTTTATATGAGTGAGTATATACCATGCGTGTCTTGTTGCCTTAGCTATCCGAGACTTGCTTTGTAGACCAGGCTGGTCTCGAACTGCTTGCCTCTGCTTGTGTGCTGGGATTCTGTGTCTTTTAAAACAATCACTTGCTTGTAATTACTTATCTGTCTATGTTCCATTGAGTTTATAAACTTGTGGTGATCAACATCTCTCTCTCCCAATGCTGTATCTCTGAGACTCTCAATGATAAATGTAGATTAAATGCTAACAAATAAATGCTATTCAATAGTATAGAGATGTATTGATGGATAAATAAATGCTATCCAATAATATTTTGAGAATTTAATGCTGAGCAAATGAATAATAACAACAACAGTATATGTGGATCGAATGAGAAATGAACAGCATCCAATTATGTATGTAGGTCAAATGCTCAACAAGTAAATGCTATCCTTGAATATGGTGGTCATTATTACCCCATATCATTTCTGTGGTTGTTGATTGATTTAACTTGCTTATGGAGAAAGAAGTATCTGTTCCATATCACATGAACTATAAAAACATATGCAGTATAACTCAGAGGTAACTCATAGGTCCTTCTTTGTGAGTGCAGAAGGTCTAGATCATTCCTGTATACCACTTTTTCTGTTAACTTTGGACATTTGAGACACTAAGTTTTTACCAGTACCATAAAGTATTGGTGACTTTTTTCACAGTACTGTTGAGAGGTTTAAAGAAATGCCATATTTACCTGAAGTTTATTGTGGTGTTTGCTTGTAACTGCAGCAATCAGTGTTTGGTGAAATATGGACCCATTCTGCCCCTTATTAACCACAGTTAGCCATATGCCATCTAATCTTTGCAGACTTCTTACAGATCACTCCCTCTTGGAGAAGAAAAACAACTGCCATATATAATCACTTATTAAAAAACAGGGCACATGAACAGAGTTTCATTTGTTTAAGAAAAAATTCTTTCTTAAGTATTTAAAAGCTTAACCACAGCAGTGTTTTCACTGGGATAAATCAGGTGTTCAGAGTTTGAAGAAATCTATTCAGCTTCAAGCAAACGTGTAGATTTATCTTGTAGTTTAAAAGATTTAGACAAGGGAGACCAAAGCATGGAAACATATTTTTTGTGTGTTTCTGAAATCGTCGAGAGACATGTTTTCTAGATCTGTAAGTGGAAAAGCTTTTTCTGCTGTGCTTAAAACATCAAGTTGTCTTCTTACTACCTAAAGCAACATAGGTATCTAAGCCAGTAATTGGGAGCCTAGTAGAAGTCTTGCCATTTGTCATTCATCAGATGTGACCAGGGGCTTCCAGGAAGGATCTGTGCCATGGAAACAAGAAGACACACTCACCAGATGGCAAAGTCTGAACTTGTCTGCACATTGAATTCAGTTTTATCTGTTCTATGTTTGTCTTTTTATACAGAGTCTTGCCATGTGGTCTAGGTTGGACTTGAAGCTTCAACAAAAATCTTCTTTACAAAATAATTGAAAAAGATTTGGTTATTTTGTATCTATAAGCATTTACCTGCATGTATATATGTCTCTCATGTTCATGCATGGTATCTGCAAAGGTCAGGAACATTGGTTCTCCTGGAACTGCAGTCACAGGTGGTTGTGAGCCACCATGTGGGAAATGGGAACCAGACCCAACGTGTCCTCTTCAAGAGCAACAGTGCTCTTAAGCACTGACTCATTTCTCCAGCCCTCCCATCAGTCTTCTGCTTTATCCTCCCAGTGCTAGGATGAGAAGACTGTGGCCAACACACCCAGATAGGTTCGTATTTTGATGAATATAAAGTAGCTATGTAAATCCTTCTCATTGAGAACTTGTTCCTAATAGTAATATTTTAGCAGAAGTTTTAGATGCCCTCTGATGACATCCTTACCCTTTCATTGATTGAAGTTGGAGTTATATTTGTCCATACCAAACAGTTTCATATGATAATCACAATGATAATTAGGTCATATGCAAAGGTGGGCAATAAGTGGAGATGGGGGGGGTTTAAGATAGCTCATGATAATTTGACTCGAAACATTTAACGTTCCAGATCTCCATAATCACAGAGGTTTTAAACATCCAGGGGGTTACCAAGATGGCTCAGTGTGCCAAGGCACAAGTCATGAAGCCTGATGACCTGAGTTCAACCCCAAGGACACCATGGTAGAAAGAAAGGGCAAGTTTTTGTGTTATCCTCAGACCTGTATGCATCATGGCACTCATGTGCCTCCCCTATAAATACTCAATAAATAAATAAGTGAATAAAATTAACCAGTTGGTCAATCTTATAAAACCATCTCTCTCTCTCTCTCTCTCTCTCTGTGTGTGTGTGTGTGTGTGTTTGGATTTTTGAAACAGTCTCTCACTATGTGGACCCATCTGACCCAGAGTTTACAACAGAGACCAGGCTGTCCTTGAGCACACAGAGATTCATCTACTTCTGTCTTTTGTATTGAGATTAGATGTGTGTAGCAACACATCCAGCATATATGTAGCATATCTAAGATAAGCAAGGCTTTTGTCCTGGGAACTTTAGTTCATAGGAGTGATGTCATAGAAAATTAACAAAGCATAGATTTTAGGCAATGTGGTCAGTGTTTGATTCTAACTTGAAAAAAGTTGGGGAGAAAAGCAGTCTGGCCATCAGGGGTTTGTATTTTTGATCATGTAGAAGTGCTGTTTTGCTGACACACATACCTAGAACTGAGGTCTTCAAGAGCTATTGCTAATCCTCACCTCCTAGACTCTTTAGCACATTGACAATAAGTCACAAAATCTTTCTCAGTCAGTAGGTCTGGAGTATAACCTAGAAACAGTAGCATGTACAGTCCCAAAACAGGACTTGCTCCTAAACTCCCTCCTTTCCCGGCTTGGTGTGCCAAGGCTAGGGAAGGAGAATTGGGAAGTGAACGTGTGCTGGTCTGAGTGACAATGTTCCCCATAGGCTTTGGTATTTGAATGCTTGGTCTACAGTTGGTACACTGTTTCAGGTAGTTTAGGAGGTGTCACCTAAGCTACCTTGAAAGAAACATGCCACTGGAGGCTGGATTTGAAGTTTCAAAGCTTCAGCCATTCCCAGTATGCTTTCTCTGCTTCCTGCTAGTGGCTCAAGATTAAATTCGTAGTGACTCTGGCTCCTGCAGGGATTTTCATACCATGATGAAACCTAACCCTTTGGAACTGTACACCCACTTAAACTCTTTCTCCTGTAAGTTGCCTTGGTTGTGGTGTTTTTATTACATCAACAGATAAACAACTAACACCACAGTTTTCACATGTTTCCAACTAGCAAAAGTAGGTCTGATAGTGAAAGAAATGCCATCTCTTTCTGAGAGAACCTGAAGTGTTGAAAACTGAATGTCCAGACCATACTTTAATCAGTGGACATGGGCTCTGCAAATACATTGCCTGGGCAGCATTATTAAGCAACCAAGCAATTTATTTGCATATACAACTAGGACAACCCTTCCCATTTGAAAGCAAAGCCTTACTTAGACTGTCTTTCTGTTGTTAAATTGCTTTGCTCAAAAATAGTGATTGATGACAGGTCATAACCATTAGCACAAGTATTTTCACTTGAGAAAAAAAGTGAGGAAATCATAGAGTATAAATATAGTTCCAGAACATTAGAGATAAAAATACAAGCATATGAGAATTATGCCATTTAATTATAATAGCTCCAAATAAAAAAAAATTTATATATTTTTCGTATATTATCTCATTTAATCCTCATAACCGATACCTATAAGGGAAGTATTGTTATTGTAATATTTTTACTATAAACAAAAGTTAGGTATGAAGAAGTATATTTCTTTCTTTGTTTTTACTTTATGTTCATTGGTATTTTGCCTGCGTGTACATTTGTATGATGGACCCAGATCCTCTGGAACTGGAATTACATTCAGTTGTGAGCTACCATGTGGGTGCTGGGAATTGAGGCCAGGTTCTCTGGAAGAGCAGCCACATCTTTTAGCCATTGAGCCATTTCTCCATACCCCAAGAAGTTAATTTCTAAAATGGGAAGAAGGAACTAAGTGATAGGACCAGCAGGTCTCCCTCCTCAGGGTTTCAAGTCATGGCTATATGGCTTCTTCATTTAATTTTACAGATGGCTGGTGACTTACTAGAAAAAGAATTACATTTCAATGAGCTGTAGATTCAAAACATAAGCTTCTAAACATACCTCAAGGCTATAACTTTTTGCTGCAATTCCAGAATCCCAACCACAGCCAGGAAACGTGGTACATACCTATAATCTTTGCATTCCAGAAGCTGAGCTTTTGAGTATAAATCAGCCTTGGCAATACATCAAGTCCTAAACCAGCCTAGGCTACATAGTGAGACATGTTTCAACAAACGTGCATATAAACTAAAAAGACGTGAAAAACAGAATTTTATAAATTTACTTTCCAAATTCATTGGACCACAAAACTTAAAAGGAACTAGTATGTGGCCATGGTAATCATCTTTTATCTCCCAGAGTATAAACATTAACATATTGTGTTTACTATTCCTTGTTGGGACTGTGGAAATTTGAAGGGTTGTACATAAAATATTTCCAGCTTGTCAGGTTGCATTTCCCTTCTCTTTTGAAGTTATAAATGATCAGGCAGTGATTGATTTGGCTAATGTTAGCAGGTATAACATATGTCATCTTTAAGCATTAGTTAAAATATAGTTTGTAATTAACATGAGTTAACTTCCCCCTTGGAATGTTGGCTAAAAATGCTCCTGATGGTGCTTATAATGTGTGATGGCTAATGCTTTTTTATTACAAATATATTTCTCTTTTAAATTTAATTAATTTTTATTACATTTTTTACTTTGAATTCCTGCTGCAGCCCCCTCTCTCATCTCCTCACAGTCCCACCAAACCTCGCTCTTCTCCCCCTATGCCCTTTTCCCTAGTCCCCTGATAGGGAAGGACCTCCTCCCCTTCTATCTGACCCTAACCTATCAGGTTTCAGGGCTGGCTGCATCATCTTCCTTTCTCTGTGGCCTGGCAAGGCTGCCCTCTCCACATCCTCACTCCTACCCCCCTGAACCCCTGCCAGGAGGAGGCGATCAAAGAGCTGACCACTGAATTCCTGTCAGTGACAGCCCCTGATCCCTTTACTAGGGAACTCACTTGAAAACTGAGCAGCCTATGGGCTTCCTCTGAACAGGAGCTCTAGGTCCTCTCCAAGCATGGTCCTTGGTTAGAGTATCAGTCTCTGTAGAACCACCTGAGCCCAGGTACTCTGGCTCTGTTGTTCTCACTGTGGAGTTCCTCTCTCCTCTAGGTCTTTCTGTCTCCCTCTCCTTTTATAAGATTCCCTTCACTCTGCCCAGAGTTTGGCTATGAGTCTTAGTATCTCCTTCATACCCTGGTGGGTAGAGTCTTTCAGAGGTCCTCTGTGGAAGGCTCTTGTCCTGTTACTTGTCTTCTACTTCCGATGTCTATCTTGTTTGCCTTTCTGGATGAGGATTAAGTATCTTCCCTAGAGTCCTCCTTGTTGTTTAGCTCCTTTAGGACTATAGATTTTAGTATGTTTACCCTATATTATATGGTTAATATCCACTTATAAGTGAGTATATACCATATGTGTTTTTCTCCTTATGGGTTATCTCATTCAGGATGATCTTTTCTAGTTCCCACCATTTGCCTGCAGATTTCATAATTTCCTTGTTTTTAATAGCTGAGTAGCATTCCATTGTGTAAATGTACTGCAGTTTCTGTGTCCATTCCACTGTTGAGGGACCTCTAGGTTTTTTCCAGATTCTGGCTATTATGAAGAAAGTTGTTATGAACATAGTGAGCAAATGTCTCTGTTGAATGGTGGGGCTTCTTTTGGGTATAGATGGATCTTGATAATTTTTCTTTCAAGGTCTGTAAAAAATTGTGTTGCTATTTTGATGGGAACTGCATTGAATCTGTAGATTGTTTTTGGTGGGATGGCCATTTTCACTATGTTAATCCTACCTATCCATGATTATGGGAGATCGGTCCATCTTCTGATACCTTCTTCAATTTCTTTCTTCAGAGACTTGAAGTTTTTTTTTTTTTCATACAGGTCTTTCACTTGCTTGGTTAGAGTTACGACAAGGTATTTTGTGTTATTTGCGGCTATTGTGAAGGGTTTTGTTTCCCTAATTTCTTTCTTTTCCCTTTTCTCTTTTGTATACAGGAGGGCTTCATATTTTTTGAGTTAGTTTTGTATCCAGCCACTTTGCTGAAGGTGTTTATCAGTTGAAGGATTTATCTGGTAGATAAATCCTTTTGGGGTCGCTCATGTATACAATCTTATCTGATTATAGTGATAGTTTGACTTATTCCTTTCAGGTTTGCATTCCTTTGATCTCCTTTAGTGTTCCTATTGTTCTAGCTAGGACTTCAAGAACTATGTTGATGGGATAAGGAGAGAGTGGACAGCCTTGTCTTGTCCCTGATTTCAGTGTGATTAAGTTTCTTTCCATTTAGTTTGATGTTGACTGTAAGTTTGCTGTATATTGCTTTTATTATGTTTAGATATGTGCCTTATATCCCCAATCTCTCCAAAACTTTAAAGATGAATAGGTGTTGAATTTTTTCAAATGCTTTTCAGCATCTAAGGAGATGATCATGTTTTTTTCTTTCAGTTTGTTCATATGGTGTATTACATTGATGGATTTTCATATGTTGAACCACTCCTGCATGACTGGGATGAAGCCTACTTGGTCATGGTGGATGATATCTTTTATGTGTTCTTGGATTCAGTTCGCAAGTATTTTATTGCGTGTTTTTGCATCAACGTTCAAAAGCAAGTTTGGTCTAAAGTTCACTTTCTTTGTGTTGGGTCTTTGTGAGGTTTATGTATCAAAGTGACTGTGGCCTCATAGAATGAGTTTGGTAATGTTCCTTCTGTTTGTATTTTGTGGAATAGTTTAAAGAGTATTGCTGTTAGCTCTTCTTTAAAGTCTGGAAGAATTCTGTGTTGAAACCAACTAGCACTGGCCTTTTTTTCTTTCTTTTTTATTTTTATTATTTATTTATTTTTTGAATAGGAGAGTTCTGATGATATCTTCTATTTAATTAGGAGATATAGAACTATTTAATTTATTTACCAGGTCTTGATTTGCCTGTGGTAAGTAGAATCTATCAAGAAAAGTGTCCATTTCATTTAGATTTTCAAATTTTGTGGCATATAGATTTTTGAAGTAAGTCCTAATGACTGTTTGGATTTCCTCAGTATCTGTTGTTATGTCCTCCTTTTATTTCTGATTTTGTTGATTTGGATATTGTCTCTCTGCCTTTTAGTTACTTTGGCTAAGGCTTTCCTATCTTGTTGATTTTCTCAAATTACCAGTTCTTGGTTCCATTGATACTTTGAGTTGTTTCTTTGTTTCTAGTTTAATGATTTCATTACTGAGTTCAATTCCTTCCAGCCATCTAATCCTCTTGGGTGTGTCTACTTCTTTTTTTTTTAATTTTTTTCTAGGGCTTTTAGGTTGCTTGTATGAGATATTTCAAATTTCTTTATGAAGGCTATGAACTTTCCTTTTAGCACTGCTTTCACCGTGTCCCATACGTTTGGGCATGTTTTGTCTTCATTTTCACTGAATTCTAGGAAGTCTTTATTTTCTTTATTTCTTCCCTGACACAGCTGTCATTGAGTTGACAGTTGTTCAGTTTCCATGTGTGTGTAGGCTTTCTGTTATTTCTTTTTGTTGAGGTCCAGCTTTAGTCCATGGTGGTCTGATAGGATACAAGGGATTATCTCAATCTTCTTGTATCTGTTGAGGTTTGCTTTGTGACCAAGTATACACCTCTATTTTGGAGAAGGTTCCATGAGTTGCTGAGAAGAAGGTAAATTTTTTTGTGTTTGGGTGCAAGGTTCTGGAAATGTCTGTTAGGTCCATTTGATCCATGACCTCTGTTAGAGTCATTGTTTCTTTTTTTTAATTTACGTTTTGTTGACCTGTCCTTTGTTGAGAGTGGGGTGTTGAAGTCTCCCATTATTTATGTGTGGATATCTATGTGTGGTTTAAGTTTCATTAATGTTTCTTTTACAAATGTGGGTCCCCTTGTATTTGGAACATAGATGTTCAGAATTGTGATGTCTTCTTGGTGGAATTTTCCTTTGACAATTATGAAGTGTCCTTCCCCATCTCTTTTGATTAATTTTGGTTGAAAGTCTATTTTATTAGATATTACTCCTGCTTGCTTCTTGGGTCCATTTGCTTTGAAAACTGTCTTCCAGCTCTTACTCTCAGGTAAAGTCTATCTTTGTGACTTAGGAGTGTTTCCTGTATGCAAAAAATTGTTGGGTCTTGTTTACACATCCATTCTGTTTGAATGTGTCTTTTTATTGGAGAGTTGGGTCCATTGATGTTGAGAGAAATTAATGACCAGTGACTGTTAGATCCTATGATTTTGATGTTGGTTGTGGTAGTGTGTTTGTGTGCTTGGCTACTTTTAGTTTTGCTGTAGTGAGGTTATTTATTTCCTGTGTTTTCCTGAATGTTGTTAGCTTTCTTGGGTTGTATTTTTCCTTGTAGTGCCTTCTGTAATGCTGGATTTGCAGGTAGGAATTGTTTAAATTTCTTTTTGTGGTTCAACATCCTGTTTTCTCCTTCTATGATGATTGAGAGTTTTGCTGTGTATAGTAATCTGGGCTGACATCTGTGTTCTCTTAGGGTCTGCATGATATCTAAGCAGGCCCTTTTGGTTTTCATAGTCTCTGTTGAGAAGTCAGGTGTGATTCTGATGGGTTTGCCATTATGTTACTTGGCCTTTTTCCCTTGCAGCTTTTAGTATTTTTTCTTTGTTCTGTTTAATTACTGTTTTGATTATTATATGGGAAGAGGATTTTCTTTTCTGGTCTAATCTATTAGGTGTTCTGTAGGCCTCTTATATGCTTATACATCTCTCCTTTAAATTTGGGAAATTTTCTTTTATGATTTTGTTGAAAATATTTTCTGTGCCTTGGAGACGGGAATCTTCTTTTACTCTATTACTATTATTTTTAGGCTTTGTCTTTTCATGTTGTCTTGGATTTCTTGGATGGTTTGTGTCAGGAATTTTTTTATATTTAACATTTTCTTGAGAGATATACTGATTTCTTCCATTGTATCTTCCACACCTGAGATTCTTTCTTCCATCTCTTGTAGTCTGTTGTTATGCTTCGCTTTGTAGTTCTTGTTTTCTTCCCTAAGTTCTTTCTCTCCATGATTTTTACCATTTGTGTTTTCTTTAATTTTCCCAATTCTGTCTTCAGATATTGAACCATTATTTTAAATTTCCTTCACCTGTCTGACTGTATTTTCCTTCAATTCCTTCACCTGTTTGTTTGAACATTCCTCTGTTTTTGTTTTTCCTTTTTTTAAAAAAATCTTTCAGTGATTTAATTATTTTCGTTCTGAAGGCCACAAACTATTTGGCTGCATCTTCCTGTATTTCTTTTCGGATGGCCCTAATCTGTTTGACCTCATCTTCCTCTATTTCTTTACGCATTTTATTTGTTTACTCTGTTATCCTCTTCATAAACACAGATGTAAGGTCATTTTCTTGAATTTCACTTATGGTAGGGTGTCCAGGGCTACTTGCCCCTGGATGACTAAATTCTGGAGATGTCATATTGCTTTGGCTTTTGTTGCTTGTGCTTTTATGCTGGCCTCTACCCTTCTGGCTGTCTTGGGTGTTGGCCGTTAGTTTCTGGTGCCAGCTGGAATTTGGGGGTGGGAAGAATCCCCTTGGCAGGAAGATGCTTGTTTCTGAAGGAGGTCTCCTCAGCTTTTTGGGTGTGGTCACCAAATGGCCAGTGTTTCTCCGGGAACTGCCACAGCTCACCTCAGGTGTATGGACCTGTGGGTTAACTGGGGTTGTTAGTAGTCAGGAGGGCTCTCCTCTCACCAGGAGAAGTCCTGGAGACAGCTGCTCTGCCACTGGGTTTCTTGCTCTGAATTTAAGCTGCTGCTGCTGCTGCTCTTACACTGTGTTTGCTGGGCACAGCCCTCTTGGATAACCAGAGTGCCTGATGGTTTAGTCAGTTTAGCTAGGGAGACAGGTTGCATCTTGGGGCAGTGTTGGGGGCCTGATCCCACGGATCCCAGGCTTCTGTAGGTCTGAGGTTGGAGCTCTGTGCCCCAGTTCCCAAGCAATAATCAGTTGTAGCTGAGTGCAGCACTCAGGTGTGTGGCAGGAGCCTAGAGCCCAGAGCTTGCTGAAACCCATGAATTTTTCCAGTGATCAACTGGGTGTCCTAAGGTTGGACCCGATATTTCCCTCACTGTGGGGATTCCTCCCGACAGGGAGACATAGTCTGTGGTGTTTTGGGTACCACAGGTCAGTCTAGGATGGTTTGTAGACCACTCAGGCACAGGCAAGTGGCTCTGTACTGACAACTGGGTGTCTGCAGGAACCCTGAAACTTTTTCCCTGAACATTTTGTGGTGGTGGTGGCGGGGGTGGTCAACTGGATGCTCTGAGGTCAGACCTGATGTTTCCTTCACGTAGGATTTCCTCCCAACAGGGAATCTCAGTTCCTGGTGCTTTGGGGTACAAAGTTCTGCATGGGAAGGTGAGTCAGTTGCACAGGCAGGTCCCTGGGCTGGTGGCTGAGCACCTGCCAGGAGTCTGGACCTTTCCCAGGGGTTGTCTGGGTGACCTGAGTTCAGTTAGCCCCGATGGCATCCTTCATCGTGGGGTTTTAGCTCAACTGAAAAACCCAGTCTTTGGAGTTATGGGGCCCACAGTTCAGTCTGGGATGGTGATCAGAGCACAGAGGCATGTGATTCTTGGCTGGGACCGAGCACCTGTCATGACCCGGGAACTCTTCTGGGTTTAGCTGGGTGACCTAATAAGGGATCCAATTGCTTCCCACACCCGTGGGGTTTCCTCTCATCTGGGAAACACAGTTGCTGGTGTTTTAGGGCCCACACTCTGGTCTGTTGGTCACTGTGCAGTCACTGCTGTCTTGCTCTTCAGACGCAGTTTCCTCTTGGCACTGCCATCGTGGATCCCCAACCCTTCTCCTATGATGGCTAATTTTATGTGCCAACCTGACTGGGCAATGGTATTCACTAATATCTGGCAAAACATATCTGATTGTGTCTATGAGTATATTTCCAGAAGAGATCAGCAATGGATTGAGTGGCTGATTTAAAATGATGACCTCTAGAACTGTGAGGAATATATTTACTGTGGTTTTTGTAGTTATGCTGTCAACTGCACATTGTTATGTTACTCAGTAACAGGGCTTCCCTTTTGGGTTCTTAGTCTTATTGATAAAAGAATTTAGAGACAGAGTCAGAGAGAAGAACTTCAAGGAATATTTTACTAGAACTTGAAAGAAAACCTACAGGCCAGTTAAGCCATAAAATCCTAGCAGCTGTTGGGAGGAGGGAAATAGACAAAAAAAAAAAAAAAAAAAAAAAAGAGAAAGTCATATTTTAAAAAATGTTTTTTCTTATAACTTTAAAGTGCACACTCGTGTGTGTGCGGTTGTGTGTGTAGGAAGGAGGTATGTGCATGTGAATGCAGGTACCTGTAGATGCTAGAGGTTTCAGATGCTTTGTAATGTTGTGGGCTGTCTGAGGTGGGTGTTGGGAAACAAACTGACCTCTGCAAGAGCAGTTCAGGCTCTTAACCACTGAACCATCTGTGTAGTCTTGAAATCCCTGCTTTTCGTTGTTGTGTAGCTATATAGAAGGCGTGAAGGGGGTACCTTTAGAAAAACAGTGAGGAAGCACAGAGAAATAAGTCAAGCATGATTAGGATTTTGCCTGGTATTCAATGAGGAGATAAAAATGGAGAAAAGAAAAGCTATGCTTTTTGAGTTAGAACTCAGAAAACCAGGCAAGCTTAGCACTGAGACTTTGGGGGAGCATATGTACATCATGTCATTAAGGGGTTAATTCCTCCCATCTCCTTAACAAGTTTTCAAGTAAATACCTTCCCAAGGGGTGGTCTCTTGGCCAGGTAGTTGGCAGCTGATGTTTGATTAACTCTGAAGGGAGAGAATAATAGTATGTAATATTCTAATTTGGGGGGCAAATAAGAATTGCTATTATCTTTGGACCATATCTTCTCCCAGGGCCAGAGGTTGAATATGGATTCCATTCTTTTAATCAGGAACAAGTAATTCACTAATGGGCCTCAACAAATCTCTGAAACCTCTACCTTTTCATATGGCATTTTATATCTAAAGGAGAAGCAATTGTCACCCTTTGCTTTTTAGTGTTATTAGGAAAATGGGAAGGTGGTTGAAAGTAGACTATTAAGTAGTCTATCATCAATGACCTGATAACTGACTAATGTCTTTCTACCTAGCAGTTATAGTCGCCCTAAGTGACTAATACATACAGATTCTGAAGCTCTTCCCTAATACACACTGCGTGGGGAATGTCAGAGCTCTTGGAAATGTTAGTAGCAAGGCCTGAATCATTATGCCTGCTCTAACTTGAGCACCTCCACTTAGGATTTGGTTTGAGGAAAGGCTCCTTTTGATAAGAACAAACTTGAAAGGTACTGGAATAAGATACTTTAGCGAGATCTTAAGCACTAAAGAGTTAAAAATCAAGATATGTTGGGCAAACAAGATGACTCATCTTATGGGTCATCAAGCCTGATGATCTGAGTTTGATCTCCAGAAACCCATGTGATAGGAGAAAATTGACTCCTGAAAGTTGTCCTCTGATTTCCACATATGTGCCAAGGCAAGAGCCCTGAAACATAAGATGATGATGGTAGTGGTGGTGTTGATGGTGGTGGTGGTGGTGGTGATGATGGTGATGATGAAGATAAAATAAACTCAAAATATCAGAGGTCAAGTTACTAGATGTCTTTTCCTTAAACCATGATAAAAGCCATTCCTTTGATAGAACACAAATAAGGACATTCACTTACTCAATACTATTCACTCTGGTGATGATATGTCCAGTGCTTCTTCTGGCCTCCACAGTCACCAAGTGCACAATTGGTTTATTTGCCTTATGCTTCCACATCATTCTCCATCGTTGAAGGAAGTCAGGACAAGAACTCAAACATGGCACAAACCTGGCAGCAGGAGGTGATGCAGAGGTCATAGAGGGGTGCTGTTTAACAGCTTGCTCCCCATGGTTTGCTCAGCCTGCTTTCTTGTAGAACTCAGGACCACTACCCCAGGAATGGTCTCCCCAACAATAGGCTGGGTCCTCCATCATCAATCCAGTCAAAAGTTGAGAAAATACCGTGCATTGAGATATTTTCTCAATTGAGACTCCCTCCTCTCTGATGAGTCTAGCTTGTGTGAAATTAGTATAAAACTGGCCAGCAGGGGTATTTTGCTTACAGGTATGTCTGTGCACCATGTGTGTGCCTTCTGCCAAAGGGAGACAAAAGGGGGCATTGGATGCCCTAGAACTGTAGTTCCAGTTCATTTTAAGTTGCCATGTGGGTGCTGGGAACGGAGCCTGGGTCCTCTGAAAGAACAACAAGTGATTTTAAAAAACCGAGGTATCTCTCCATTCTACATCTTATTTCTCTCTTTTAAGTACTTCAGGCAGTTTCTTGTTTTAAGAATGCTGGATGTAGTGGCTCATGCCTGTAATCCCAGTTCTCAGGAAGCAGAGACATGAGGACCCTATTACCAGTAAACAGAAGGAATGCAAATAAAACCCCAAGGTGTAATTTGAAGAGCATAAAATCCATCCAGTAGCATGCAGTTCCTTCTTATTTATAACAGGGTTATGAAGCCAGTCCCAGGCAAGACCAGCAGATTTTTTTTCCTTGACATGGCAAAATGAAGAAACTAGAATCTACAGAGCTGTCTCAGGATGTCATGCATATCAGGGTAACCTCTTCCTTCAGTTTATCTCCAATGCTGCAGTTTACTTCTCGGGGGAGTAAAATCAATTATGTCTTCTCCAGAGCCCAATTGCAGTCTTGAAAGATGGTGGGACTGGCAGCTACCAGAGAGTGGCTCTCATCTCCTCCCCACTCAGCAAGTATATGCTTGAGACTGGGAACAGTGAATTCCATTATTTACCTTTAAAAAAATTCTTCCTTTCTTAGATATGCTAGAAATGACAAAGGTCACCTCAGGGATGCATTTTTAGTCACCACTAATTCCTTTTTATACATATCTCCGCAAGCATCTCCTTGGAGGATTGGCTTGCCCTCAACAGATATGGCTGGATAATCAGTAGACATTTCCAGCTTGGATCTGCAGCAACATGTTTCTCATCTAGTAACTTGATAGAAATGTTCCCACAAGCTACCATCCAAATAAGGGGAGTCTAGGGGTTTGAAAATTCCTCCAGGAAATTTGGCTCTGGTTACAATTTGTGGTGCCTTGAGAAGACTCCTGATCAAGTAGAGCTGTTTCTGCAGTGGTTAGCATGAAAGCCTGAATCCTGTCAATCCTAATAAGCTTGGCTTCTCAAACCATTCTCAACAGGCCTATAAAAGAGACCAAGAAGAATGAAAAGCAGAGAGAGGAGATTTATTCAGTATGACCACATTGGAAAAAGAAGTCTGTTGGGTACACACCAAGTTCATCTTTGGAGTCCTGACCAGAGGTTTGGGTTTAAAGAGAGGGTAAAATGTATGTACAACTAAGCATTCCTAGTCTAGGTGTGGTCTCACCCATCTCCGATCCATCGAGTGGGCTCCATTCTCTAGGACAAGATGGTCTGACAAATTGATATTTTCCTGTGTCTAATCTCTTTTTAGGAGAAGCATTCTTCCTCTAGCTGGTACCAGTCTCCCTGCCTTCTCTTCTTTCTAGTATGAGATTCCTGGGGAAAAGCAACTTTCTTGAGGTCCATTGTTTGATAGCCAAAGGGAGGAACAAGTGTCCCTAGACTATCTTCATTCTTACTCGAAGTAGTTATGTTACATAAGAGATGCCTCTGACTGTGTTCAAGTGGTAAAGCAACAGACAGAGATAAGCAGAACAAGCAAAATTCCCAAAGTTCATTAGCCTATGATTTCCCATACTGTATCACTTTCATCCAGGCTATGGCCTCGGTATACATATTTAGATTACATATCAAGTTCCATGTTCATTGGTATAAATTTTATGATGTTTTTATAGTAGAAGAACAAAGAAAGTCAGAAATCAGCAAACTTTTCCAATACATTGGTGGAAGCACCAAGTAGTGAAGTTACAGGGAAGCAGGGTAACCTCTGCTACGGGCCTCAGATGTTATCTGGTGACATTCTTAGTTTTGGGGTTGTTGGATGCTAAGCATCTGATAAGTTGATATATCCTAAAAGACTTCATGGAATAGTCATGAGGGTGTTAGGTCAGATACAGAGATGGGCAATGAATGGCTATTTATGGGGCTAAGATATCCTAAAGTAACTTGGGCCCAGATCTGCAGCGTTCCAACCTCTCCAGAATCACTGAAGTTCTAATCAGTCAATTAGCCTTAGGAGAATATTCAGTGTAGGTCTGGCCCTTTCTAGGAACTTTATTTGTATTACCAAGACTAGAAAGAACCATTTCTGCAGAGCAGGCTGATAAGGAGATGGCTTTGCTTAGCAATAGCTGTTTCTTCAGATGTATACCCAAGGAATTGCTTGCTGGATACTCTGGTGGTGGTAATAGATATTTGCCCATTTTTTTCAGATTGGTCTGACATTTCAGCTCAGCATTTATGATCACAAATGGAAATTAGAAAAGTCTATATCTGGCCTTGACATACATGAACATGGGCTCTCTCTCTCTCTCTCTCTCTCTCTCTCTATCTCTCTCTCTCTCTCTGTGTGTGTGTGTGTGTGTGTGTTTGTGTGTTTGCATGCTCATGAAATCTGATGACATTATCTTAGCAGGTCAATGATCTGCTAAGTTAATACATTCCAAAGATTTCACCTGATAGTTGAAATGGTTTTGTGTCTTATCTAACAAAATTTAGACAAAGATAGTTCAAAATAAACTTTGGCTGTGATTCAGAAACGTAACACTCTACAACCAGAAAGTCCTACTTAATCAATTATTCTGCTGAACCTTCAACACAGGTGTGGTTTAGTCCAGGTCACACTCAGTCTTTAAACACAAACTTCTCAGCATTCTCTAATAAAGTAATTCTTTCTAATTATAAAACATAGATGTTGACTTTAATTTGATTAACCTACTTGTTTTGTAATTAAAGAGAATGGGCTTCATTAGAAAATTGCTAACCCTCTTTTAGCAAAGTCATGGCCATGCTTAGCATTTGGCACATACAAATGTGTAACAGATTTTAAAAGAAGAATTACATATTTATTTGAGTATATATGTGTGTGCTTATATGTGTGTAGGTGTATGCACCTGTGCATGTGCAGGGGCGAGAAAAAGGTATTGAATCCTTCAGAGATGCAATTAATAGGTGTTTGCAGGGTATGTGGCTTGTTATGTGTGTGCTGGAATTTGAACTCATGATTGTGAAGCAAGCACTCTTAATCACTGAGCCATTTCTCAAGCCTCCAGATATTTAAAAACAAATATATATATATATATATATATATATATATATATATATATATGTACTATTAATAATCATAATCATAATAATGGCAAACATAACTTGAGGATTGAATTGAGTGAACTAGTTAAACCTGAGTACAGGAGTTGCAACAAAAAAGATAAGTTTTTTCCTCTGTGACTATAAATCTGTTATGTATAATATGTTGAACTAATGAGAATAATGATCTATGAGGGTACATACCAGTTGTTATTGTTAGGCCTCAAGCTGTTCACATATCCTGAAATGAGCTAAAACTGTCCTGTAAGATTTCTGGTGGTTAGATGAAAGTCAGCATTCCTTGGGAATTTGTGAAACTAGTCCCCATCTGCCAAAAGGTGTCTTTTCCCTAAAGTCTGGCAGAAGGTCCATGGACACATACCTGTGGCTGTTTATCAAAGCCCATGTCAGCCCCCATGCTCCCTCCATGCCCAGATTTTATGTAGGTGTTGAGGCTTTGAATTCAGGTCCTCATGTTTGTATAGCAAGGACTCTTACCCACTGAGAAATCTCTCCAGATCCAAGGCACTTTATTAAATTGACTTTACTTAAGGTTAAAGCCAATCATTTTAGGAAATGTCAAAAATGCACATTTTTGCACAGAAAGATCTCTGATTACAGCATCTCTCAGATATGGTTCTTCTCTGTAAATTTGTGGAGTCAGATCCCAGATAAGCAGGCAAGTAGGTAAGCAGGCAAGCAGGCAGAACAGTCCCTGGATACAGTGTCACAGTGGATCTGTCCTTAAGCCCCAGATCCCCACATGGCTTTAACTGGGTGCTTGTATTTTCTCTTTCCCCATTTCAGACCTCTCTGTTCCTGGCCCTGACTAGAGGTTACCATGACTCTTTCCACTCTATTCTTGCTTCCAAAAGGAAGCATTATGACCAGTTCAGTTAATAGTGTATCTGAGAATTGGTAAAGAGACAACTTCTTTGCAGAATATGAATCCAGACATAGTTAGATACTAAGACAATGATGAAGGCACTCACACCACAATCAGCACACAACTAGGTTATCCCTTGGTAGGATTCTGGGTGCTATGGTCCCATGATAAATGCATGCCCTTTAAAAATTAGTCCTTCAGACTGGAGGTATACCTCAGTTGGTAGAGTGATTGCCTAGCATCTATGAGGGCCCTGGTTTCCTTTACCAGCATAAAAACAGCCAGGCATAGTAGGTAATACATGCTTGTATTACCAGTACAGGGGAGGTGGAGGCAGAAGGACCTGGAGTTTATTATGACTGACCATGAGAAAAAAAGTGAATGAATGAAGGAATGAATGAATGATTAAAACAAGCCTATAGAACTGCCTAATATTTTATTGTTTGTGGGCAATTCCTGTGGCCTTCACATGCCTCTTGGCTTGGAGAATTCTTTTGTAACATGCCTCTGCACTAGTTTTAAATAGCATCTTTTTTCTTTCTCCTTTTCATCCTTGGCCTTTCACTAAATAAACTTTGAACATTTTTAGAGCATTAGGATTTTTCCACCTTAAAGTTAGAACCGAGATAAAATTTCACAGAAGGAAGCAGGGTAGCTACTAACATATGCTGCAGGCTCTCATCCACAGGTTTGTAGTGTCAGAAATCCCGACTGTGTGTTCTGAGCCAGTCAGCCCACATGTGAAGCTTGATCCCACCCCAAAGAGGCTGCTCTATGAACACAGCTTCAGTTTATTTGTTTACACTGGCACATTTGACTTTCAAGAACATTTGAATACTTGCTTTGACTGCATAGCACATTCTTCCTTTCTAGGAAAGCTGTGGGATTTGGTGACTTGGTAAGCCATAGGAAAGATGTAGGCAAATTGCTTGTTTGGTGTCATCTGCCTGTGGATTTCTTGAATATTCACAGCCTCCTGAATAGAACTTAAAGGTTTTTTCTTCTTCTCTTCTCTACCACCTACCAGAGGATCTCAGGTAGTCAGGCTAGTTTAAAACTCACTATGGAGCCGAGGATGATCTTTAACCACTTGGTCTCCTGCTTTCACTTCTGGCATGCTGGGACTACAAGGGTGCTCTATCAGTTCCATTTACGTGGTGCTTAAGACTGAACCTACGGCTTTGTGCATGCTATGCCAGCACTCTGCCAACTGAACTGTATCCCCAGCCCCCCAAAATAACTTTAAACAAAGGGTAAATTCATGCATCTCATAAAAACTTAAATGAGGCCATAAAATATTTGATGTAAGTCATTAATCAAACCATACTACAGCCAGTTCAAGTAGAGTTAATGAACCATTGACTTCTGTGGAGTAAAGATTATTGAGGTGAATTTACAAGTGGACATAAACTGAATATTCCCCAGTTCCCTGGTGGTATGGTTG
This sequence comes from Psammomys obesus, assembly GCF_907164565.1. Lineage (NCBI taxonomy): Eukaryota > Metazoa > Chordata > Mammalia > Rodentia > Muridae > Psammomys > Psammomys obesus. The sequence continues at coordinate 2,505,791 of NW_026592481.1, read as the reverse complement.
AATGATCAGTTGAAGTGCTACCAGGCAGATTTTGTAACCAGAGTTTTAATGTAAAAACTCCAGTTTTCTACATCCCCAAGAAGGGAGGCTCTGCCAATTGTTTCAATATGCCAAGGAAAGAGATAAGTAATGGAGAAAAACTGTGTGGAGATTTACCCAATGTGGCCACAGTAGGGGAAAACAAGTAAAGAGGTTCATTGTCTCTCAAGTCTGTCTTCAGGGTACTGACAAGAGCTTTAGGTTTAAATAGAGGAAGAACTGGGGTAAGAAACAAGAGGGCTGCATAATTAAGCAGCCCTGGTCAAAGTGAGGTCTGGTCAATCATTGTGTGAGTTCTGGTTCTACAAGGGTGATCCAAGTCATTACCACAGTCATTGCTGGAGGGGATTGATCTGGTTCTTATGAGAAGACCAATTCCTGTTCCATGGTGCAGCTTTCTGTCATAGCTAATTGCCCGTAGGTGGATGTATGCTTCTTCCCGCCAGGTCCTCACTGTTCTTGCATTCTAAGGTGCAACAGGTCTTTGACCATGACTTATTTTCGATAATATGGGTTAGACAGAAGACCATCTTTGAGTGTATCTTATGTCTGCAGCATCCAGCATGAGCATAACATGAAGAAAAGAAGACAGGCATGTAAGTTATTAAGCATGGGACTGGACAGGCCTATTTCTATACAGTTTTTTTTTCTTTATCAAGAGAGGGTTTCTCTGTGTAACCATGTCTTGGAACTCACTCTGTAGACTAGGCTGGCCTCAAACTTGCAGAGATCCTCCTGCCTCTGTCTCTGGAGTACTGGGATTAAAGGCATGCTCCACCACCGCCTGGCTCTACACAGTCTTTATGATTGGCATTATAAAGTGTGACTTATGTTCCCTGAATATACTGATACTATTTATTCAAACATTTTTACATTATTAAATGAAAAAGGCTTTTGTGGTTAACGAAAAAAATGACATGTTAAGAATGCCTTTATGTTTAGGAATAATTTATATAAAAAATAAAGCAATTTATATGAACAAGAAGGGCCATGTTTTAATATAATATCCAAGGCAGACTAATTATAAATAAACACAAATTGCCTCATTATCCCTGCCCTGTCAGTATAGGTATAGGTTATATAAAACATCTTCTCACTTTCTGTCTTATTTTTAGACAGGATCACACTATGTCACCCTGGCTGGCCTGAAACTTGCTGGGTAGACCAGGTTGTTCTCCGATTCACAGAGATGACTTGGCTCTGTCTCCTGGGTGCTGGGATTAAACAGTGTGCTACCATGGCTGTCAAGATAACTTTTCTTGACTGACAGTCATTCTCATGAAAGACATTGGTAGAAATGATTTATATTTAGGAAATCTTTAAAACACACACAGGCACACACACACACAAATAAGCGCCAATTCACACACACAGGCACATGCATGTTTTCACTAGCCTATTAGAGCTCCTGCATCAGGAGGAAGCAGCCTTACTTAATATGTGACCTATTCCGTGTTAGCAAAGACTTTGGCTGCTTGTCCCTCAGGCAGTAGGTGGGAGTCTTTGTGAGAGCTGTGAAGGGAGAAAGACTTCAGGAGCTAGGTGTAAGTCAGCTCTTCAAAGCAGCTGTGAGGGGAGAGAGACTGCCAGGGTTGGATGGGGCCAGGTCTGAGTTCTAACAAAGCACACTCCTAAGTTTGGACTGTGGATATATAGCTCAGTTAATGGAATGTTTTCCTAACATCCATGAAACCCTAGGTTTGAATCCTGGCATCACCTAAACTCAGACTTGTTAGGCAAGCCTGTGATCTCAGCATTTGTGGAAGCAGGAGGGTCAGGTCATCTTCCAAAAAGAAACCCTTAAGGTGAAGGACAAAGCAGCCTGGAGGGAGAAGATGATAGAATTGAAAGAATGGAAAGTTGCACTGCAGGAGACACTGAGGCAGAAAGTGGCAACAGATTGAATATTGTGGAAGCAAATGAATTTTCACATGTTAAAGATGACTTCCAGTCATGAGATAGTCAAAAGGCTTTTTATTTTTGACTTTTCAAATGTGGCCCTCCAGCTTCCTGCTCCTGCCACCATGCCTGGTGATATGCCACAGCTTCCCCACTATCATGATATCTAGACTTATAGAACTATAACTTTGTTCCGTGATTTCCTTTTGGTCACAGTATTTCATCATAGCAGCCAAAAAAGTAACTAATACAGAGAGGATCACATTTTGCTTTGTAGTAAAACCCAACATGTAAATGTAAGCTTATGTAAGATATTCATGTTTATACTCCATTAAGTTAATTAATGGAAACATTTAAAAATTAAAGCAAAGCAATGTGTGGTGTTGCATGACTGTAATAGCAGCAGAAGCAGATTCAAGAGGATCAGGAATTTAAGAATATACTTGACTGCATGGTGAGTTGGAGGTCAGCCTGCGCCTCAGGAGACTGTCTCAAAACAGCAGTAGCAGGCAGCAACAAAAACAACAACAACAAAACAAATAAAAAAGCAAAAAAATCAAACAACAATGAAAAAATTCCCTAAATCACAATCCAGTTTGTGTCCTAGCCAGAAATAGTAAAAGAAAAGTCAACAATATCTTAAGACTCATTTATAGATGAAGCTGACATGCCTAGTTCTGAACACAACTGCTTTCTTTTTTTTAATTTTTTATTAATTACACTTTATTCATTTTGTATCCCCCCCCATAAGCGCCTCCCTCCTCCCCTCCCGATCCCACCCTCCCTCCCCTTTCTGCATGCATGCCACTCCCCAAGTCCACTGATAGGGGAGGTTCTCCTCTCCTTTCTGATCTTAGTCTATCAGTTCTCATCAAAAGTGGCTGCATTGTCCTCTACCATGGCCTGGTAAGGCTGCTCCCCACTCAGGGGGAGGTGATCAAAGAGCAGGCCAATCAGATTATGTCAGAGGCAGTCCCTCTTCCCATTGCTATGTAACCCACTTGGACACTGAACTGCCATGGGCTACACCCTGTGCAGGGGTTCCAGGTCATCTCCACGAATAGTCTTTGGTTGGAGTCTGAGTCTCTGGAAAGTTCCCTGTGTTCAAATTATCTTGTTCTGTTGCTCTCCTTGTGGAGTTCCCGTCCCCTCCAGCTCTTACTATTTCCCACTTCTTACATAAAATTCCATTCATTCTGCCCATCAGTTGGCCATCAGGCTCAGCATCTGCTTTGACAGTCTATACTGCAGAAGCTTTCAGAGGCCCTCTGTGGCAGGTTTCAAGGTTGTTTCCTGTTTTCTTCTGGCTTTCAGAGGCCCTCTGTAGCAGGTTTCAAGGTTGTTTCCTATTTTCTTTTTCTTCTGATGTCCATCCTCTTTGCCTTTCAGGATGGGGATTGAACATTTTAGTTAGGGTCCTCTCTTTTGCTTAGTTTGTTTAGATGTACAGATTTTAGTGGGTTTATTCTATATTGTATGTTTATATGAGTGAGTATATACCGTGAGTGTCTTTTTGCTTCTGGGACAACTCACTCAGGATGATCCTTTCCAGGTCCCACCATTTACCTGCAAATTTCATGATTTCCTTATTTTTCATTGCTGAGTAATACTCCATTGTATAGATGTACTACAGTTTCTGCATCCATTCTTCAGTTGAGGGGCATCTGGGTTGTTTCCAGCTTCTGGCTATTACAAATAAAGCTGCTACAAACATGGTTGAGCAAATGTCCTTTTTGTGTACTTGCGCCTCTTTTGGGTATATGCCTAGGAGTGGCATGGCTGGATCTTGAGGAAGCGCTATTCCTACTTGTCTGAGAAAGCGCCAGATTGATTTCCAGAGTGGTTGTACCAGTTTACATTCCCACCAGCAGTGGAGAAGGGTTCCCCTTTCTCCACAACCTCTCCAGCATGTGTTGTCCCTTGAGTTTTTCATCTTGGCCATTCTGATGGGTGTAAGGTGAAATCTCAGGGTTGTTTTGATTTGCATTTCCCTAATGGCTAATGAGGTTGAGCATTTCTTTAAGTGATTCTCTGCCATTCGATATTCCTCTACAGATAATTCTCTCTTTAGCTCTGTTCCCCATTTTTTAAGTGGATTACTTGGTTTTTTATTATCATGTGGTTTTTTTTCAGCTTGTTTAGTTCTTTATATATATTGGATATGAGTCCTCTGTCAGATAAAGGGTTGGTGATGATTCTTTCCCAATCTGTAGGCAGTCGCTTTGTTTTGATGACGGTGTCCTTTGCTTTACAGAAGCTTTTCAATTTCATGAGGTCCTATTTATTGATTGTTGCTCTTAGAGCCTGTGCTGTTGGTGTTCTGTTCAGGAAGTTTTCTCCTGTACCAATGAGTTCTAGGCTATTCCCCACTTTTTTTTCTAGCTGATTTAATGTGTCTGGTTTTATGTTGAGGTCTTTGATCCACTTGGACTTCAGTTTTGTGCAGGGTGATAAGTATGGATCTATTTTCATTTTTCTACATGTAGACATCCAGTTGGACCAGCACCATTTGTTGAAGATGCTATCTTTTTTCCATTGTATGGTTTTGGCATCTTTGTCAAAAATCAGGTGTCCGTAAGTGTGTGGGTTTATTTCTGGGTCTTCTGTTGGATTCCATTGATCCACCATTCTCTTTTTATGCCAGTACCATGCAGTTTTTATAACTGTTGCTCTATAGTACAGCTTGAGATCAGGGATGGAGATACCTCCAGAAGATCTTTTATTGTAGAGGATTGTTTTAGCCATTCTCGGTTTCTTGTTATTCCATACGAAGTTGAGAATTTTTCTTTCCAGGTCTGTAAAGAATTGTGTTGGCAATTTGATGGGAATTGCATTAAATCTGTAGATTGCTTTTGGTAAGATGGTCATTTTTACTATGTTAATCCTGCCAAGCCATGAGCATGGGAGATCTTTCCATCTTCTCATATCTTCCTCTAATTCTTTCTTCAGAGACTTGAAATTTTTTTCATACAAGTCTTTGACTTGCTTGGTTAGGGTTACACCAAGGTACTTTATGTCATTTGTGGTTATTGTGAATGGTGTTGTTTCTCTAATTTCTTTCTCAGCCCTTTTGTCTTTTGTATACAGGAGTGCTACTGATTTTTTTGAGTTAATTTTGTATCCGGCCACTTTGCTGAAGGTGTTTATCAGCTGTAGGAGTACCCAGGTAGAGTTTTTGGGGTCACTCATGTATACTATCATACCATCTGCAAATAGTGATAATTTGACTTCTTCCTTTCCCATCTGTATCCCCTTGATCTCCTTCAACTGTCTTATTGCTCTAGCGAAGAATTATAGCACTATGTTGAAGAGACATGGAGACAGTGGGCAGCCTTGTCTTGTCCCTGATTTCAGTGGGATTGCTTTAAGTTTCTCTCCGTTCAGTTTGATGTTGGCTATAGGCTTGCTGTATATCGCCTTTACTATGTTTAGATATGTGCCTTGTATCCCTGATCTCTCCCGTACTTTAAACATGAATGAATGTTGGATTTTGTCAAATGCTTTTTCAGCATCTAGGGAGATTATCATGTGGTTTTTTTCTTTCAGTTTGTTAATATGGTGGATCACATTGATGGATTTCCGTAAATTGAACGACCCCTGCATACCTGGGATGAAGCCTACTTGGTCATAGTGGATAATATCTTTGATGTGTTCTTGGATTCGGTTTGCAAGTATTTTGTTAAGTATTTTTGCATCAATGTTCATAAGGGAGATTGGCCTGAAACTCTCTTTCTTTGTTGAGTCTTTGTGAGGTTTAGGTACCAAGGTGATTGTGGCTTCATAGAATGAGTTTGGTAATGTTCCTTCTGTTTCTCTTTTGTGGAATAGTTTGAAGAGAATTGGAGTTAGCTCTTCTTTGAAGATCTGGTAGAATTCTGCTCTGAAGCCATCTGGTCCTGGGCTTTTTTTGGATGGGAGAATTTTAATGACTGCTTCTATTTCTTTGGGGGATATAGGACTATTTAATTGATTTACCTGGTCCTGATTCAGCTTTGGTGAGTCAAATTGATCAAGAAAATTGTCCATTTCATTTAGATTTTCAAATTTTGTTGAGTATAGACTTTTGAAGTAAGTCCTAATGATTGTTTGGATTTCCTCAGTGTCTGTAGTTATGTCCCCCTTTTCATTTCTGATTTTGTTGATTTGGGTGGTGTCTCTCTGCCTTTTAGTTAGCTTGGCTAAGGGTTTGTCGATCTTGTTGATTTTCTCAAAGAACCAGCTCTTGGTTTCATTGATTCTTTGAATTGTTTTATTTGTTTCTAATTGATTGATTTCAGCTCTGAGTTTGATTATTTCCAGCCGTCTACTCCTTTTTGGTGTGTCTGCTTCTTCTTTTTCTAGGGTTTTTAAGTGGGCCATTAAGTTGCTTGAATGAGCTGTCTCAAATTTCTTCTTGAAGGCACTTAGTGCTATGAACTTTCCTCTTAGCACTGCTTTCATTGTGTCCCACAAGTTTGGGTATGTTGTGCCTTCATGATCATTGAGTTCTAGAAAGGCTTTAATTTCCTTCTTTATTTCTTCCCTGACCCAGCTGTCATTTAGTAACAAGTTGTTCAGTTTCCATGTGTGTGTAGGCTTTTTGCTATTTCTGTTGTTGTTGAAGTCCAGCTTTATTCCATGGTGATCAGAAAGGATACAAGGGATTATTTCAGTCTTCTTGTATCTTTTCAGGCTTGCTTTGTGACCAAGTACATGGTCTATTTTGGAGAAGGTTCCATGAGGTGCTGAGAAGAAGGTAAATTCTTTTGTGTTTGGGTGTAAAGTTCTGTAAATGTCTGTGAGGTCCATTTGATTCATGACCTCTATCAGAGATATTGTTTCTTTGTTTAATTTCTGTTTTATTGACCTGTCCTTTGTTGAGAGTGGGGTGTTGAAGTCTCCCACTATTAATGTGTGGGGATCTATATGTGGTTTAAATTTTATCAATGTTTCTTTTACAAATGTGGGTGCTCTTATATTTGGGCCGTGGATGTTCAGGATTATGATGTCTTCCTGGTGGAATTTTCCCTTGATGAGTATGAAGTGTCTTTCCTCATCTCTTTTTATTAATTTTGGTTGAAAGTCTATTTTATCAGATATTAGAATGGCTACTCCTGCTTGTTTCTTGGGTCCATTTGCTTGGAAAGTCGTCTTCCAACCTTTTACCCTCAGGTAATGTCTATCTTTGTGCCTTAGGTGTGTTTCTTATATGCAACAGATTGCTGGGTTTTGTTTACATATCCATTCTGTTAATCTGTGTCTTTTTACTGGAGAGTTGAGTCCATTGATGTTGAGAGAGATTAATGACCACTGGCTGTTAGATCCTTTGATTTTGATGTTGGCTGTGTTCATAAGGTTGTGTGCCTGGTTGCTTTTTGTTTTACTGTAGTAAGGTTAATTATTTCCTGTGTTTTCTTGACAGAAGCTAATTTTCTTGGGTTATATTTTCCCTTCCAGTGTCTTCTGTAATGCTGGATTTGTGTGTAGGTATTGTTGAAATTTGTTTTTGTCATTGAATATCTTGTTTTCTCTGTCTATGAGGACTGAGAATTTTGCAGGGTATAGTAGCCTGGGTTGACATCTGTGTTCTCTTAGGGTCTGCTTGATATCTGTCCAGGCCCTTTTGGCTTTCATAGTTTCTGTTGAAAAGTCAGGTGTGATTCTAATGGGTTTGCCATTATATGTTACTTGGCCTTTTTCCTTTGCAGCTTTTAGTATTTTTTCTTTGTTCTGTATACTTACTGTTTTGATTATTATGTGGCGGGAGGATTTTCTTTTCTGGTCAAATTTGTTGGGTGTTCTGTAGGCCTCATGTATCCTTATTGGCTTCTCCTTTAACTTGGGGAAATTTTCTTCAATGATTTTGTTGAAAATATTTTCTGGGCCTTGGAGAAGGGAGTCTTCTTTTTCCTCTATACCTATTATTCTTAGGTTTTGTCTTTTCATATTGTCTTGGATTTCTTGGACTGTCTGTGTCAGGAATTTTTTGGATTTAACATTTTCTTTGACAGATACATCGATGTCTTCCATTGTATCTTCTACACCTGAGATTATTTCTTCCATTTCTTGTATTCTGTTGGTTATGGTTACCTCTGTAGTTCCTGTTTTCTTCCCTATTTTCTTCCTCTCCATTATTTCCTCCATTTGTGTTTTCTTTAATTTTTCCCGTTCTATGTTCAGGTCTTGAGTTGTTTTGTTTACTTCCTTCACCTGTCTGCTTGTATTTTCCTCTTTTTCTTTTAGTTTCTTCAACTCTGTCTCTTTTATTTCTTTCAGTGATTTAAGTATTTCTTCTCTGAAGGCCACAAGCTGTTTGGCTGCATCTTGCCGTATTTCTTCACGGATGGCCCTAATCTGCTTGTCTTTATCTTCCTCCATTTCTTTACGGATAGCCATGATCTGTTTGGTTTTATCTTCCTCTAATTCTTTACGTATTTTATTTGTTTCCTCTATTATCCTCTTCATCAACATAGATGTAAGGTCATCTTGATTTTCTATTATGCTGCATTGTTCAGGGCTGTTCGCCCCTAGATGGCTGGGTTCTGGAGATGCCATATTGCTCTGTCTTTTGTTGGTTGAGCTTTTACGCTGACCTCTACCCATTGGGCTGATTTAGGTGTTGGTTGTTAGTTTCTGTGCTTCCTGGAGTCCTGAGGTAGGGAGTATCCCCTTGGCCAGAAGATGATTTTTTCCTGAAGGAGTCCTTCTCTGCTTTTTCGTTATGGTCACTGTATGGCCAGTGTTTCTCAGGAGTTGCCACTGCTCACCTCAGGTTTATAGCCCTGAGTAGTAGCTGTGGTCTATGTTAGGGAGGGGGGGATCTCCTCTTACCCATAGAATTTCTCAAGACAGCTGCCCCACTGCTGGGTTTCTTCTTATAAATTTAGTGTGCTGCTGCTCACTAAATTTCCATTTACAGTCCTCTTGGAGAACCTGTTGATTCCCTAGCTGTGGGGTTTTCTCCCAACAGGGAAACTCAGTCTGTTATCCTGGGGTGCACAGTTCTGTCTGGGAAAGTGAGAAGTGCACTCAGCAAGTCTCTGGGCCAGAGGCTGATTGCTCCGCTCTGGACCTGGAGAATGTGCACCTAGGTTGAGTTGGCCCCTTGGGGCACCTCTCTGGTCTGGAGGCTGGGTGCCTCACTCTGAACCAGAAGCTGTGTGTCCCTGTCTGGGATGGCAGCTGCAGGCACTGCTCTGGTCCAGATGCTGTGGATACAGCCCTCTTGAAGGACCAGGGATTCCCACAGTTTTGACAGTCTAGCTAGGGATAACTGGTTGATCCTTGGCACAGTATCTGAGGGCTGCTGTAATGGCTCTCTGGCTTTTGTAGGTCTGAGGATGCAGCTGTGTGTCCCAGTGCCCTAGGGGAACTCAATAATGGCGGCAGAGCACAGTGCTCCTGCCTGCACTAGAGTCTGCCTGAGTCCAGGAAGTGTTTTGGTGCTGGGTGTCCTAAGCGTTAGAGCTGATGACCTCCTCTGCTGGGGGTTTCCTCCTGCCAGAGACACGCAGTCTTTGCTTTGGGGACCGTTGTTCTGTCTGGGGTGGCGAGTAGAACCCACAGGCACAGATGCCTGTTTGTGGCTCCGCCTTTCTGGCCGATTCGAGCCTTGGCGGCTCCCTAGACTGGGTAAATTTCCCTAGACCATTTCGGGGTGGGGGTGTCGGCTGAGTGCTCTGAGATCAGAGCCGTTTCCCTCTCTGTGGGTTTGCACCTGCCAGTGAAACGCAGTCTCTGGTGCCTGGTGCCCTGGTGCCCACAGTTCTATCTGAGGCGGTGAATCAGGTGCGCAAGCAGGGCTCCGTGCAGGAGCCTGGGTCCTGGCTCTGGGTCCGGGCTGGCTCTTGGGGCACCCGTGGAACCCGAGTCTTTTCCAGGGGATGTCTGGGTAACCTGAGGTCGGTCCCAATCGTTTCCTGCTCCGTGGGGTTATCTCTCGACTGGGAAATCCAGTCTATGGTGTTGTGGGCCCACAGTTCAGTCTGGGACCGTGACCAGATCGCGCTGGCGTGTAGCTATGGGCTGGCGACCAAGAGCCTGGCGGAATCGGGATCTCTTCAGCGGGTTAGCCGGGTGAGTTAAAGCTGATTGAATCCCCCACCGTGGGGTATCCTCTCACCTGTGAAACACAATCCCTTGTGTTTTATGGCCGGGAGTTCTGATTGCTGGTCGCTGTGCCAATCCTGCTGTGCTGCTCCTCAGAATAAGAGTCCTCCTGGTGCTGGGTGCTGCCATCTTGCCCCGCCTTCCCACAACTGCTTTCTACAAAGGATATAAAAACTCGTAATTGACATGAGCTCTCTAAGAAGAGGGAGAGAGAGAGAGAGAGAAGAAGAAGAAGAAGAAGAAGAAGAAGAAGAAGAAGAAGAAGAAGAAGAAGAAGAAGAAATAGTCCAAAGGCAGCAAACAGTAATCAATGAACCCAAAGTCAGCCCTACTGGGGTTTCAAGATAATAGGGCACCAGTAAATGAATTCAAGAACTCCTCATCTCTAAGGATTGAAAAGGAACAGCATGCCCAGTGAGCAGCAATTGTGTTAGCCTTTCCAGCAGCTGGGGTGTGTATCTCAGAATAGGCCTAGCATATTACAGTGCTGATGATTACACAGTTAGGGACTCATATGTCAATGCAAAGCTAGGCTCATGCACAGCATGCAGGGTTCCCTGGGTTTCCCTTCCCTGTTCTTTCCCACAGCTTTCCTTGCATGTGCTGTGTATGTGTGTGAGTGTGTGCCTGCATTCGTGCCCACATGTATGCATGCACATCTGTGGATGTGTGTGTTGCCAGGTACTGTTTGGCTTTTATCAGCTGAAAATTAAGTCTCCCTCACCTGCTGCTGATCAGGTGCCAGCTGCTTCCTTTTTTCTGGGTGTCCTTGTAGTCTGTCTGTCCTTGGGAAGAACAGGTATTGCTCCCAAAAAGGGCCTGAGAGGAAGCCTAAAGCCCAGAATCACTGGATTCATATCAGAGTCTGATATTTTAAGATGATTGTCAGTTGCCTGCCACAACTTCCTAGAAACTCTTTTGGCTCAAAATAAACTTAAAAGTTCAACATCTACATATATAGTTGAAGATATAAATCATTATAATATAAGGCTTGTTATGATATCACTCCTGAATTTATATGCCTTTCTTCTGTATTTTAGTCCTGCATTTTGTTCTAATTTATTTTGTACTTGAAAATATATTTTATTATCTTCTGAGATAAGGTTTCATGTAGCCCAAGCTGTCTTCAGACTTAGTATATAACTGAGGATAACCTTGAACTTCTGATCTTCTTTTTTTTTTTTTTTTTTTTTTTTGCCTCTGCATCCGAAGTGCTAGGATCATAGACATGTACCACCATACCTCACTTTCATAGTGCTGGGGAAGTAACCCAAGGTGTCCCATGGTAGGTGTTACCTTTAGCAACCGACCTCCAGTGTTTTTGTTGTTGTTGTTGTTGTTGTTGTTGTTTATGAAGCCCTGCTTGACTCACACTGTCTAATCAGCACTCTGCACATCTTGATCTTTATATTCATCACAGTGTGTCAGCTTCAACTTTGGATGTATTTTATGTCTCCTTGGTGCCATCTCATTCTCTTTATTTTTATATTTTCACTGCCTCCCACAATACTTGGTACATACTCGACTTAAATCAAATTCACTCTTTTCTTCCCAATGGGATAAGTCCAGATTCCTCAGCCAGTTACCAAAGCTTTGTTTGCTTATTTCTACTTTATTTTCTTCTGATTACTTCATTATTGGTAATCTGTGGAACCAGAAAAGACTTAATGGATGGAATCTTAAAATATTTTTTTGTTTGTTTGAATCCCTTAAAGCTATCCTGGAGTTATTTTTTGCTCTTGTGCTTATAGTTTTTTAGCTGGTCTTTGACACGTTTTCTGTAGCCATGTTTGTCTGTATCATACAGTCGCAGTTCATTAATTAAAAGTTAGATGTCATATTGCAAAAACCTAGACTGCTGATGGGGAGCGGTTGAAGGCAGAATAAGGGTACCTGTGGTGATTTGAATAAGAAATGTCCCTGCATAAGTTTACATATTTGAACAAGTGGGCCTCAGTCAGTCTTAGTTGTTTGGAGAGGCAGTGTGTGTCCTTCCTGGAGGAGGTCTTATCACTGGGAATAGGCTTTGAGCCTTTATAGCCTCACTCCACTTCCAGTTCACTCTCTCAGTTTGTGCTTCTGATTGAAGATGTGGTCTCAACTCCCTGCTCCTGCTGTGATGTCTGCTGCTTGTTGACATGCCTCTCTGGCATGATGGATTCTTATCTCTCTGGAACTGTAAGCCCTAATAAAGTCTTCCTTTTGTAAGTTACCTTGGTCATGGTATTTATCATAGCAACAGAAAAGTACCTAATACAGTACCCTGAATGGCTTTTCTTTCCATTCCTCTTATGGAACTCCTCCTTCTATGCAAATTTATTTTCTTGTTTGTGTGACAAAATACCCGGCAAGCATCATTTTAAGGGGGTAAAGAGTTTACTCTGGTTTATAGTTGTGGGGGACACTTACTCTGTTTTGGAGGGGAAAGCATGGTAATAGACAGATCCCCGGTAGTAGCTGCGGCCTCTTACCTTTTCATACATACAATGGCAGAACAGGAACAGAAATAGACAGGAAGTGGAACCATGCTATAAAACCAGAAGTCCTCCTCTCCTCCCTGTAATCTACTTTCTCTGGTGAAGCTCCACCTCCTAAAGCTTCCACGACTTTTATAACAGTGACATCAGCTAGAGACCAAGTATTTAAAGGCTTGAGCATATAGAGGAGAAAACTTCCTTGAGTAGGATGGGTGCTGTGGGCTAGGCTAGGTGCCCTCAATTGGCAAGGACAAGAAGTGATCTTGTAGTACATTGCCATTTTCACATATTTGAGACCATTTAATGCTTTCTTGGCCCTAAGGAATCTGGAAATGTTCCCAGTGTCTCTCTGATGACATCTGCTTGTCTCCTCATTTTTTCCTATTAAGTGGGATTAATGCATATGTCTGTAATTTGGGTGTGGAATTGGAATTCAGTATTAAAATGCTCCCAAGAATCTTCAGCTAATCCTTGTGGTTGCTTTTTTTCTTCCTTTTCTGTAGTCTTAATGTAGGTCAAATACAATAGGGTTTTCCCCACACCTTTCCCAAAACCTTAAAGCAACTAAGACTCCCTCAATTCTAATAGGCTATAAAATGGTTAGTCTAGTCTACCTGCCTCTAGGCCATTACCATTCCAAGGATTTGTGTATCTATTGTTGTTCGTGGTAGTAGTAGGCCATTATGTTGCAGGTGGGTTTTCCTCCTGCCCCCAAGCTTCCAAAATAACAACTCATGACACTCATTAAATTTATACAAATGCCTAGGTCGAATAGGTAGGCTCTTCTCTGATGGCCCTATAACTTAAAATAAACCATTATGCTAATCTACATTCTGCCATGTGGCTGGTTACCATTCATCCATCTTCCTCACAACTTGCCAGCTGTATCTTCACCTTTCTCTCTCCAAGAATCTCTTCTCCTTGCCAGAAGTACCAATATTTTCTGCCTCACCAATAGGTCATAGGGTTTTTGGATTGACAGGTATTGCATCTATACAATACACAAGATATTCCTCCTACAATTACCCTTTTTACTCCAATAAAATTCTTCTTTTCTTTCAATAATTAATTTTCAATAATAACAATTATGAAAAAAATTAGGTAAAGTTTACATTTGCAATGTCCAGTCCATATGCATTTGGCAACTTTGGAAAAATATTTGGTTACCTATCCTAACTGGTTGTTTAGAGTTCTGTACCTAAATAATTTATTATTATTTGTATTATCAATCAAAAAACATCTTCATAGACCAAAACAACTAATCTTAATTGTAAGACCAGAACTATTTAGTTTTCAACAACACCAGAGATTTGAGAATATCACATTAGTATGTCGGAAGTACAGTCAAGAAGTTTCCACTATTAAAAACTGACAGTTGACTGCTTGGACAGTCACCCAAAATTCCTCTATAATGTTGGAGCATCAGTCTTCAACATTCTGGCCCAGTATAACTGACAGACATATTTGTGGAGCAGGAAATATGAAGGACTTGCTTACTCTGACTTGGCAGAGCTTTGCAGTCCACATCTCCTCATTCAATTTTTGCCCATTTTGGATGGCATTTTGTCTGCGGTGAAGAAAGGGCCTTCTTTGTCCTGTGGCTAGCTTGTCACATTTGAAGCCATCTTCTAATGGCGATGCTTCAATGCCCATCATCTTCTTTGTGGTAGGCTGGGGTACTGTCATGAGTTGTCATGCCTCATTGCCAGAAAAGTCTTAAAATAATAGAAACACTTTTAAATGCTGTATTATGTAAGTCTCTGAAGTTTTAGAAGACCACCTATCTGTCTATATGCATTTACATAGTGTTTAATCATTATCTATCTATCTATCTATCTATCTATCTATCTATCTATCTATCTATCTACCTATCTATAGTATATCTGAATAGGCAAATGTTGCTTTTTTCTAGTTACTATCAGTCTAATTTAGGATGTATATTTTGTGATAAACAGACTAGTGACTGATATGACCATAAATTTGATTGATTATTAACTTGTATTACTTAATTATTCTAAACAGTGTATAATAGCAGTTTTTAAAAGGACTGAAAGTAAACCTTGCATTTTTAAATGAGTTGCAAAGGTTCAATACCTTATATAAGAATAGGCAGAACTATACAAATGTGTATCAAAAAATAATATAAAATTTCTATCAATATATATATTATTCTATGTCAATGTACAAAATAACCTTATTTCTGTGTAAATATATAAAATTCATGCCAATGTATAAAAATATTTGAGAACAACAATAGTTCTATAGTTAAAGATCAGATTCAATAGCCTATCCTTTTATCCTATTATTCCTATATGATATTCTTATATTTCCCCTTTTCTTCTCAACTCCTTTATCCTTCCCCAAGAAAGAAAGATAGAGAAAAGAGAAGGAAAGAGAAAAACTCCTGAATCTAAGTTCCCATACTTTGTTTTCTTTCTAATTAAGACTATGAATAATTTGTAACCAACCTTTTTACTGACAAGCATCTATCACCCAATAGAATGGCTAAAACTTACTTACCTCAACCTAAGGGAAAAAGACATTGTTCTTCTTTGGATTGCTTTCTGCTAATTTGGGGCAAAGAATACCTTTTTGGGGCCTAAAGGAAATTGGGAAAATAGTTAAGAAAGCTAGCTGTCCAGTCTCTAAATGCTGAGAAAATACAGGCTTAAATAAAGTCCTGTTTGGAACAATGTGTGATTCTGGACAATTTGAGCTAGCTGCTTTGAAGTTGTTCTGGAAGCAGTTGTATTTCATGTTTCTTTCCTACTGCTGCTACAGCAAGCTACTAGAAGTTTAGTGGGATTCTTACAGATCTAAAAGTGAAAAGTGTACCAGGCTCTCAGGTATTGTCAGCCTTCATTCTTCCTGCAGATCTGGAAGAGGACCTCCATTCCCTGTTCTCTTTAGCTTCTCATGGGCAACTCACCTTCCTCAATTTGGGCTTCCCTTTTCATTCTTGGAGCCATCAATGACAATCTCAGCCCCTCTCCTACTAGCATTCCTTCTGCTCTTTGCTATCACTTTCCTTTCTTCGTACTGTTAAAATGTACTGGGTCCACTCCCATAATTGAAGCTAGCCTTCCTGTTGTATCAGAGGCGTAGCAAGTTTAAACTGTTAACAGTTTTCGCTTTCCCTGCTTTGTGTAACACATTCATAACTAATTTGGAAGATCAGGCCATCACTTGATATACTCCATAACCTATTTTCCAAATTAGAGTTCCACAACAACAGGACAGCCTGTTTTTTTTGTTTGTTTGTTTTTCTTTTAACTATGAAAGTGCTTTGTTGGAGCACTCATTCAATAATACGTTGCAGAAATGAATTTTTGAATGATTGGCTTTGGTCTATAAGCTGGATGCAAACACCTTTATTTCCTAGCTTTCTATAAAAACTCTCCCATTTTCTTTACTTCATACTTCAAAGTTGTATTAATTGGAAAGTTGACTCACAAATTGACTTGGACTCATCTTACTTGTCAAAAAGCTATTCTTTCTGTTTATTTAGATCCATATACATGCTGTCAGAGTCATTGTTGTGTCTTCCTCATTGTTGGTAAATGAATCACTACTTCCACAGTCGATGCAATTTCTCAAAGAATAGAATCCAGGAAAATCATCCTCCTTTCATCACTCTTCTTGGGAATAGACATCAGCATTCCTTTGTCAGGAGGATATGCTTCCTGTTTGCTGCATTCCATTATCTCTGCCTCTCAAACAGAAAAAAGAAATTCAAACAACACATGGAAGCAAAAGAAAAGTTATTTCTATCCAAGTATGGGATTTGAATTGTATCTTGGTTTTATTGCTCTCAAAACTATGTTCCATAATCTTGTGAGGCCAGAATTTCTTTTTCCTCCATAATGAGGGAAAAAATGTTTTTTCTCTATTTCTCACAGAGTTCCATCACATGCTAAACTCTATTATTAGTGACTCAGTCAGAAAGTTTATATTAAGCACAATATATGATGAAAGGCATCTAAAAATTGTATAAAAAGGTTTAAAATCTTGGAAAAATATATGGAAGTATAGGTGTAACTGGGATTCAGCTTGGTTAAGCTGCTTTCCAAAGATATTGGAATGCAAGAACATATATACAAAATGTAAGATTGATTGGGCTTTCTCTGTGCCATAGAAACCTCTTGCAACTAATAATATGCTGTAGTTGGGATATTTCCATTCTCTTATTCATATGTTAATATCCAATATCCATAGTGGTGATTTTAAGAAGTATAGCCTTTGGTCAGGGATTAGGTCTGGGAGAGCTCTGAACTCATGAACAGGATTAGTGCCTTTATAAATGAGCCCTGAGGAAATGTATGGACAAAGCAAAACCCATCATATTTGAATCAAAGAATGAACCCTCACTACATACTGAATCTGCTGCTTTGATCCTGGACCTCACAGCATTCACCACTATGAACAATAAATTTCTGACATTTCCAGATGAGCTGCTCTCTCGGGTATTCCATCATAAAAGCCCAAAGGATTAAGATATTGTCAAGGTCCATTTTGTGCCACTATAATGAAATACCGAGCCAGGTGATTTATGAAGAATAGAGATTTATTTCTCATAGTTATGGATGCTAGGAAGTCTAAAGTCCAGGTATCCGTCATTCCATGTGAGATGCAAAACAAAAAGTACGCATATGTGAAGGAACAAGAGATAGAACTCAGTCTCAAGACCTTCAATCCATTCCTGAAAGGTGGAGCCCTCATGACCTGAGCACTTCATTTAGGCTCTGCCTCCTAACACTCCCTAAGAGGATTCAGTTTCCAGCAATATGATCTGGGAGGGACATATTTATAGCTAGAATTAATAATATCACAACCTTAGTTATGATCTTCAATTTGTCACAGCAATGTTTAAAAAAGTATCATAGTTATATAAAGGTCATCAGTAATTTCAAAATGGTGTTTTAACCAAGATTTTAAATTTTGTCTCGTCTAACCAATTTTATAGCAGATCCATGAATAAATACAATTTAATTGAATATTAATGGAATATCACTTTCCCTCTATTTAACCTTTCCAGTAAAGTCAAGTGTCAGGATTTTTGCTTTCTTTTTCTCCTTCCTTCCTTCCTTCCTTCCTTCCTTCCTTCCTTCCTTCCTTCCTTCCTTCCTTCCTTCCTCCCTCCCCATCCTCTCTCTCTTTTGATTTCTTGAGACAGGGTTTTTGTTTATTTTGTTTATTTGTTTTTTGTTTCGTTGTGGTTTTTTTTTTATATATATATAGATAGGTTTATTTCAGTTTCAGTGCACTTTATAGATATGAATGTAGCAAAGAAAGCAATGATCTAAGGAAGGTTGTTGGAGTTCAATAAAAAATGATCAGAAAAACATGTAAATAAATGTCAGTAATCACATACTACATACCAATAGAGCAGCTCTTTCCCAGAACTTTCTCAGGACAAACCCACTCTAACAAAAAGAACCTGGCACATGCTATAGATTACATTTAGGAAAGCACAAAAGCAAACCAGAAGACCATATCCAGATTCAGGGTGCATTAAAGACAACACTCAGCATATCCTTTCACCAGACTGGTTTCTATAGTAATGTTCTGACATTCAACAAGAATGAATATATCTTAAAAATTGACTGTAAATGTTTGTCACAAGAGGTATGAAATCAAGTCTAAGAACAATTCGGGAAACAAAAATGCACTTTGCTTTTTTTTTTTTTTTTTTTTTTTTTTTTTTTCCGGGAGCCTCTCTAACATTTCCCCAAGAAATTGTCCCCTGTCCCCCACACAACATTTCTTTGTTTCTACAACTCTCAGTGTCAGGATTCCATCTGGCCCACACCCATGCAGACACAATGCATGTTTCCACAGTATTAGTGAGTTCATATGTACATCAATCCACTGTGTTTAGGAGGCTTTGTTTCTTTGTTTTTTTTTTTTTTTTGTGCTCTCTATCCACTCTAGTTCTTTTTTAATTAATTAATTAATTTCGATTTATTCACTTTGTAATGTTATGCCCAGTTTGTGAGACCCTCAAAGACCACCAGAAATTGACTCAGCTGCAAAACACATGAGGGGTTTTGGATACAAGCTCGAGCCTGTGTCACAAGTTCCCAGTGGAAACAGAGAGTTATACTGCCAGGTGGTCTAGGGGAACAAGCTTTTTAAAGGGGGGGGATGCAACCAGGGAGTTGCATGCCTTTGTGTTACATGATTGTGTAAGGCAAACTGACTTTTGAAATGATTAGTTTACTTTAGGTGCCAAGTCCATAAATGGTTCTGGACTAGGCATCTGGGCCGGTTTCTAGTAACTGTATCCCTAGTGGGCAGGAAGAGAATGCAGCAAGGCCACTTCCTCCCCACAGGTGGCCGGACATGTCTCCATCTTGCTTGCCTTTGTTCAGGCTTGTGCTTTAAACTATAATTCAAAACAACGCCAAAAAAAAAAAAAAACAAAAAACAACAACAACAACAAAAAAAAACCCTAATGTTTAATTCATTGGCCTTTCAGTATCCCCTCCGCAACCCTATCCCTCATCTCCTCCTAGTCCCACCCACCCTCTTTTTTTTTACCCCTATGCCCTTTCCCTAGTCCCCTGATAGGGGAGGACCTCCTCTTCTCTATGATCCTAGCTTATCAGGTCTCATCAAGGCTGGTTGCATCATCTTCCTCTGTGACCTGGCAAGGCTGTACCCCCAAGAGGGGATCAAAGAGCCAGATACTGAGTGCATGTCAGAGACAACCCCTGTACTCCTTACTAGGGAACCAACTTGGAAACTAAGCAGCCTATGGGATTCCTTTGAACATGTGGTCTAAGTCCTCTCCATGCATTGTTCTTGGTTAGAGTATTGATCTTGCCGGCCCCCTTGGACTCAGGTATTTTGGCTCTGTTTTTCTCCTTGTGAACTCCACTCTGGTTCTTACATTCTCCTCCTCCTCCAGGGGGTTCCCTCAGGCCCAAAGGGAAAGATTTGATAGAGTAATGCCATTTAAGACTGAGTGTTTCAATGTTTCTAACTTTCTGCTCATTGTTTTTCCATGGTTCCCTGTTTTTGTTTCCATACACTGCAGGAGAAAAGTTTTTGATGATGGCTGAGAAAAGTTCTGATATCTGAGTATAGAAGAATGTCATTGGGAATCATTTTATGTTATGTTCATTCAGCAGAACAACAGTATTTGGTTTTCCCATAGGTCTCTGGCCTATATTGTCTCACATTCTTGGCTACCCAGTGTCAGGATTAGTTCCATCTTATGGAGTGGGACTTCAGATATTGGTTGATTACTCTTACAAACTTTGCACCACTATTGTACTAACATATCTTGCAGGCAGGTCATTGTTGTACATCAAAAGGCTTATAGCTCCATTGGAATTTTCTTTTTTATTTTGGTAGTGTGCTGAGTACCTACCAGCACCAGGAGCACTAGTCAGTAAGGATGAAGGCTCTAGGTAGGTATGGGTTTACCTTTTCCATGTGTTGAATAGCAGTACCAACAGATAACCTTGTTTGTTTAGGGGTTCACATGAACCCCTATGGCCAACAGTTAGATTAACTGTAGCCCATACTCAGAACTGGAGGCTTAATTTGGTATTGAGAGATATCCGATTGGGGCTTTGTCTTCTCATTATTTGGAAATTCCATTTATATTGCCTTCATATATGTGCGTGTGTCCGTGTATGTGTGAATGTATTTTTATAATTTATTCACTTTATATACTGATTGTAGCCACCCCCCTCATCTTCTCCCAGTCCATGTTCCCTTCCTCTTCTTCCCCCTTATCCCCCTTCCTTAGTCTACTGAAAGGGGGAGTCATCCTCCTCTACCATCTCACCCAAGCCTATCAAGTCTCATCAGAACTGTTTGGGTCCTCTTCCACTGTGGCCTGGCAAGGCTGTCCTGTCCAGGGGTGGGGATGATCAAAGATCTGCCATCAGAGTCCATATCAGAGACAGCCCCTGCCCCTTACTCAGGAACCCACATGGAGACTGAGCTGCCTATGGGCTACATTAGAGCAGGGGGTCTAGGTCCTATACATGCATAGTTCTTGGATGGTGCATCAGTCTCTGCAGCATCCCCCGCCCCAGGCCCAGATTTGTTGGCTCTGTTGATCTCCTTGTGGGGCTATTGTCCCCTCTGGGTTCTTCTTATCCCTGCCCCCTTCTTTCATAAGACTCCCTGCACTCTGCCCAAACATTGGCTGTGAGTCTAGGCATCTGTTTCAATCCCTTGTTGAGTGAAATCTTTCAGAGGACATCTATGAAAGGCTCCCATCCGAGACAAGTTGTGTGTGTGTGTGTGTGTGTGTGTGTGTGTTGTGTATGTAGCTCTGGCCACCATTGACCCACTCTTGTAGATCAGGATAGACTCAAACTCACACATATACAACTGCTACTGCCTCCCAAATGCTGGAAATAAAGTTGTGTGCTACCTTGCCTAGTTTCAGGTTTCTTTTATTCTTCTTCTTCTTTTTTTCTTTTTCATACAGATCCTTGCTTTGATCCCAAATTCTCCTGAATATTTATTCTCTTAAATCTACAGCTTCTATTCTTTTTAAGAGACTACCCTGTATGAATGCAACTGACTTTTAAAAAATATCCCAGATATACGTATATGTGGATAAAATTGGAGTACTTTCTTTGAAGTGTGCTGATTTGGGACTTCACTCCACCACACCCCTCTCAAGCCATCAGAAATTGAATGGTTTGGATATGACTTTTAATTCTTCTGGATTTTGTTCCTGCTTTTCATGGCAACGAGTGTAACTGGGAAAATCCAACTGCCTTCTCTGAGACTGAATTGTGCAAATGCTTTATATGTAAATATATTTTAGGCATACTGAAGCTTATGTCCCCATCTAGTTCTTCCACCTGTTACTACCGAGAATGTAGACTGTGATGAACTCCTCTGCATGGATAATGTGGTGATGTGTTGGGAGGTCCTGACCAACGCTTTTTAAAAAATTATTATTATTAGGTATCAGAGTTACTGTGTACTGCCTCTATTAGAAAATTTGATTCCTATGTCTCTGAATGGCTTTGATTTGCACAATGCATTCAGCACTCTGTGCTTTTGAATTTGTAAATATTTGGTGCTGTGAACCCTTACTTTAGGGACTGAGCATTTGGATTTTTACAACGACTATCTAAGCTCACAGGATCTAGAGAATCCTGGCCTGACTCTAGACCAGAGGGAAAGCTAACCAGCTTCCTTCAGCTTACAGAACTGGGAGTCTGGAAACACCAAGAAATGGATAATGCAGAGGCAGAAATTATAAGGTTGTAAAGGAAGGTAAGCAAAGGCAAGTAGAGGTATGTTCATTCCAGATGCTTTGGGAAATGTCAAATGGTAGACTGCTATAAAGTTCTAATGGGACAATGGGCAATGTTTTGACATTGGTATCTCATTCTGGATTCTTCTTGACTCTTTGTTCCTTATTCTCTTTGTGGAAAGAATTCAGACGGTATACTCACCATGGTAAAGAAGATAGGGAGAGTGTATTACAGAGTAATGTGGAGTTCTTTTAAAAGGTGACAGTGGACAATGACCAAAGAGACCACTGGGCCATCTACATCTTAGGGCCCATCTACATTTTAGGGCCAGGTGATTGACAAGTCTATTTGGATTTACTTTTATAGTGTGCCCTTGTTCTTTGTCACAATGCCTTCCTCTATTTACTACTCTTACGAGGCTTAGATAATTATCTGTTAATGGACCTACAGGCAGTGTAGTGTGTCAAGTCTCCATCGAGGGCCAGAGATTGTACTTAGATACCATTCTTTTGACCTGTAATTAGAGTCTGGGAGTTTCCATTCTCTGTTTTACAAGCTGTTGATTATGAGAGAAGAATCTGTCCCCAATGACCTCTGGTCCTCCTGCTATCTAACTTAATGATTTGACCCTAGAGGCCTATCATCTATTGGGCTTGCACTCCCTTGTTCCATGACCAGTTGGGGAAATCTTTCACTTCTAGCAGGATGAACAAATAACACCTCGGACTCAAAGAAGGGTGGAGGCTACAGAGCTAACACCTGTTTGCAGAAGGAGAAAATGAATCAAAAGAGACAGGAGTGTCAAGCGATGAAGTATATGCTTTCTTTGCCAATGGCCCCTTGTTTGAATCTTGGATCCCCATTAGGGAAAATCCTTGTTTCAGGTCCTGAGCTATGATCTGCACCTGCCCACTGGGAAGATGCTGGTGTTCTTCCCTCCTCTCTTTTCTCTAAGAAAAGGCAACCCAGGTGCTGACAAGTTAAATATTTTGTTTCAAATCACACATGGGTAATAGTTGGCAAAGAGAGAATTCTAGGACATTTATCCCAGCTATAGCACCTCTGTTCTCATCCAGAAAACTACAGGGTTAACTCAGCTATGCTGCACATCTATGCTATGCATACTTCCCAGTGAGAGAAAATAGCAAAGCTGTCTGTTCTACTTGTACCCAGATGAGGCCTGACAAATAGACTATGTTCTATCCTAGAGAGGCCATTGGATGTGAAGCTTTGGCCTTAACAATCTAGGTGATCTATTTTTATCTCCTTCCTACCTCTGTCCCTGACACCTTGATGGAGTACAGAGGCTGTTCATGTTTGCTTTTCTCTGTGAAACAACTCCACTAAGAAGAGACCCTTCATAGCTCTCTTCTTGTGGCTGTGTGCCTTGAAAAAATGTTCTTGGATAACCCATAAGCAAAGCATCTAATCCTTGCCCTTAAACAAGGCTTTGTTGCTGAATATCCCAGTCAGTTTTCATGAATTTTACCCTGGAGATGTATACTGAAAGCACATGACTGACAGGGCAATACTGTCCTAGGTATGAAGGCATCAGTGACTTTCCATGGAGTGTGGTCTTAGTTTTGAAAATAGAATTTCATCATTGATGCTGGTAACAAAATGAAGTAACCAGGTGTTCAAATTTCTAACCATCCTTAATGCAGTGTGTTGCAGTAAATTAAAAAAACAGTATTGGGCTATATATTATTTATCATTAGCTCTATAATTATCATTGTGGTAATATTTAATCCACTATCACAAATAATAAGACACAAACACCTGTTAGATTTTATAATTGCCTAGACCCGGGCACAATTTTCCTTGATATCTTCACCATCCATTTCCCAGCCTCCATCGAATGCCATTTACCTTAATCCTCCCCATATGATCTATCTTCCATACATAATCCCAAGATGGTTGGTTTTATTTTTCATCTGGACCTTTCCACGCCATTATTGAAGTCCTTTCTTTTGGCCCAATGTAGTTTCTTCTCCAGGCTAACCCATCATGGTGTCTTTCTTTCTCCTCTTTTCCCAGCTGTCAGTCTCCCGTGATTCTCTCTTGAACTCAAAATCCCAGGAACCTTAGCCTACCCAATTCTGCCCTGCCCAGGTATAAGCCATTTAATTAGCCAATCAGGTAGTTTTATACAATAAGGCTAGGTGTACCCAGATCTTGAGGGCTAGTAACATGCATCAGACCAACCTCCAACAGCAGTAGGAAGGGTTGTCCTATGGCTTGGAAACTGAGTTCAGGTCTAAAGTTGCCTTGACAATTGCAGCAAGCTATCCTGCTATTGGCTCACTAAAAAAAAAAAAAAAAAAAAAAAAACAACTATTGGCAAAAAAAAAAAAAAAAAAAAAAAAAAAAAAAAATCCGTTTGAATGACAAGATCTATGACAGGGTAGATGAGTTTAGGGACACAAGAAAACAGAGATCTACATAACCTCATAAATTGCCATTGTTCTTTAAAATATATATTATATAGAGGCTAGAGAGATTGCTCAGTCATTAAGAACACAGGTTGCTCTTCCACAGGACCCAGGTTCAGTCTCCACCACCTACATGGTGACTCTCAACCATTCAGAACCCAGTTCCAGGGTATCTGACACGCTCTTCTGCTTTCCACTGGCACTGAGCACACATGTTGTACACATACATACATACATACATACATACATACATACATACATGCATATAGGCAAACACTTATACACATAAAATTAAAATTTTTAAATCTTTTTACAAAGGTGTTACAAAGGTGTCTTCTTTTTGTGGTGCTGGGGATTGAACTCAGAGCCTCTCACGTGGTAGATAGGACTTTTCCCTCTGAGTTACATCCCTAGCCTATCAATTCACTCTATATCATACAAAATAATTTGTTTCTTAGCCTATGACTGGCACCTTCACCTTGCTTCTCCTCACTCCCTAACAATGCCTCTCTCTACCCTCACCAATGTTTATTGGCTCCTCAGCCTCGATAAATTTGGTATTTAGGGAATTGCTATGAGAATATAGCCAAGTCAGAGACAGAGACAGCGTGGTTTCTGTTTGGAAGCTGCACATTTAGTGACAGTGTCGGTCTCCTGCCCAGGTCAAAGAAACACTTTGTATATGTTATTAAGGCTTTTGGGCACTTCCTCTTGGATCTAGGAATGTGCTTCTTCTTTTCTGTCATCATAACAACTTTCATCCCACAATAATCAGTAATTGTCCAGAGGGGAAGGGTTTTTTGTTTGTTTGTTTGTTTGTTTCTTTTTGTGTTTTTTTAAGTAAACCTTCCTGGAGTCCATACCAGGATTATTTCTTAGCTCTTTGCATTTTGCAACAGATGATGGTAGCCATTACCTCTGCATTCCCAAATGGAATCAACAGTTTGCCATACTGCTGATTAGCTTTTGGATTACTCTTTTTCTTCTCCATTGCCCAGAATTTGTGCAACATGGTTGGGCTAAAGGCTCTCACTGACTCCACCTAGAAAATAAGAGGGAGAGACTTATTCCCATCACTAGCAAACTGGGTCTGAACTACCAAAATCAACTCATAATGCTTCAAGACCAAATGAACTTAAAGGTGTCACGGCCTTTAATAGAGATCCACTATGTAAGAAGTGCTGGAGGGGCTGGATAGGTTGCACAGTGGGTAAATTACTTGCTGTACAAATGTGAGAATCAGAGTTCAGACCCACAGAACCCCTGTAAAGCTGGACAAAGTAGGGTGCATCTGTAGTCCAAGTGTTCCAATAGTGAAATGAGAGGCAGGGATGGAAGAATCTCTGGAATGTTGTGGGTCTTCTATCCTGGTGTATATAACACAGTTGGCAAATAACAGGGTGATTCTGTCTCAAGCAAAGTAGAAGGCCACCACTGACAACGGAGGTGACCTTATCCCTACACAGGTACCATGGCATGCATGTGGCTACACTTTATACATGTACCCATATAAGAAACAGAAAAAGAGGAGAATCATCACTAGCTGAAAAGTAGGGGTTGAGGCCAGGTCAGGAATCACATTTCTGCTGACTGCAACTCTCTGCAAATCCCTTCCACTACGTGCAAAGAATTTTTCCTGGAAGGTTTTGGAGATTGCCTGCAGCACTTGCTGGTTTTGCTAATGGAGTTAGTTTGACCTCAGGTTCTGATACAAACACCTGGCCTTTTAGCTGATACAATACACAGCTGAGGCAGAGAAGTGCTTCCAACCCAAGACTCTTAACAGAAGTCAATTGCCTTTTCATAACAACCCAGTTTTATTAGGTTACTCCCCACCTGAAGCAACCACTAATGGAACAAAGTATTAGTATGGTGGGTGGCCTATGAAATTGAGAGTTGTTTGTTCTCAGATATTTTTGTGTCCTACTTGTGCTGTAAGGTGTCCTAGTTTGATGGGAGTTTTCTATTGGATGTTTCGGATTTCTGTGGCCCATGATCTGATCTCCAGGGTTCCTCTATTTCCTGTCTTTCTAGAATCTGTTAGGAATTGAGTGTGTCCAAGCTGTAGGCTGGCCTGCTAGCCTTACTCTGTAATTGAGAGCTTGGTCTCTACCTTATATGCACCAGATTTTGTCAGGGTCATGGAAACAGGGCTTTTAAAAGATGACCTCTATACATGTCCTGTGTTTAATTATCATTTGGTTATTATTTGTTGACCATTACTAAGAACAAACAGCAACATTATAATTTTATTACCTATTAAAGCATGTGTTTATACAAATTCACCAATTTAAGTATAAGGAACATATAGGAGCCATTGAAAGTCATGAGCTGTGTCTCCTTAATCATTTATGCTATAGCACCTTGAAAAGTGCCAGCTCATAGCTGCTATCCACAACTGCTTTCATTTTATTAAAATAAAGGAAAGGATGGCTTTTTATTATAGCCTCCCCATTGGTATGTCATCACTAATGTAAGGAACAACTTTATTGTTTTCCCCATGTCCACTGTGCTCTGTGTGAAATAGTGATATGCCATTTGGTACTACAGCTGGAATTACTCCAGCTCTTGAGAGAGTTACTGACTGGTTTAGTTTACTAATCTTATGGGGAGATAACACAAAAGGCACACTATCTTAAGGTACAGTATGAATGAATAAGGAAAATCCAGCCTGGACATGGTGGTTCATGTTTGAGTCCCAAGCTTATGGTGAGGATGAAGCAAGCAGGTGCCTTGCCATGAGTTTGAAGCTAGCCAGCATTATGTAGTATCTCAAAACAAAAAGTACAATAGAACCAGAAAAGAAAGAAAGAAAAAAGAAGAAAGAATAATAACAATGAAAGTTGTATATAGTACTCACAACTATCATCCAAATGCTTTGGAGACTGAGACAGGAGGATGGCTACACATTCAAGTCTGGCCTGGGGTTACACAGTGAGTTAAATACTACAAAGAAAGGTCCTGTTCCAAACTCCCCGACTATCATTATTGAGAAAAGTAGCGTTTTATAATGGAAAAGAAATAGAGAGCAGACTCTATCACAGCGAACCCAGGACTTCGGTTAAATAATTTAGGATAAATAGAGATACAACTATTTTTAGGAAGCACTGAGGGAGCTCCTTGGTCATCAAAATCCTCTAACTCTGAGCCTGGTTGATCATGTGGTCAAGATCTTCAGAACAATGAAAATGTCAAAAAAGATTTAGGTTCTCAACAGTGATTATTTCTTTAGTTATGAGAATTAATATGTTCACTGTATAGTTTAAACTAGATTATTTTTAAAATTTGGAACCTGAAGCATACTAACTCAAATATGACTATTAAAGCTTATTTTTGATCCAGTCTCTCTCTCTCTACGTAGTTCTATCTGTCCTGGATATGGCTATTTAGACCAAGTTGGCCTGAAAGTTATGGATGTCCTCCTGCATCTACATCCCAAATAATGGAACTACATGATTAAGTCATCTTGCCCAGCTTGTTCATATATGATTTTACATAAAGTATACTGAACTCAGTAAAGTTAGGCAGTTTGCTGATAGAAGAAATAGTTGTGGGGGCAAGATCCAAATCACCATCTAGTATAGACTCCAAGTGAAAGTTTAGCACATAAGTAGAAAACATATCTCTTTCATGTATCTAGACTTAAAGACCACTGCTAGTCCCCATTCCTTAGTTCATTTGGACTTTGCCTTAAAGTTGTAGAGAAGTCATCTACAAGAAGTTTGCAAGAAGATAAATTAGAATTGTTTGGTTCAGACACAAACCAAAAATGGTGATGTAGGATAGTAGACTGCTTGAAGGCCTTAGGTCTGAAATCAGAAGACTGAGTTCCTGTCCTGCTTCTGGAACTTACATCAGTGACCTCAGACACCTGTTGTACCTCATTCCTTTTCTCTTCATGAATCTCTGCCTTGTTCAGACAGTTAAATGAGCCCCAAATATGCAAAACACATGGTGAATGCCCTATAAATGATAGTAATACTGGGGGATTTTGAAGTCCATTTCAAGTGTGTGCCATACCTAGAAGCAATAGTCATCACATTACCTTAGCCATGTCAACAGAGAGGAAAACACCAGTTATGTAAAAGCTCAGCTGTGGAAGTTAGTAAGAAGGAAGGCTCTCCTATCAGTAAAAGGAGCTAGAAAGGAAGATAGCAGATCAGTAAGATTCTAACATACAGGTGATATGAAGTCCCTTCTGGAGTTGGTCCAGGGCATCATTCTGAAACTGATGTCTTGTGTTTGTCTCCCTCTCCAACAAGCTCTTTTGTTCTTTTAGCAGCATGATTGAGTAACTGCTTTTCTTTGCTTGGTTACACAGTAACATCCACTTCAGCACTTCTTTCTAATCCACATTGTGTCTTCTTTAGCTAAAAGCAGCAACTTGCTTCTATTAATTTTTGCTCTCTTTCAGAACTATAAGTAAATAACTCATTGTTATGTTTAAAACATTTGGTTTTGCTTAAAGGTACTATAAAATGCTTTGATTCCAAGAAAAGGGTTCTGGACTGAATTAGTAACCAAGGCTATCAAATCTTGGCTGGGTTGCTTGAGAAGAAAGCTGGGAGGGTAGGGAAGAGGGCTCAGTTTAGTAAAGTACTTATCATACAAACATGAGGATGTGAGCTTAGATCTCCATCATCTATGTAAAAAGCCTGGTGTGATGATGCAATTCTGTAATTTCAGTAGTGGGAAGGAAATAACAGGTTTGCTAGCTAGACAGGTTGTCCTACTTAGAGTCTTGTTTCAAAATACAAGGTGAAGAACAATTTAGTAAGTTATCCAATGTACATGTATGACCTCTGAAGGTGTTCTCCCTCCCTCTTTCTCTCATGTGCGCGCGCGCACACACACACACACACACACACACACACACGCACACTGGACTGAGGAAAGCATGCTAAGAGTCTTAGTTATTTTTTTCTACTACTATGATAAGATATAATGACCAATTTATAAAAGAAAGCTTTTGATTTGGGCTCACAGTTTCAGTGGTTTAGAGTCCAGGATGTGGAGCAAAAACATGGCTGCTGGAACAGCTAAAACAGCTAAGAGATCACATCTTCATCTATAACCATAAGGCAAAGAGTAAGACATACTGGGAATGGCTTGAGTCTTTTGAAACCTCAAAGCTCACCCGAGTGACAAACCTCCTCCAAATTGGTCACCTCTCCCAGTCCTTCCCAAACAGCAAGAACCAGAAGGAACGGTTTTTCCTTCCCAATGGATCAACTGTATGCTTGACCAAAATGTCAAACATATGAGCCTATGGGGGAGATTCTCATTCAAACAATCACACCAAGTATTTATGCTTAGGCTACATTAGATCTAGGAATTTTTAACCTAGTTTGTAGATATAATGGTGGTTTTTGGCTTTTGTTTGTTTGTATTTGTTTTGTTTTTTCCTTCAATTAATTAATTAATTAATTTTACAACACGACCACAGCTTCTGCTCCATTTTCTCCTCCAACTCCCTCCCTTTCACCTCTTCTCCTCTCCATCAGTGTTCCCCTCCCTTTCTCTTCAGAAAAGGGGAAGCTTCCCATGGATATCAACCTGCCTTGGCATATCAAGTTGCAACAGGACTAGGTACATCTTCTATTGAGGCAGCCTAGTTAGAGGAAGGGGATCCAAAGTTAGGCCACAAAGTCAGAGACATCCCCTGCTCCAGTTGCTAGGGGACTCACATGAAAACCAAGCTGTATATCTGTTACATATGTGTAAGGATGTTCTGTCCATCCCATGCATACTCTTTAGTTGGTAGTTCAGTTTCTGTGAGCCCCTATGGATCCAGGTTAGTTAATTTTGAAGGTATTATTGTGATGTTCTTGACCTCTCTGATTACTTCAATTCTTTGTCTTGCTCTTTACAAGATTTCCTAAGCTCCAATTAACGTTTGGCTGTGGGTCTCTGCATCTGTGTCCATCAGCTGCTGGTTGAAGCCTCTCAAGAGACAGTAATTATGTTAATCTCATGTCTGCAATTATAGTAGAATATCATTAATAATATCACCAGTGGGCTACTCTCATGGCTTGGTTCTCAAGATGGACCAGACATTAGTTAGTCATTCCCA
>NW_026592481.1:2447344-2475537 GCF_907164565.1 Psammomys obesus | reverse complement strand
TGCTTCCTCTTTACCCCAGCATATATTGTTGGAAGGAGAAATTGTGGCTCTAAAGTTTTATGGCTGGGTTGGTGTCCATATCTCTCCATTGGAAGACTTTCCAGGAGGTGGCCATTTCAGGTTCCATATCCCCCACTAATAGGAATCATAGCTAGCATGTGCTGTCACTGAACTTTTCATCTTAGCCATTCTGATGGGTGTAAGATGGAATTTCAGAGATATTTTGATTTGCATTTCCCTGATGACTAAGGACATTGAACATTTCTTTAAGTTCTTCTTAGCCATTTGAGATTTCCTCTGTGGGGAATTCTCTGTTTATCTCTGTACCAAATTTTAAATTAGATTATTTGGTTTATTGGTGTCTAATTTTTTTTTATAATTTTTTCACTTTACATCCCAATTGTAATCCCCTCCCTCATCTCCTCCTGATCCTATCCTCCCTCAGTCCCAATTCCCCCAATCCCCTACCCCTAGTGTTAAGAAAGGAGGAACCCTCTTCCTCTTCCATCTGATCCCAGCCTATCAAGTCTCACTAGGACTGACTGCATCCTCTTCTGTGGCCTGGTAAGGTTCCCCTGCCAGGGGAAAGTAATCAAATAGCAGACATCAGAGTCCATGTCAGAAACAGCCCTTGCTCCTCTTACTAGAGAACCGGAATGGAGACTGCTCTGCCTACAGGCTACATCTGAGCAGGGGGTCTAAGTCTTCTCCATGCATGGTCCTTGGTTGGTGCATTAGTCTCTGCAGGCTACCCTGGGCCCATATATTTTGGCTTTGTTGGTCTCTTAAGGGAGCTCCTATCCCTAAGGGTCCTTCTATCCCCCTATTCTTCCATATGACTCTCAGCGCTCTACCCAAAGTTTAGCTATAAGTCTTAGGATCTGCTTTGATATTAAGACTGGGTAAAGTCTTGTAAAGGTCATCTATGGTAGGTTACCATCCTGTACCTTTTCTTCAACAACTTCCAGTGTCTATTCCATTTTCCCTTCTGAGTGAGTGAGAATTAAGTATCATTCCTAGGGTATTCCTTGTTCCATAGCTTCCTTCCTTAGGTCTGTAGATTGTAGTATCTTATATTATGTGACTAATATCCACTTATAAGTGAGAATATACCATGTTTTTTTCTGGGTCATGGTTGTCTCACTCGGGATGATCTTTTCTAGTTCCATCCATTCACCTGAAAATTTCATGATTTCCTCATTTTTACTAGCTGAGTACTATTCCATTCTGTAAATATACCACAATTTCTGTATCAATTCTTGGTTGTTACAAGAATCTGGCTATTATTAATAAAGCTGCTATGAACATAGTTGATAGAACAAAGATACTTGTTGTATGGTAGAGCATCTTTCAGACATATGCCCATGAATGGTATAGCTGAATCTTGAGGTAGCACTATACCCAATTTTCTGAGAAAGCACCAGATTGAGTTCCATACAACTTTGCACTCCAACCAAGCGATGGAGGAGTTTTCCCCTTTCTCCATGTCCTTGTCAGCATTTGAGTTTTTGGCCTTAGTCATTCTGAAGGGTATAAGATAGAATCTCAGCCTACCACAGAGGGACTCTGAAAGACTCTACCCAGCAGGGTATCAAAGAAGAGGCTAAGACTCATAGCCAAACTTTGGGCAGAGTCCAGGGAATCTTATGAAAGAAGGGGGAGATAGACCTGGAGGGAACGGGATTTTCACAAAGACAGGAAAAAAAAATCTGAGACTGATACTCTAACCAAGGATAATTCATGGACATAACCTAGAACCCCTGCAGAGATGTAGTCAATGGCAGCTCAGTGTCCAAGTGGGTACCCTAGTAATGGGAACAGCGACCGTCTCTGACATGATCTCAGTGGCCTGCTCTTTCATCATCTCCCACTAAGAGAGGTGCAGCCTTACCAGGCCACACAGGAAGACAATGCAGCCAGTCCTGGTGAGACCTGAAAGACTAGGATTAGAGGGAAGGGGAGGAGGACCTCCCTTATCAGTGACCTGGAGGAGGGGCATGGGCGGAGAAGAGGGAAGGAGGGTGGGATTGGGAGGGTTACAGATGGGATACAAAGTGAATAAACAGTAATTAATAAAAAAATAATTAATTTTAAAAAGATGGAATCTCAGAGTTGTTTTGATTTACATTTCCCTGATGACTAAGGATGTTGAGCATTCCCTTAAGTGTGTCTCTGTCATTCAATATTCTTCTGTTGAGAATTTTGTTTATTTCAATACCCCATTTTTTAATTGTAATATTTGGTTTGTTGGTGTTTAATTTCTTGAATTATTTATATATTTTGTATATTTGCCCTCTTTTAGATGTAGAATTGGTGAAGATCTTTTTCCAGTCTGTAGGCTATCAATTTGTTCTGTTGACAGTATCCTTTGCTTTATGGAAGCTTTTCAGTTTCAAGAGGTCCCATTTATTAGTTGTTGATCTTAAAGAATGGGCTATATGTATTCTGTTCAGGAAGTTGTCTACTGTGCCAATGAGTTCAATGCTCTTTCCCAATTTTTCTTTTAGTAGATTTAGTGTGTCTGGATTTATATTGAGTTCTTTGATCCACTTGGACTTTAGTTTACTGCATGGTGATAAATATGGATCTATTTGCATTTTTCAGCATGTAAACATACAGTTAGACCAGCACCATTGGTTGAAGATGCTATCATTTTCCATTGTATGGTTTTGGTATCTTTGTCAAAAAGCAAGTGTCCATAGGTGTATGGGTTTGTTTCTTGGTCTTCAGCTCAATTCCATTCATCCACCAGTGTATTTCTATGCCAGTACCATGTAGTTTTTTGTTACTGTTGCTTTATAGTGCAGCTTGAGATGAAGGATGGAGATACCTCTGGAAGATATTTTATTGTACAGAATTGTTTTTAGCTATTCTGGGATTTTTGTTTTTCCATATGAAGATGAAAATTGTTCTTTGAAAGTCTGTAAAATATTGTTTAAGTATTTTGATGGGAATCACATTGAATGTGTAGATCGCTTTTGGTAAAATGGCCATTTTTACTATGTTGATCCTACCAATCCTTGAGCATGGGAGAATTTTCCATCTTCTGATATCTTCTTCAATTTCTTTCTTCAGAGAATTGAAGTATTTTTCATACAAGCCTTTCACTTGCTTGGTTAAAGCTATATCAAGATACTCTCTGTTTTTCATTGCTATGGTGTTCTTTCCCCAGTTTCTTTCTAAGCCTGTTTGTTTACAGGAGAGCTACTGATTTATTGAGTTAACTTTGTATAAAGCCACTTTACTGAAGGTGTTTATGAGCAATAAGAGTTCCTTGGTAGAATTTTTGGGGGCCACTCATGCATACTATCATATCAACTGTGAATAGTGATACTTTGACTTTTTCTTTTCTGATTTGTATCGGTTTGATCTCCTTTACTTGTCTTATTGCTCTAGCTAGGACTTCAAGAATTATATTGAAGAGATAAGGAGAGAGTGGGGAGTCTTGCCTTGTTCCTAATATTTCAGTGGTATTAAGTTTCTCCCCATTTATTTTGATGTTGGCTATAGGCTTGCTGTATATTGCTTTTACTGTTTTTAGGTATGTGCCTTGTATCCCCGATCTCTCCAAAACTTTAAAGATGAATGGATGCTGGACTTTGTGAAATGCTTTTCCAGCATCTGAGAAGATGATCATGTGATTTTTCTCTTTCAGTTGTTTTAATATGGTGGATTACATATTTATGGATTTCCATATATTGAAACACCCTGCATGCCTGGGATGAAGCCTATTTTGTCATGACAAATGATAATTTTGATGTGTTTTTGGATTTGGTTTGTGAGTATTTTATTGAATATTTTGCACCAATGTTTATAAGAAATTGGTCTGAAATTCTCTTTCTTTGTTGGTTCTTTTGTAGCTTTATTGAGTATTTTTGTGCTAATATTCAGAAGAGAAATTGGTTTGAAATTCTCTTCTCTTTTGGGTCTTGGCCAATCCCAAAGTGACTGAGGCCTCATAAAATGAGTTTGATAATATTTAATGTTGCTTCTGTTTCTATTTTGTGGACTAGTTTGAAGAGTATTGGCATTAACTTTTCTTTGATGGTCTGGTAGAATTGTACACTGAAACTATCTGGCCTGGTGGGTTTTGGTTTTTGTTTTGTTTGTTTGGGTTATTTTTTTTTTCCTTTTTTGATTGGGAGACTTTTCTTTCTTTTTTTAGTTTTTCATTTATTACAATTTATTCACTTTGTATCCCAGGTGTAGCTCCTTCCCTCATCCCCCCCTCAATCTTGCCTGACTCCCTCTTCTCCTCCCATGTTCCTTCTCCAGTCCACTGATAGGGGAGGTCCTCCCCCCCTTCCATCTGACCCTAGCCTATTAAGTCTCATCATAACTGGCTGTTTTGTCTTCCTCTGTGGCCTGGTAAGGCTTCTCCCTGTCCTTCAGAGGGAGGTGATCAAATAGCCAGCTGCTGAGTTCATGTCAGAGACAGCCCCTGTTCCCTTATTAGGGAACCCACTTGGAGACCCAGCTGCCATGGACTACATCTGTACAGGTGTTCTAGATTATCTCCATGAATGGTTCATGGTTGGAGGATGAGTCTCAGAAAAGACCCCTGAGCCCAGATTTTTTTTTATTCTATTACTCTTATTGTAGCGCTCCAGACCCCTCCAAGTGGAGAAAGGGGAGTCTTCCTCGATTGCTGGTGGGAATGTAAAGTTGTACAACCATGTAGGAAATCAATCTGGCGCTTCCTCAGACAATTAGGAATAGTGCTACCTCAAGATCCAGCTATACTACTCGTAGACATATATTCAAAATATGCTCAAGTACACAAGAAGGATATTTGCTCAAACCTGTTTGTAGCAGCTTTATTCATAATCTGAAAACAACCCAGGTGTCTCTCAATTGAAGTATGGTAAAGAAATTATTGTGGTATGTTTACACAATGGAATACTACTCAGCAATTAAAAGCAAGGAAATCATGAAATTTGCAGGCAAATGGTGGGAACTAGAAAAGATCATTCTGAGTGAGGTATCCCAGAAGCAAAAAGACACACATGGTATATACTTACTTATACGTGGATATTAGACATATAATATAGGATAATATACTAAAATCTGGTTGGGAGACTTCTATTTCTTTAGGGGTATAGTACTATTTAATTTGTTTACCTTACCTTGATTCAACTTTGGTAGGTGGACTCTATCAAAATATTGTCTATTACATTAGCTTTTCAAATTCTGTGATGTATAGCCTTTTGAAGTAAGACATAATGATTCTTTGGATTTCCTCAGTGTCTGTCATTATCTCTTTCTTTTCATTTCTGATTTTTTCATTTGGATAATATGTCTCTGCCTTTTAGTTTGGCTAAGGGTTTCCTATCTTGTTGATTTTCTCAAAGAACCAGCTCTTGGCTTCATTGATTCTTTGAATTGTTCTCTTTTTCTAATTTATTAATTTCAGCCATGAGTTCAATTATTTCCAGCAATTTATTCCTCTTGGATCTGTCTGCTTTTTTTTCTCCCTAGGGCTTTCAGGTGTGCTGTTAAGTTTCTTGTATGAGATGTCTTCAATATCTTTATGAAGGCACTTAAGTGATATCAACTTTCCTTTTAGCACTGCTTTCGCTGTGTCCCATAAGTTTGGGTATGTTGTACCTTCATTTTCATTGAATTTTACATAGTTTTAAATTTTTTTTCTTTATTTCTTTCCTGATCCAGTTTTCATTAAGTAGAGAGTTGTTTAGTTTCCAGGTGTGTGTAGGCTTTTTGTTATTTCTGTTACTTTTGAGGTCCAGCTTTAGTCCATGGTGGTCTGATAGGATACTACAGATTATTTCAGTCTTCTTGTATCTGTTGAGGGTATTTGGTCAATTTTGGAGAATGTTTCATGAGGTGCTGAGAAGAAAGAATATTCTTTTGTGTTTGGGTGAAAAGTTCTGTAGATAATCTGTTAGGTCTATTTGATATGTGACATCTGTTACTGTCATTATTTCTCTGTTTAGTTTCAGTTTCTGTGACCTGTCCTTTGGTGAGAGTGGGATGCTGAAGTCTCCCACTATTAATGTGTGGGGATCTATGTGTGGTTTAAGCTTTATTAATGTTTCTTTTACAAACGTGGGTGCCCTTGTATTTGGGGTATACATGTTCAGAACTAAGGTATCATATTGGTGGGATTTTGATTTGATGAGTATGACGTGTCCTTCCTCATCTCTTTTGATTAATTTTTGTTGAAAGTCTATTTTAGTAGATATTAGAATGGCTACCTCAGCTTGCTTCTTGGGCCTGTTTGCTTGGAAAACCATCTTCCAGCCCTTTACTCTCAGGTAATATTTATCTTTGTGGCTGAGGTGTATTTCTTGTATGCAACAAAACACTGGATCCTGTTTATGCATCCATTCTGTTAGTCTGTGTCTTTTTATTAGAGAGTTGAGTCTATTGATGTTGAGAGAGTTTAATGACCAGGTCCTTTTATTTTTATGTTGGTTATGGTAGTGTGTTTGTGTGCTTGTCTGCTTTTGGTTTTGCTGTAGTAAAGTTATTTCTTGTGTTTCCCTGGGTGTAGCTACCCACCTTGGGTTGTATTTTTTTTCTTCTAGTTTCTTCTGTAGGGCTGGATTTGTCAATAGGTACTGTTTAAATTTGTACAGTCACTGCTGTTCTGCTGATCAGATGCAACATGTGATCAGTGCTGCAATCTTGATCTCCTGGTGTCTAATTTCTTGAGTTCTTTATATACTTTGGATATTAGTCTTCTGTCAGTTGTAGGGTTGGTGAAGCTCTTTTCCCATTCAGTAGGCTGCTGTTTTGTTCTTTTGGCAGTGTCCTTTGCCTTATAGAAGCTGTCCAGTTTCAATATCTTAGAGCCTTAAATCTTAGAGCCCGAGGTTCTGTTTAGGAAGTTGTATCCTGTGCCAATGTTTTCAAGGCTGTTCCCCTATTTTTCTTCTATTAAATTTAGTGTATCTGGTTTTATGTTTAGATCTTTCATCCACTTGGACATGATTTTTGTGCAGGGAGATAAATATGCATCTATTTGTATTCTTCTGCATGCAGATATCCAGTTAGACTAGTACCATTTGATGTCTTTTTTTTTTTTTTTCCATTTTATGGTTTTGTCTTCTTTGTTAAAAATAAAGTGTTCTTAAATGTGTGGTTGAATTTTGGGGCCTATTTGCATTTTCAGGTCTTGAACAGTTTTATTAATTTCTGTCACCTGTTTGATTGCATTTCCCTGTGTTTCTATAAGTAGTTTACTCATTTCCTCTTTAAAGACCTCTACCATCTTCATAAAATTGTATTTATGGTCATCTTATTGTGCTTCAGCTGTGCTAGACTATTCAGAGCTTGCTGTAGTAAGATAGCTAGCTTCTGGTGGAGCCATATTGCCTTGACTCTTATTGATTGTGTTGTTATCCTGGCTTTTAGTCATCTGATTGTCTGTGGTGCAGGCTGGCCACTAGGGATGCAGGCATAATTGTAGGCCAGAAAATGGAGCATGGGAGAGTGGGTGTGGCTTACTGCTGTTGGCTGTGCTTTAGGGAGACTTTGCAGGCAAGGGTTTGGTTGGGAGGGGTTTAACCTGGAATATTCCCTAGGCCAGTAGGCCTCTTTGGGAAGGCAGCCAGAGCCCTGATTGTTCCTGATGCTGGCAGGCACCCTCAGGAATGCAGAAAAAGTGATTTTTTTTTTTAAATTTGAGACACAGTTTCACTATGTAGCTTTGAATTCCTGGAACTTACTATGTAATGAGGTTGGCCTCAGACTCATTGAATCCACCTGTCTTTGCCTTCCAAGTGCTGGGATTAAAGGCATGTGCCACTACACCCTGCATTGATGTGGTGATTTTAATGAGTTCAAGTGTCTGAATACTTGGTCTTCAGTTGGTGCTCTTGAGTTTGGTTTAAGAGGTGTGACCTTGTCCAAGGTGGTATGCCTTTGGAGTTGGGCTTGGGGGTTTCCAAGCTTCATAAAACTCCCAGTGTTTTCTCTATACCTTCTGCTTGCTGTTTGAGATGTGAGCTCTCAGCTTATTCCTCCAGCCACCATGCCTACCTGCTGCCATGCCTCCCCACCATGACAGTGATGTACTCTCCCTTCTGGGACTGGGCTATATTCTATAGCCCGAATATAACCTTCTTTCTGTAAGTTGCCTTGGCCATGGTGTTTTATCACAACAAAAGAAAAGTACTACAGTAGATCTCTCTCATAGTATCACCTGGAAGCATGCTGGGAATGGAGAATCTCATCAGCCTTCCCCTTCTTCTATGGAATCCAGATATGGATTTTACAGGCTCTTTGAATAACTGTACAAGTTTAAGAAGCCTGTCTCTCATTTGGACAATGGTGGAGAGGTGACTGTAAAGCTCATCTTTTGATTGAAAGTAGGACTTTGATATTATGTTAAGTGTTCATTCTTTTTTTTTTCTATCTTTTGTATTCCTTTCCTTTGTCACTTCAAGATAAAGTAACCATTTATTAAGAGAAGAAGGAAAAAGGGAGCCAATAGTGATAAGGGATGCTTGTAACTCTAGGAACAGGTAGGAAAAAAAAATAGCTTCTGCCACAGAAGCTCAATGGCTATATAGATGGCAGCTGATTAATTTTTCTCAATCTTGAGGAGAACCAGGATTAGATTCGGCAGCCACAGCCAGTGATCAAAGACTCCCTGGGGCCCTGGGATGAAATGAAGCCAAGGATGACAGATGCAGGGCAAAGCTTAGGACTTGGCAGAGTGGCTCCTAGGAAGGACTAAACCTGTAAGTCAAGCTTGAGCTACAAAGCTAGTTGCAGCTCATTGCTTAGCACTGAGTTTTGGAATTTGCAATAAAAAGCCCAAAGTCAAGAAGAGCTTTCCACAAGCTTAGGAAACGTTCAAAATATCAGAAACTTAAAGTTCCTGAGAAAAGGGAGACATGTTGGGCAACATCCCCTCAACAACCCTGCTGATGAGAATGCCTCTTTTCTCAAACAGTGCTGTGATTTTGGTAGGTTCCTTGATTATAGTTCATTATGAAATGACTCCCAGATGGCATCCAGAGATTGGGTCATTGGGAAAGGTGCATATCCATCAGCTGTTGACTCAGACAACAGCTTTAAAAAGCTGGCGTGAGAAGGATTAAAGGAAGAGTGGCCTGACATCCCTGCTATAGTAAGGTCAGGGAGATAGATGCAGAACTTCATGGATGTGGACTTGACAGGGGGCAGCCAGGAAACGAAGAAATACTGAACAGTGAGACACAAGGACACGGAAATGCTGGAGTCAGGCAGATGGGTTTCTCTGATGGAGAAACCGCAGCATTCCAGAAGCTCAGCATGTTTATTAAATAGAGTTGAAATAGTGTCATTGCATACAGCTGAGCAAGGAAGCAGGACTATTGGGATAAACAAGCAGGCAGGGTTTACAGTATACAGCTGGATCAGGAGGCAAGTTTAATCTCGGTAGAAGCAATCTCTGTTGGGGAGCAGACTTCAGGTTATAAACATGGGGATGTGGAGGAAACTATGGTGGAAATTTTCTGAACATACTATCAATGTCCTCACATGTATCAGGAAAGGATTTTTGCACTTTTCTTTCATGGTCTTGAGGCTTTGGAGTCCTTAACATGGCCATGGCCATGTTAACAGTGCACATTTGCTCAAGGCTTCATTCATTCAAAGCTTCCTCCGCTCCCCACATGATTTCCAGAAAACTGAAAAGGTCTAGCTTCTTGCCAAGATTGTTGGCAAGGTTTAAAATACATATAAATTTTGGCATAGTGATTCTATATAAGTAAGGAGAAGAAAAAGCAAATTATCCTTCCTGCCTGATTCCTCATTTTCCTTATGATGGCCTCAGTATGGGAATTGCATTATTCCTTTTGCATATGTTGCATAAAGATCCTCACCCTATTTCTAGTGGGGAACAAAAGAGTCTTTCTTTGCTAATCCCGTCATTGATTGAGAGAATTCTCCCTAGAAACTCTATACACAGCATACACTCTAAAACAGCTCTTTCCCTGTCCACCTCCATGTTAGTGAGCAGACCTGATGCTACCCATAAGCACATCTTCTTTCACTGTGGCCCTGAAACTGTCTGTAACATGAAGGCGAACATCTCAGCTGAAGCTGAAATCAAAGAACTCTTATTTATTCAGTGAATTATATATAATGCTAATGAAGATAATGGATGGGGAGGGGTTAATAGCTAGCCTGGTCCAGACAAGATGTTAGCATTTTTATTGGGCTCTCCAGAGAAACAGACCACTGTTCAAACCCATGACTCTCTTATAGTAGGATTATTTGATGCTGTGGTTAGTCCATGTGGGAGCAGTTTGAGGTTAGGGAGGTTTTATAATATCCCTGTCTTTCCATGCACTTGACAGTCCTGCTCTGGGAGAGTCCCCTTTCTGCCTAGTTATTCTTGTACTTTTCAGCTGTGGAGTACAGTAAGGGGATTTGTTTCAAAATGCTCACCTGGAATTTTTGGAGATGTAAGGGAGGCATCTGAATAATGTATGTAGCTTAACTCTGGTCAGTCAGTCGGTTTGTCTGTCTGCCTCTCTCTCTCTCTCTCTCTCTCTCTCTCTCTCTCACACACACACACACACACACACACACAAACACACGTGCACAATAAGTTAAAGACAAATTTCACATAAAAGAATGAGAAGGCTCCACTGTCCTTTTGAGAGCCAATGCTACAATAGATAAAAGTGTTTTCACTAAAAGCTTTTCTTTTTCTTTAAAAAAGAAGTCATGCAGCTTTGATATTCTGGAACCATCTTCTTTAGTCAAAAAGACCCCTTTAAAATACAGCATTCTTGACTGCCTATATATTTTCAGGTAACCTGTGGGCTTTGGACAATAAATTGATTTTTATTTAAATGGGAAGGAAAGACTCCATTTTTCTACAAGGGTGTTCATCTGGTTGGGACATTGAGCATGATGGTGCCAATTGCCAAAAGAATGGAGAGCCATGGTTTTAATAATACATTAGTTAATCAGTCATAATGCCATTCTACAGATCACACAGTTTTGTTTTGTAACTAACAAACCCACTTTTATTTAGGCTATTACTTTTACAGAAAATTAATGCCTTACAGATTCTTGATGATTGGCCAAAATTGAAGAGACTTCAGAATGGCTATGATTCAGAGGTCCTCATTAGATTTGATCCTTCATCCTTTCCTGTCATGACTCATCAGCTTTGATGCAACCAGTTATGTGATCAGTTTTGCTTTTTTGCCCTCTGAAAAAAAATTTCATTAGATATTTTACTTTAATCTTCCCTTGTATGGAATAATATTTATTGCACAGAAGCTTTATTCTTGTGAGAAACAAAATAAAGAGTATGAAATTTGCTTCAAGGAAATGGTGCCAAAGTGGTGCTTTTTCTCATGCACAATGAAAAACTGTTGCAAAGGCATTTGGATTTATGCATATTGCTTGCTGGTTCTTATTAAGAAACGATAGTTGACCTCTGAAAGACTACCCACCAGGGAATCGAAGGAGACAGTGAGACTTATAGCCAAACTTTGGGCAGAGTGCTGGAATCCTCTGGAAGAAAAGGGAGATAGAAAGACCTGGAGGGGACAGGAACTCCACAAGAACAACAGAGCCAAAATATCTGAGCCTGAGGGGTGGGGCTGCAGAGAACAATACTCCAACTAAGGACCATGCATGGAGAGGACCTATAAACCCTGTTCAAAGGAAGACCATTGGCTGATCACTTTCCAAGTGGCTTCCCTAGTAAGGGAGCAGAGGCTATCTCTGACATGTACTCAGTGGCTGGTTCTTTAATAACCTCCCCGTGGGGCATGCAGCCTTTCTGGGCCACAGAGGAAGATGATGAAGCCAGCCTTGATGAGACCTGATAAGATAGGGTAAGAAAGAAGGGGAGGAGATTCTCCTCTATCAGGGGACTAGGGAAAGGGCATAGGGAGAGAAGAGGGAGGGTGGGTGAGACTGGGCGAGACAAGGAAGGGGGCTGCAGTGGGGATACAAAGTGAATAAATTGCAATAAATAAATATATAAATAAAATTAAATTTTAAAAAGAAATGATAGTTGGAACTGTTGCAAACAAACTCAGAATAAATGTCTCTATTTTTGTTGCTGTTGTTTCTAAGAATGAATCCAATGTGGTTCTGGGTCATAGCAACAGAATGTGCTCAACACTGGTATGCATGTCATACATCAGGACATGTATTTTGATTCTCTAATGCTCCCATGCATACTGAAAGGATCTGATGTCACTAAGGCTTAACATTCCTTGTGTGTCCACAAAAGCCCCAAGGTGTCTTTCCCTGTGATTCAGAGGGGAATGGCTACTCCTTTTCATAATCTGAACTGAAGATGTGAGAGGAGAACCACAGCCAAGAATATCACAGCATACCTGCATTGGCCAGATTGAAACTGTTATTGCATTTGGCCTGTTTAAAGAAAACACACACACACACACACACACACACACACACACACACACACAAAGCACAATGCATTTGGAAACCAATTCAAAGAATACAAAGAATATATGCTTCTTGCTGACTTAGGGGTGAAGAAAAAGAAATCTCTCTGGTAATTACTGCAGGAGAAGTCTAAACTGAATCACTAAAGTAATGAAATGGTTATTATGAGTGCTATAAGTCAGGGATGCTATGAAAATGGAATTTTAATGAGTAGATGCTTGGTAGAAAATAAATCAGACCCTACAAATACAAAATTTTATTTTGAAACAATTAGGAAATTACAGCATGGAAGAAAAGAGCATCTTTAAGATTTAAAGATTTTAATTCACATTAGGGTCACTCCGTATGTGTATGTGTGTGTGTGTGTGTTTTTAAAGTGTACTCATGACTCATTATATATAGAACTGGAACAGTGTGTCTTTCCCTCTCCAACTACTGTCCCCAGAAACAACTTTCTAGTATAGTCCCTGTTTATAGCCATACTACCCAACACTGATTCTTTGTAGTAATAATTTTTTTTGTCATTATTGTCTTTTAAATTTAATTATGGTAAAATTAGTCAAATGTTCATAAGTATCAGCAGAATGGTGTAAAATATGGGCGTCATTTGTCTACTCTAAAGTTAATACACTTAAAAATTCATGTGTGTTTGAATATGTGTGTGTGTATGTATACCATAAAGAGAGGGTTTGATCTCCTTGATAGTAGTTACAAAGCACTTGTGAGCCACCTG
Organism: Psammomys obesus; assembly: GCF_907164565.1. Taxonomy (NCBI): domain Eukaryota; kingdom Metazoa; phylum Chordata; class Mammalia; order Rodentia; family Muridae; genus Psammomys; species Psammomys obesus. Next base: position 2,462,408 of record NW_026592481.1, on the reverse strand, counting down.
ATGTGGCTGCTGGGAATAGACACTGAGCCATATCTTCAGTCCCAGCTGTCATGCATTTGTTCCTTGTTTTATCCTTTTTAATTAGTAACATTTCTCTGAGCACCTCTGCTCATTTTCTAGAGTACAGTTACAAACATTTTTAGTTTATATATTCTGAAGTGGGTCTTGCTAGTTCATGGAGTGAGCACTCATGAATCTAAGGCTGGAATGTATTACAAAGTAGAGAGCACCAATTACTGCTCCCACAACCATTTCCTGAACTCTTCCTTCTTTGTAATGGCCATAGTCAAATCTCATGTTTTCCATTGATACTAGTCATCATCCTATTTTTTTTGCTTTGCCAGTCTGGGAACAGAAATCATATTTTATGATTGTTTGTTTTCTACCCTGGCTGTTGATGTAACTATCTTCTAGTGTTCATTTTTCTGTTTTTCTGTGCAGCTTTCAGTTGTGTTACTGATTTTGAGGATCTTATTCTAGATAGTAAACTTGTGTCTTCTATATGTTTCACATGTCCACTTCTAGTTTATGCTTTGTATTTTCACATTTATTCTAGAGATTTCTTCTTAATGATTTTAACACAAGTGAATTCATCTAAATATTCCTTTGTAGTTTTAAATTTGATGTGTGAAGTCTTACTGAGCATGGTGGCACTCTCCTAGCAGTCTGGAGATTGAAGCAGGGTGGTTGCAAGCTCAAAGTCAACCTAGACTATGTAGGAAGACCTTACATGTTTTAAAAATCTGGATTGTGAGGATTGCTTATTCATTTTGTCAATTTTATAATCACTCTAAGGAACTAACTTAAAGCTTTGTTGATAATATTTTTGGTTTATTTTCTATTTTATAGATTCATCATTGCTTCCTTAAAACATCTCATGTGTATATTTATTAATATGCTAAGACATTACTTTTATTGAAGGATATACATTAGATGATGAAGGCCTCATACCATTATAACATGAATTATTTAACAGCTTAACATACCCATTTCAATAGCAACTAAAACCCATCTCAAAAGTTTTTTCTTTAGATTTTATTTATTTATTTTGTGCATATTAGTGCTCTAAGAGGACACTAGAAGATGGTTGTGAGCCACGATGTGGTTGCTGGGAATTGAACTCAGGACTTCTGGAAGGGCAGATGGTGTTCTTAACCGCTGGGCCATCTCTCCAGCCCCTAAAAGTTTTATTTTTCAAGATTGCTTTCTTCATACCATTTGAACTATTTTCATTTTCATTGTAGCTTTTTTAAATTTTAAGTAAATTCATTTAAATATTCCCTTTGACTATCCTTGCTAGTAATGATATGCAAATGACTTATGATGTTGCTTCTTTTGTCTGCACGACCTATAATTAAGAGATTAATATCTCTCAATGTAATGCAATTCCTTAACATTTTGTCAACTTTGCTTTCCAACTTTTGTTGCTCTGGCTAGCCTCAAACTCCTACCTGAAGATATCCTCCTGTCAGTACCTCCCTAGTAGCTGTGATTAGCTGTATGCCTCCCTAACCCTCAGTCATTACAAGCTGCAGTAGACAACTATTGCTCTTTCTTCCTCTCCTTTCTCTCCTTCCTTCCTTCCTTCCCTCCCTCTCCCTTTCCACCCTTCCTCCTCTCCATCCCTCCCTTGCTCTTTTACTCCTTCTCTCCTTCTTTTACTCCCTCCTTTCCTGTTTTACTCCCTCCCTTTCTTCCTCCCTCTTTCACTTCCTTCCATCTTCCCTCCCTCCATCCCTAACTCCCTCTCTCCTTCTCCCCCGCCCTCCTTTCTTTCCTGGGAGCTATTCCTTTGCAGATGCACTTACTATAAGAGCATAACACTCTTCAGTCAGAGTTAGGCACTGTAGAACTGACTCTCTCTCTCTCTCAATCTGTGTGTGTGCATGTGTGTATGTGTGTGTTTTCCAAGTTTCCTTTCTTTGTTTGTTAGTGAAGCTGCCATTTTTCCGAGTTCAGGCCCAGAATTCAACTAGCCTCTATCTATCTATTCTCTGGGAATTTTACTGGTCTGCAGACAGGTGTCATCTGCCATGCTCTACCCCATTAGATGTGCTTTTTAAAAATGTATGAGACTGATTTGGATTCTTCCTGACATATTTTGCTTCATAACAAGGAAGCCTATATTTCCTTTATATTTATTTGAATTATGGGTCTATTTGGATATATTTTTCTTAATGCATGTACTTGTTCTGGAATGTGTTCCCCCCCCCCTTTACCACACATTCTTTTCTCCTAGAGTACTATCCTTTTTCTTCATGTTTTAAATATATTTTTGTCTTCTTTGAAGTTTGAAGTTATGGGATCTATCTTTATTGTTGATTCTAGTGCTTTAACCATGTTAATGCCGCATAGTTTTTATCAATGTCTTGGCCAAGTGCTGAAAACAAAATGGAATTAAGAAATATTTTTCTCGAGCATCCCTTGCAGCTTTTATGTCAGTGTGTATGTCATTTCAATCTATCTTCTAAGCACTCCAAATGAAAGGTTACTCTTAAATATATTCAATGTTTCGTTACGTTTCTTCATAAATATACTACTACTTCTTTGTGTGGTCAGGCTCTCCATCCCTTTCTTTTCCCATAATATCTGTGAAGTATTTTTTTGGTGAGTGTTTCATGTGAGCATATCCTCTTGATTTTTGTTTGTACGCATGTATATGTATTTCACTGTATTGCTGAAAAGTAGTTTTGCTAGGTATACAACTCTAAGTGCAAACATTCTTTTCTTAGTTTCATTTGGATTCTGTTGTAGTTCATGAAGCATCCATAAGTTAAATTGCAGTGCTTAGTAAATAAGCTATGTTTTTTTTTTGCTTTCTTTTAGATATTCTATATTTGCTAGTATACATTTATACAATGATTTTATTGTAATATATTCCTTTTTATTTATTCTCCTTGCAGTTCATTCAAACGACTGCACTTCAGGAGTGAGATATCTTTTTATATATTTCGTTTGTTTATGTATGCACATATTTATTTGTGGCAAGAGGTGTAATGTGTCATGACATGTGTATGGGGGTCAGAGAAAAACTTTTAGGAGCTTTCTTCTCCTACCATGTGAGTGCTGAGTACAGAGGCCTGAACTCGGCTCATCAGGCTTGATGGTCAGCACATTCACTTGCTGAGACATCTCACTGGTCCCAAACTTGAGGTGTCTTTCAACAGTTCACTGAAATTCCCAGCCCTTTAGTCATCTCTACCCATTTATGCAATATTATTCCTATTCTTATTTAACTCAATTAGATGAATATAATATCTTAATGTTATCAGTCATACCTTCTGACATTTTTGCCTTTTCAACTCCTTGTTTTCTGCACAACTTTTCAAATGTCCTCTGATAAGCAGTTTTTGAGCTCTGCCAAATGAACTGTTATGTAGTAGGTATTTTTTAAGCCATTCAGAAGGCCCTGGATTCCTTCCCTAGCACTATGCAAACATAGGCATGGTGGTTTACAGCTGCAATCCTATCACTTGAGAGGTTAAAGCAGGGGAATCATGAGTTCAAGGCCATCCTTAGTAAGTTGGGAGTCAGTGGTCTCATGCATATGTGTGCATGTGTTTACATAAAATAAAAATGAGTTATTTTTTTCTTTGGAGGTTTGCTAATTCTAACATCTGATGTATTTGTGGGCCTGAGCCTGCTGCCGACTCTGGGCCACATTTTGTCAACTTTTTGTTTTCACTAGATATTATGTTCTTTGGAAGTTTATTTGTGTTCATTGTTTGATGTCTAGGTGAGATGGAAGTCCTGCAGGTAATATCTGTGTTTATTTTTGTCAGTCACCTAAGAATAGCTCCAACCTGGGGTCATTCTTAATTCAGTTTCCAACCTATGACTTTTTACCTCACATTGGCAACATGAAATGAGAAAGCAAACCCATGTATTTGCCATCTGTACAGAACATATCTAGGGGAATTATTTTTTTTTCTTAACACTAAAAGTCAAAAACACTTAATTGATGACTTCTTTTTGTGGTAGAAATGTGTGTGTGTGTGTGTGTGTGTGTGAGAGAGAGAGAGAGAGAGGAAGAGAGAGAAAGAGAGAGGGGAGAAAGCATGCACAGGTGTATGCTTGTACATAAAAAAATCAGAGGAAAACCTCAGGTATCAGTTCTTTGCACTATCCACCCATTTAAGACAGAGTTTCTTTCACTGGCCTCAGGCTCATCAAGCAGATAGACTAGCTTGCCAGCTAGTCTGAAGGACCTGCCTGTTTCCACTGCCTCAGCTCTGAGAATACAACCTGTTCTAGCATGCTGTGCTTTTTCTGGGCATGCAGAGACTCAAACTCTGATCCTCATATTTATGCAACAACCAATTTATAATGTAAGTTATCTTTATTCTTATATACTAGGGGCTCTCAACCTTCCTAATGTGGTGGCCCTTTAATACCATTACTCATGTTGTAGTGACCCTCCCCCCAAACATAAAATTATTTTTGTTGCTACTTCATAACTGTAATTTTGCTACTATTATAAATCATAAGGTATCTGTGTTTTTCAGTAGTCTGAGCTGACTTCTTTGGAAGGGTCATTTGATCCCTGATGGGGTCACAACCCATAGGTTGAGAACACTGTTAACCACAGTGGGTGGTTTAGCCACTTAGGGAAATGGCCTGTCCGTTACATTGTCTATATTGAAAGTGCCCTTATCTTTCTTTTTACTGTACTTTGGTGTGATTTCAGTCTTTGTTTTCAGCAAAGACTCCTGAGGATAAAGCTGAATACTTTTAATTCTTCCCTTCCTACTCTGCATTTTTATCTCGGTAAGGACAAGGTTACCTGTACTTTTCCACTGCCATGTGCAAAAAATCTTTGGGACGAATCATAAATGTGTGGGTACTTTTCTTGGCATGACAGAATTTTTATTACCTGTCTTTAACTCAGGTATATGTGAGATTGTAAGTGATTGCTTTTCACTGTTTCCTTATAAACATCCAACTAGTTTCTGCCATGTTTGCTGAATAATAAAGTAGTATTATGTTTGTACATACTAGAAAGATGACACAGTGAGTAAAAGGCCCTCATGTGCAAGCATAAGAACAGAAGAATCGGTGCCTAGAGCTAACATAAAAAGCCGAGGGTGGCCATGCATGCTTGTAAGTCCAACATTGAGGATATGTGTGTGGAGATAAGAGAATCCCCAAGGCTTGCTGGCCAACAGCCCGGAGAAAGAACTCTGTGCTCAAGGCGCAGTGAGAGGCCTTATCTTAAGGGGCTAAGGTAGAGAGCAGTAGAAGTGGTCATAGGCATCTAAGCAGATGCATAAACACACATGTACATACCATACACAGACATCCATATACAAACACGTAATTTTTTTTTAAAGTTAAGTTTGTTCTACATATCTGTTGTTCCCCAAGTCTATGGAAATGATTAACCCAGGGAAAAGTTAGTAATTTCAAAACTTAAAATAAGCTCATGATATCTCAGTTACTTCTACAAGCTTCATAAAGTCTTGCTAAATACCACTGACAAAACTTAGCTCACATTTAATTAATCACATGGGCATAGGAGCAAAAGCCATAAAGGAGCTAAATCAATGAATATTAATCCTCATGACCTTAGACTTGCCAATGGATTCTTAGAGATGAAACCAAAATTACATGCAAAAGGAGAAAGAATATGTAAATTAGACTTCATCACAATTAAAATATTCTCTATCACAGGTTATTATCAAGAAAGTAAGAGCACAGGCTACATAATAAAGGACATTTATAAATCACAGATATGATAAGGGCCTAATAACCTTATAATACAATACAAAATATAACTTAAAAAGAACTCTTACAACTCAACAATAAAAAAGACAACCTTGAATATATAATTTCCCAAAGATATACAAATGGCCAACATGTCCATGAAAACACTCTAATTGTTAGTTATACGCATGCCTATAACTTCAGAGCTGTGGAGGGAGGAAGTGAAAACAGGAGGATTACTGGGGCTTAAGAGATGCCAGCCAACCTTCAGGTTCAGTAAGAGACCATGCCTCAAGGGAATAAGGTGGAGAACTACAGAGCAAAACACCACCCAACATCCTCCTCTGGCTTCTCCACGGGTGCCCTTCCCCATATACACACCACACTACACTTATAACCATATGTGCACACACATACTTTAAAAATAAGATAATTGATACACTTATTTATATTAACATGGCTACTATAAAAATATAAAAACAAATGATAAACTTGGTGAAGATATACAGAAGATAAAACATTGTCCATCGATGGTAGGAATGAGATGAGTTTAGTTACTGTAGAAAAGAGTACAGGGGTTCTTTAAAAACTCAGAATTATCAAAATACACAAATTTATTCTTAAGTGTGTATTTCCCTATGCTGGAAACATAATCAATAAATATATGTGCAAACGTGTTCAAAGTAACAGTATATAAAATAGTTAAAATGATAGGAAGTATACCAAGTGTACATGAGGATGGAGAGTGGATCGATGAATCAGAGGATGGCTAGATAAGTAAATATTGGCATTGACTAAATAGTGGTGATTACCAATAAAGTGGAGTATTACTCAGTTACCAAAGGCAGCATCATCTCAATAAAACAATGAATAAAACATTAAAATATTGATAAATAGCCAGGCAGTGGTGGCTCATGCCTTTACTCCAGAAATCAGGAGGCAGAGGTAGGCAAACCTTTGAGTTTGAGTCTAGCCTGGTCTACAGAGTGAGTTCCAGGGCAGATGGTGCTACACAGAAAAACCTCATCTCAAAAAAAAAATAAAATAAAATAAAATAACAACCCCCTAATAACCCTCCCAAAAAAATAGAGAAACAAACAAAAACCCTTGATGAGTAAAAGAAGCCAGACACAAAAGATCATGTTTCATTGCATGATTTAATTTCTGTGAAAATGTGAAATATCAAGAATAACTAGATCCATAGGGACAGAGTAGATTAATAATTTTCAGGAGCTCTTGGAGTAGGGAATGGGAACTGACTGTTCTGTTTGGGAATTAACTAACTAGAGGTTCAAGTTGTGCAATGTTGTGAGTGCACTAAATACTACTACCAAATTGTTGACTTTAAAATGGTTAATCTATATGATTCTCCCCTCAAATTTAAAAGAAGTTTTAGAAATCTAAGGGAATATGGTTAATGTGTGGAGCCTCCCCAAACTGATTAAACATTTGCACCATACTGGAAAACCCTGGTGAGATGGCTCAGTGGGAAAAGGGGCTTCTTGCCAAACTTGATGACCTGAGTTCAATCCCAAGAATCCACAAGGTTGAAAAAGAGAACACATGTGTGGTGGCATATGTACTCATTCACACCCTCAAAAATCAATAAATAAATCTAAAAAAAGAGAAGAATATAAAACTAGGCTCACTTGTTCTCATCTTTCATTTCTTTCCTTTTTTTTCTGACCATAATTTTTTTAATTAAATTTTTTATTATTAGTTACTTTTATTAACTCTGTATGCCAGCTGTATCCTGCTCCCTTATTGCCTCCCGATTCCACCCTTCCTCCCTCATCTCCTCCCTGCCCCTTTCCAAGTCCACTGATTGGGGAGGACCTCCTCCCCTTTCATATGACCCTGTTTTATCAGATATCTTCAGGACTGGCTATGATGTGGAAAGGATAGGAGCTCCACGAGGACCAAATATATCTGGGCACAGAAGTCTTTTCTGAGACTGACTCTCCACCAAGGACCATGTATGGATATAACCTAGAACCTCTGCTTGGATGTAGCCCGTGGTAGCTCAGTAACCAATTGTTTTCCCATAGTAAGGGGAACAGGGACTATTTCTGACAGGAACTCAATGGCAGGCTCTTTGACCTCACCACACCCCAAGGGAGGAACAGTCGTCTTTCATTTCTTTATTAGCTTTCTGTATACACGTATTTAGGAAACTTAAAAACCTAAATTTTAAATCCTGATCCAGAGAACATGGCAACTCTATTTCATGATGATCTGTGTTAATTTCCTCTCGCCAAGTAAAAAATTGCCACTGAGTAGCTTAAAACAAGGTATATTTAAATTTCAGTTTCCATGGGCCTGATGTCTGAGTATGAAAATGTTACATCCTATTTGCCACCTTAGCAGGTTGCAGCAGATGTACTAGCATTCTCATCTGAAGGCATACCTAGTGAAGAATTGCCTCTATTGGATGGATTTATTTCCTTGAGACTGCAGGACCCTGGGTCATAGTTTTGTGTTCACTATTGGATGGAAGTCACACTCAACAACTAGACATGGGCTTGATGCCCCAAAAGCTGTTTGCTGTCTCTCTCTCTCTCTCTCTCTCTCTCTCTCACACACACACACACACACACACACATACACACACAATTGGAATTTACCCAGTTAGCCTCATGAAGATAGCCTCACTCTAGTTGCTGTGATGTAATCCCATACAAAATGACAATCATTGTAGTGACTTCTATCTTTTTTTCCATGTGGGTGTCTGTGTGTGTGTGCACATGCATATGCATTTGTGTGTGTATATATGTGTGTCTATGTCCATATCCACACAGGCACATGTTGCTATGACACATGTAGAGGTCAAAGTACAATATCAATGTTAGGCCTCAATTTCCCCTTTGTTAGAGAGAGAGTCTCTTGTTTACTGGTGGATGAACCCAGCTAGCTAGCCTGTTTGGTGTTCTGTCTCCTCCTTCCTTCTCTTCTTTTGAGTGCTGGGGTTATAGATGTGCACTACCTTGCCGAATTTATGTTCTTTCTGAACTCAGGTCCTTAAACTTGCAGGCACATGCTCTGTGAACTGAGCCTTCTCCCAGCCCAGAGACTTCTAGTTATTTATTCATTTATTTATTTGAATGGAAACTAGGATCTTTTCCTTTTATTATTATTATTAATTACAATTTATTCAATTTTTATCCCTGCTGTGGCTTCTAATTTTTATTGGTAACTCCTTCGTTCTGTTCATGATGACTTGCACAAAAGCCAAGAGGTAGGAATCATGGGGAGGAATCACTGTAGAAAATGTCTGCTGCAGGGTCTAATCTTTCACTTTGTCTGGTATAATCACTGTCCATACTATTGCCCACAGAAATCACATACCTCTAAATACATTTTATTTTTGGTGTTTTTGAAACACAGAATTTGGTGAGGTGTCTCAAATATATACTATAGCAGAATTCTATTCATTTACTTCTGTTCCAATAATAGATTTTAAATTTAGACCATGATGATAGTTGATAGACTCTTTTTGTTTTTGTTTTTGAGACAAGGTTTCTCTGTGTAGCCTTGGCTTTCCTAGACTTGCTTTGTAGACAGGTTGGCCTAAAACTCACAGAGATTCATCTGCCTATGCCTCCCAAGTGTACCTATAATGTATATATTAAAATAAAATAATAAAATGATAAAATAATAAAAAATAAAATAAATAAAATAAAATAAAATAGGCAGAGTCTCCTGTAGCCCAGACTGGTTTCAAGCTTACTTTGTAGCCAAAGGTGACCATGAGCTATTGATCCACCTGCCTCCACCTCTCAAGTGCTGGAACTACCAGGTCTAAAACCACTGACTAAATTTATATGGTCCTAGGGATGGAACCCATGCTTGGCAAGTTCTCTGGCCACTGAACTATAGCCTAAGATCAATCAAAACGACAATTAAAGTCAAGCTCAAGGACACTGATTGATTCTATCTAAAAGCCCCACACTTCCTACATCTTTATTATACTAACAATTTTCTTTTGTTCTTGGGCAATAAAGAAAAGTAATTACTGTTAAATCTGCACTGTTGACTTTATCCTAAGAACATATAAAAATGTTCTTTCTCAAGTAAAGTAGGAGATAGAAATGCCTTTAATGTCAAAAAAAACCTGTATTTTCATTGAGAAGTGTTACAACAACACAGAAAAATTGAGATGGCTTTCAGCTTGTATTGAAATTTTATTGCAAGTGCACTTATATCTAGATCAAAGGGATTATTGTATTTTTATATCTAAACTACTATCCAATGATTTCCAAGATGGATCTGCTCTAATTTTATTCAGTGTGTTCTTTTTCAGCCCTATAATAGGTCTTTGCACGCAGGCACGCAATTAAGAGAAGAAAAAAATCCCTTGTTAAAATCAGCTGGGGATAATCAGAGTGATCATTCCATGACTCATAAATATTCCATGAGCAATATGGGTGCATTGGTAATATCTAACCATTTTCCAGTTCCATTTAAAACTTTTTGTTCTTGAAGTCTTCAAGCTCAAAAAAAAATTGCTTTAAATTCTTAATCACAAGAAGAGCTCATAGGATTTCTATTTACAGCAATTTGGTTTATTTATGTTCAGAGAATATTAAGAAAACTAACATGTTATCTGTGTCTGTTTCAGTGACTCAGAAAAGGAGCACATTGTAGCTCATTTGGCACTTCAATATGGAGATATCTGTGTTCCCTTGGCTACTTCACCAGGACCCACATCTTATACCTTTAATATTTTGTCTGCCTCACCATTTTTCATGATTTTTGTTTGAACATGGGTCAAAGGGATATGTTAATGCATATCCTTAAAACAAGAGATTAAGTCCAAGCAGAGTCCTCATATAGATGTTGTAGTTGGCTGGTCCATAGATAAAAAAAAAAAAAAAAAAAAGATAATGAGAAAATTGACTTAAAGGAAGGAGAAAACTCAAGTATGCACCTCCCTTGCTCCCATCCAGTTCTGCTTATGGCCCAGTATTTACTTCCACTTGGCAGCATGGTAAACTTCTGGTGAGTTGCAGGGGCACTTAAGCTATTCTTCCTCAGTTTGTCTCCTTCTCTTGGTGAAGATGAAGGTCAGAGAGAGGGAAGGTTCTTGAGGAAGAGAGCCTTGAGCCTACAGGCTCTCGAACAAATACTTCTGTCCAGTATCTTTTCCTGACCCTTGTATTTTTGTTGTTGTTTTGGGGGTTGGTTTTAAATTTTTGTTGATTTTTGCAAATGAGGTATTTCATCCATTTTAAAACAAGACAATTTTCTGCCAAAAATTTAACCAATTACAATTTCCTGATAATGATGCATACTGGCTTAGGGGGATGAAGGTATACTTCAATGGCTATAGCATTGTAGCAAACACCATAGGGCATTAAAACACTGGAAATGTTGGGTATTATCCTTTGGCTCTAACCGAATCAAGGTCTGTGATTGGGCATCTTGACATGTGTGTAGACTTAGAGTCTCAGCCTAAGCACCATGGCTTGATGGGACTGGGCAATTCTCTTTGGGGGAGAACTGTTTTGCACCTTCTGGAGTGCTCAGCATTTTGCTTGCCCTTATCCACTAGATGTCGTTTATACACACACAAACAAGTGTGACCACAAAAGATATTTCAACATTAACAAAAGTTCCCTGGGAGGCAAAATTGACCCTACTTAAAAAAAAAAAAAAAACAAAAAAAAAACCCAAAACAGTAGCCTCAGGAAACCATAGGAAAAGAGATTGGGGAATACAAAGAAAGGGGGGGTTTCAGATCAATATTTTCTATAGATTACTACATTTGTCTTGAGCCCAAGACCTACCTGTATTTCACAAACCAGGGATCTAATATTAGGATCTTGTAAAAAAACAAGCAAACACAACCTTTGCTTCTAATGATGTCCTTCATTGGGTGCCTTGAGGCATTAATTCCAAGGTCTCCAATGAAGCTGACAGAATGCATTCTGTTGTTTTTTTAGTATATCTGCAAGCGCTATAAAGAAGGAAGAAAGCAAAGACTATGAAGGTGCCTGAGTTTTTTCTTCAGAATATTATTTCACGTCTAAAATTTTCTTTCATGAAACAACAACAAAGTTCTTGACTAGAGTCCAGTTGTGCTAATTATTTTGTGATGAACAGGTTTTCTGTCCCCCCACCAACAGGGATTTCTGTACTAATAACTACTGCCAAACAGTAAAACCAAAATAAAAAGCAAGGCATTTAAGGGGAGTTGATGCTTGCAATAAGACCTGTCTTCCCATAGTCCAGTATATGTTGGCTGGCTGATTTTGCCCTCCAGGAGACATTTGGCAATAAATGTGTGTATATTTTTTAATTTTCAAATCTGGGTGAAGGGCTGCCTTTTTCACCTGGTGAACTACTGGACACCCCACAGCACATGGGACAGCCCCAAATAGAAAAAAAAATCATCTGACCTCAGACATCAAAGCTGAAAACCCCTGACAGAGACGTGTGAGAAAGGAGGAGGTCCTTATGTAAGGTGACCTGGAGTCAGAGGAAAATTATTTTTAGCAAAAAAACAAAACAAAACAAAACAAAAGAAAACTTCTCTTCTAGCGTGTGGGAGTTTCTTTCAGTCTAGCACAGATCATTGATTCCATTTTCTTAAAAAGGAGAGCATCTTGGAGTAGGTAAACTATGGAGTTAGGTAATATACAGTCAGGACCTTCCAAAGCATTAACTCTTATGAGAATACTCCAGAACAGAGCATCTTCAGGGAGTACTGGAGAGTGGAAGAATCTCTGAGTGTGCTGGGCCTTTAGCTCAGTTGGTAGAGTTCCTAGCATTCAGAAAGCCCCAGGGCTTATCTTCAGCACCACATTAAACTTGGTATGGTAGGTACACACATTTAATCCCAGTACTAGCGAGGTGTAGGCAGGAAGATTATAAATTCAGGGTCACTCTTAGAGGCATAGCACCTTGAATTTTAAAAATAGCTCTTTGAGTTAAGGAATATGTTGCTAAAGTTGGGAGATTGTCTACTGTTTGCTTCCCTTTATCCCATTTGGTGCTTTCACTTTCAGCGGCTCTCTTAGGCTTCATGCACTCAAAATGGCAAACTATGGTAGACAAACATGTGTGCGTGATTATGTGTGTGTGTCTATGAGAGAGAGAGAGGTTAAGAGAGAAAACTTAATAGAGACATTAAATATAAAATAGTTTCTAAAAGATGGACCAGAACTTTATAGTTATTCGGTAGTGAGCTCTACTCATCTAATAACTGAAGCAGCCCATGGTTTTCAGTTAATCCAAAGAATTCTAGAAAAACAATAGTTTTGTAGGGGGCCCAAAGCCTTTCATTTCAGTTCTGTTTCTGTGTTTTTTCTTTCCTTTTCTTTTTTTTGTTTACATATGTACATGACTGTTTGTCTACGTGTATGGCTATATATCACATGTGTGCGTAGTGCCTATGGAGGTCAGAAAGGGTGTTCAGTTCCCTGGAATTGGAATTACAGATAGTCATGAGCTGACATGTGGATGCTGGGGGATTGAATATGGGTCCTCTGGAAAAACACAAGGCTTTTAATGGCTGAGCCATCTCTCCAACCCCATCTGTGATTTTCTTTTAATCCTTGCTTACTAGATATCAAGTCTGTTAAAGTAGTTTCAGTATCATGTGAAATACTATTATATTTTTAAGCCTCCTTTTTTCTCTCACATTTTCACTGCAAATTCTCAAGAATTTTAGAGTATCTTGTTACTTTTTTTCTCAGAACAGCTCAAATGTGTAGATTTTGGATCTTTCCATGTTTTAGAATACATATTTTCGCATGTGTTTCTCCATGCTTAATTGTAGTTCATCACTGTGAAAGTCAGGTTTAAAACTTTAGTAGAAACTTTATGAAGTGAACTGAAGAACACGGTCGGTTACTGAGAATGTCACCCAGAATGTTCTTCCAGTCACAGCATTCCCTAAAATTGGGGTTTCCTGACATCTGTTCCTTCACAGTGGCATACTGTAGCTTTTTTTTTTTTTTCCTTCTAGTCACAGATCAGTCTGGAAGAGGTCCCAGAGAAAGTTAATTTTGTCATCCCAATTTTTCCCAACTCTTGCTTGGACCCTGCTATCTTTATTTTCTTAGTGTTTCCCATTTCGGTTGCCACTGAGTTGTAAATATCCTTGAATTCTCCATGTTTCAGGCTTCTTTTCCCTAATAATACACACAGCGAAGGTTCTACTCTGTTTGAAAGACACAACTTCAAATTGAAGAGTAAAATTGAATATGGTAAGATTTCTTTTTCCTCCCCATTTCTATTTTCATGTCTGTGTAATGTGTGCATGTACACATGTTTTCAGGCATGGTTGTGGTGCGCATTTATGTGTGTGCATGTGAAAACCTGAGATTGATATCTGGTATCCCCCTCCATTGCTGTTCTACCTAGTCACCTAAGCAGGGCCTCTCAGTCAAATCCAGAGGTCAGTGACATGAGTAGTCTCACTAGACAACTTTTTTTGAGGATCTGCTATCTCCCACCTTCCATGGCTACAATTAAAGAAGGGCCATTAAATCAATTCAGAATTTTGTATGGGTTCTGGAGTCTTGAACTGAGGTACTCACCTTTGCCAGGTGAGTGCTTTAACCACTGAATCATCTCCAAAGCTCAAGATTTTTTGGATAGACTTTTGTAAATTAGATAATTAACTAAGTAACTAATTAATTTTGTAGAACTGAGGATTTAGTAATATGTGCTCTGGAAATGTTAGGCAAGTACTCTACCAAGCAAGCTACATCCTTAGCTCATACTCATTAGATATTTCAGCATGTGGTTACAATGTTAAAAACAAGCTCACTCAAGTTGTCAAAATGTCGGTGTATCTATCAATATTAGTCACGACAGTAGTCCATCTTGCAAGTCAGTGAAAGAATTGATCCAGTGAGGATATGGACTTCCATCTGTTCTTTCTCTCTCTCTGTCTTTTGTACCTTCTTTGCCTTAAGTTTTCATATGGGAAACAACATTTGTTTATGTAGATTAATGTCCAGTGTCATAATTAGTATGAAGTTGCATTAGAAATTTCCAGAACTCCAACTTCATGTGCACTGAATATAGTCATTCTTGGAGGGGGATGTAGTCTTCAAGTGCATTTCACATTTTTAAAAGTCTACCAGGTCTGTTTTACAGACTCTTCTGGCAATGTTGCTGTAAAGTTCTGTTATTGCCTTCTGTTTCATAATTAAGAATAGGACTTAAGGACTGGGAGCAGGACTGTGGCTCAATCAGGAAAAGTGACTGCCTCCCAAATGTAAGAAATTCAATCCCAAGAATCCAGGTCAGAATTCTGGGGGTGGCAGAACACATTGGTAATCCTAGGGCTGGGGGACACACCAACACACACACACACACACACACACACACACACACACACACACACACA